>NW_005187540.1:214919-222575 GCF_000239375.1 Pundamilia nyererei | reverse complement strand
TTTTTCTCTGTATCTATGAAGCGCCTTGAGGCGACTTATGTTGTGATTTGGCGCTATATAAATAAAATTGAATTGAATTGAATTGAATTGAGGAAAGGTCTGATCAATCAGTAAGAGCTTACTGAGGTTATTAAAGGGCTGAATCAGCTACAGCAGAGTACATCACTGAATTTCTGCAAACACTCACAGCTTGCAGGGGATGATGAAGCTCCTCCTCGTCACTGCTCACCTGTCCCCTGAAACCGAACATTTGAAGCAGCTAGCCCCTCTGCTAAACCGCTCTGACCTGCAGGTTGACTCGTTGCTATGGTAACGCGGAAGTGGTCGGTAAAACCGGCAGCAACAGAAGAAGACTTCGCAAGTAAACTCTTTGCATTATGACGTCACGCCAGGTGAGTTATAAGATGTAAATATTTGCGGGAAGACCGTTTTCGATTCAGCTATTACGACAGTGAACTCCATAGACCACAATCCACCGCAATGAGGTTCTAGCCAATAGGAGGCAAGGCTGACGGCTCGACCAATTAGAGAGCGGCGGGAGCTTTGAAACTCCAGGCAGGAAACAGTCGGAGGACGGTTGGAGCTCCGCTGCGGTTTCTGTGTTTTAACCGAGACTTTGGGACACATTCGGGCACCGAGAGGACCCGGACCGGGACACCGAGACACCCGCAACGACCCGACACAGACCCGGGACACCGAGAGGGGGGACAACATGGCGGATTTAGCCGCGAACGGCCACTGTGAGTGTCGGTCAGAGAGTCCGGAATGACCGCAGCGTCAATCAGATTCATATGTAATTAACTCGGTGTCACACTCCGTGATTTTCTGCGTCTGTGGGGTTAATTCAAAGGAGCTGACCTCAGTGCTGCTGCTTGCAGCTGTACCGATCAGCTACAGCATTAAAACCACCACAGGTGAGTCACCTGTCACAGGTCAGGTGATCGATGGACACTTGTCCAGGTGGACTCCTTATGATCCGGGTCTCAGTCTAAGATCTAAGGGCGTTTTCCCGCATGCGGTGTTCTGGTTCACCTGCACAGGTGGACACCGCTGGTGTGAAACAACCTGTGGAGGAGGCATTCTCGGTCTGGTTAGTTTACGGCGTGATGATGTCATAGGTTTGGAAAAAAAATCACCCGTAGCCCCACGTGCTGCAGTTTTTCTGTGTGAAAAAACAAACCAAAGTTTGCAAGACTTTAATGAAATGACGTGTTTACAGTCACTTCAAGACAATAAGAGCAACGCGCCGAGCCAGTGAAGCAATGTGCAATAAAGTTTCACGGGTTAAATGTCAATCGTATATCTTTCACCTCTGTAATGTTCTGGATATTTATAACCGAGCGTTTGTGAATATTAGAGCAATTTCTTATGTTTGTAACTTTATAATATGAGAGGACGGTCCCTTGTGGCTCCTCTGTGATTGGGATCAGAGTCAAGCAGCCTTTGTAAGACTCGGAGTTTACGTCAAATATTATTACTGCTTTCTGAGCTCACTGGTTTACCTCCCACCTGACCATGTCAGACTTACCTGAAGAAGATTCCAGGTCAAAGGTCCTCAGCAGCCTGCTGTCATCAGTTTCAATAAAACTTCTTAAAGTGATGAAGATGGTTCCCGGGAACATCAGCCTGCATCTGGATGAAGACACGTTTGTAACGTGTGAGGAAGCTTCAGCTGCTTCAGACCGATTCAAAGATTGTGGATCAAACGTGCGCCATGTCCTCCATCATCATCAGCCCGAGCTCACCCCAAAGAGCTCCAGACCTCGAAACACGGCAGACCTTCATCACCTACGGGACTGTAAACTGATGATGGCAGGAAGCTGAATATTCCACACTTCCTGTGAGAACACTATTTTTGAGCTGGAATTTTTTTCAGGTGTGAGGGAAGCATCAGGAGTGCAGCTGGTTTTAATGATGTGACTCAGTGTTTTTGTCTGTAACTTGGTGCTGATCACATTCATTGATAAAGATGATCGATCATCCAGGTAAGGAAAAGTTGCTTCTGTTCATCTGAAGCGTTTTCAGAGGGAGAAACGTTTCACCACCATCATCATCAGGTGATATCTTTAATATTGGTCCCGGAACTGACCTCATGGCCTGTCGTTGGTCAGCTGATGAGGGTGAAACGCTTCTCCCACTTCAGACGAACACAGTCGACCTTTTGTAATCAACAGTTTGATCTGATGTAGTGTTAGAAACGGGCTCAGCGTCATCTAAACAAACTGAGAGCACAATATTGATCTGCGGTTAAAGGAGTGACACGGGTGTGATGTCCTGTTTCCTGGCGTGTTGCAGATGAGCGTCTGACCGCCGAGCAGATGGACGAACAGAGGATCCAGAATGTGGCCTATCAGTACCTGTGCAGGCTGGAGGAGGCCAAGAGGTCAGTGACCTGGACCGGGAGCACCTTAAGTGTTTGCTCACTTTTGTTAACAGAACCAGTTTCTTCTTCAGGTGGATGGAGGCATGTCTGGGGGAGGAGCTTCCTGCTCCCACAGAGCTGGAGGAGGCGCTGAGGAACGGCGTTATTCTCGCCAAACTGGGTCATCGCTTCGCTCCGAGCACTGTTCCTCAGAAGAAGATCTATGACCCGGAGCAGCTGCGATACCAGGTCACAACACACACCAGCTAGAACCAGTCTGATCCGGTCTACCGCTCTTTGGGGGGCGGGGTTATTGATCAACTCGATGATCAGCTCTGTATTGATCCCTGCAGGCTGTCGGTCTTCAGTTCCGCCACACTGACAACATCAACCACTGGAGAAACGCCATGACGGCACTTGGGCTGCCGGCGGTCAGTGAACACATCGACGGATCATAGTATCGATTAGCTGATTGGTTTGAAGCTGGGCTGATCACCTGTTGTTGTTTCCAGATCTTCCATCCTGAAACGACCGACGTGTACGACAAGAAGAACATGCCGAGAGCGGTGTACTGCATCCACGCACTCAGGTACGCCTCGTTGCTCGTCTGATCACCTGTCCTCTGTGCCGCCTCTCACTTGTGCTCACCTGTGCTCACGTCTCTCTGCAGCCTGTACCTGTACAGACTCGGTTTGGCCCCACAGATTCACGACCTGTATGGAAAGGTCAAGTTCACAGGTAAACGCCACATAGGTAACTGATAATTTGGGATTAGTTTGGCTTTAGTGTACTTTCACAGAAGTTGGTGCTGGGAAGGTTTGGAAGGGGCTTTGACACCCGGGGGGTGGGTGCTACAGTGCTGGGTGTTGGACCAATCACGGTCAATTTTGCTGACCTGTAACTTTGTTCAGAGGAAGAGATCAACAACATGAAGCTGGAGCTCGACAAATACGGGATCCAGATGCCCGCCTTCAACAAGATCGGAGGAATCCTGGCCAATGAGCTGTCAGTGGACGAGGCTGCAGGTAGGACCAGACTCTGATTGGCTGATAGCGGATGGAGCTACAGGATAGGAACAGACTGATTGGCTGCTGGGGGTACTGACCCTGCATTCTGCCAACAGTCCACGCGGCGGTGGTAGCCATTAATGAGGCCGTGGACCAAGGGGATGTGGGTGTGACGGCGGTGGCTCTGAGGAACCCCGCTGCTCTCCTCACTGACCTGCAGGAGGCGTTGATGAGCGTCTACCAGGAGATTCTGCAACGAGCGAGGAGGAGGAAGGCTGAACGGGCCGCCGGCGGGGTAAGACATTGATTGGTTAAAGAGATTTGTGTCCGTCCAGTCAGGTGAGCAGACTGTTGACGTGTGTGTTCGTGCGTGTGTGTCAGCAGGCTGTGGCAGAGGACAAAGACATGTACGAGGAGTATCTGACTCAGAGGGAGATCCAGGACCACATCAGTGCCGTCAATGGTGAGAAATAAGCCCCTCCCCCTGTTCTGATGGCATTAATGCTGGTATTGATGACCTAACGATTATGTCACTGTGGGCGTCAGTGCGGGCAGCGGTGGAGCAGGTCGACGAGGCTCTGGATGTCGCCAACGAGCTTGCTTTGCTGTCGGCACTCCAGCTGCCGTGTTTGGCCCTCAGGGGCCTCCGTACTGACAATGGGCCCTGGTACCTGGATCAGCTGACCGCAGACCGCCAGCAGAAGGCCCAGGTAAACTAACAAGTGCGGCCCCTGACCTCTTTCTGACCTCAGTGACCTCTGACCTCTCTGTGACCTCTGACCCCAGAATCAGGGCTCTGTGGATCCTCTGGAGCATGAAGAGCTGCAGGAAGGCGTCACCGCTGCCAACCAGGAAGCTCAGAGCACGCGAAACAGTACGCCATTTTCTTCCCACGCCCGAACCAGGCTCACCTTTTGACCTCTGACCTCGCCTCAGTATGTGTGTGTGTTTGTGTGTTTCAGTGGTGGCGGCCCTCCAGAGCGTTAATGCGGCATTGCGTGGAAATGACCCCAGACGCACAGTCAGCTGCCTGATGACCTCTGACCTCCAGCTGCCTGAAGTGTTTCCGTTTGCGGCGACATTTTATCACCGAGAGCTGCAGCTGCTGCAGAGGCAGACGGCACAGGTGCAACACCGGGTTTACCTGGAGATGAGTGACAGCGTCACTCAGGGGTGGATCTAGAAGGGTGGCATCGGGTGGCAAGTGCCACCCTAGTTTTGCATGTGACAGTGTTGTTTATTAAAATAAAACAGCATTAACAGTTTGAGCGTAGTTACAGTCAGCAGTGAATATAAATGCTAAAACTGAATATGTTGCATAGTGTCCCCCCCTGCACCAGTAACAAATGGTTCAGCCCATAGCAGGACCGGCTTTTTCCTTGTTTTCAGTAGCAAGCGATGCTTATGATTGTGCCAGAGCACATTTTAAACAACACCATGGGAATTTCAGATTTCACACAGGTGGGTGGATGTTACACTGTGGAAATGGAAGGAAGGTGAGAGTTATTAACCCTCTGGGGTCCACGCACACGCTGCACCTCCAAATCAAACGACTGATTTAAGATGACACCGCAATAAGCTGCAGCCACGCTGAGTCTTTCAGCCCGTGTTGAAGTTTGGACTTCAAAGTTTTTAATTTTAATTACAGGCCAGTAAATCCAGAGTTATTAAAAAAATATATATGAGCCATATATATTTCTAAATACTGTCGTCACGTTTTTTGTGTTTAAAAACAAAAAATGTTTTCTAAGGACAACACGAAAATGGTAAAGAAAGGGGGGGGGCCTCTTTCCTGTTGGTGGAAAAATGTACCATGTCGACCAATTAATATCACAAAGGCACATTGCAATGTAAACACTGTCACCAACTAGTGCAGGGCGATATGACCAAAAATATTTATCACGATATACATTTGAAAATCTGCGATAACGATATGACTGACGATATAATTGACACGAGACAAAATACTTTACAACTCCTCAACTTTGATGGTTTTTTTGCACTAATAATGTATCTTCACTTAAACAAGCAGCTGTTTTATCTGCATTAAAGTTATATAAACATTTAACGGTGCAAATTCCTCGCTGACAGTTTAACCAAAAGGCGTTTCCAGTGGAAACTGGCCGAAACATCCTCAGCATAACCATGTATAACATCCACAACACTTAAAAAGAGGTTATACACACACACAGTACCCTGCCGTTGTCTTTACGCTGTCTAGACTCTACTGACTCCTTTAAAAAGCAGCTGAAGACATTTTTATACAAACGGGCTTTTAATTAATTTTAACTTGTATGTCTGATCTTATTGTAAAGCACTTTGTGATTTTTATCTGTGAAATGTGCTAGATAAATAAATTTTACTTAATATTACCGTATTAAGTAAAAGTATGTTGAAGCACAGTACGTATAACTCCGCGAGGCTCCGCCTACGATAGCCGTAACGCTCCGACAATCCATCAAGCGGTGCGGCTTCGTAGCTCAGCAAAGTCGTACTGAAGCATTTGACAGATTTTCGAGCGCCGTGCACATAAAATCGTTTCGAGGTCAGTAAACACAACCAGAGTTCATACATAAGGCACACGGGATTATAAGGGGCTCTGTCGACTTTCAGAAAATCAAAGGATGATTTTAAGTGCGCCGTATTTTCTTCAGTTCAGAACTGAAGAAGCTTCTCGGATGAGAGGTGAAACGTCTTCAAGTAACTTAAAGAAGTCCAGACGCTTTTCTTTGCAAGCTCCTTTGACCACCTGCATGTGTGTGTTTGGGGGGGGGAGCCTTGATTTTGCCACCCTAAGAAAATTCCTCTAGCTCCGCCCCTGGCGTCACTGTCATTCAGCTGGCACTTCCTGTTGTCTCCTCCAGGGAGAACTGCAGGAGGAGGAGCTCTTTGTTGCCGTGGAGATGCTGTCAGCCGTTGTTCTCATCAATCAGGGTCTGGAGGCGGGACACCTACAGCAGTTCAGCTCCTCATTGGTCAGTTCGTCTGCAGGGCTCTCCGATGTAGAGCCCGCCCTGCTCGACAGGTACTGCCTCTTACCCATTTACCTGCTGATGATGTCACTGTTGATAATGACGTCCCTGTTGATGATGTCACTGTCGTACAGGTACTTTGAGACTCTGGCTGGTGTGAAACAACAGGTGGGCCGAGACCTGCTTACCTGGAACCAGCTGCAGGAAGGAATCGCCGCTGTGAACGGCTCGGCGCAGGACGAACAACAGCGTACGACAACGCGATGACATCGTTACAAACACACAATGATGTCATTATAAACAACAAACATTAACTTCTTTGAATTCTGTTGAGCTGACACTGCGACCTCTGACCCCTGTGACCCTCAGAGCTCCTGGCTGTCAGCCTAATAAACAAGGCCGTGATGAGCGGAGACCCTCAGCGGCTTATCTCCGCCCTGTTGCTGCCCTCCTGTGGCGTGGACGAGGTTTCACCTGCCAATGCCTGCAAGTACCTGACCCTGCTGAGCCAAGCCAGGCAGATCAAAGCTCAGGTAACTGCTCAGGTGTAACTGCACAGGTAACCGAGCCATCACCTCAACAGCCCCTCAGAACTGTGACTTTAGTCTTTATCATGACCCTCTGGAGGTAGAATCCAGGTGAGGTTTAAACTTTCAGTCACAGGTCCCCCTCCTGTCCAACCAGGTGAGCAGAGACCCGGGAGCCGAGCTGTGGTTGGCTGATATCCAGGAGGCCGTGAGGATGGCCAATCAGCAGAGTCAGAGAGCTCTGAAGTGTGAGTCACAGATTCATTTACCTGCACAAGTAACCACACCTGTTCAGTTTTTAAGCATGTGGGTTAGAAACGATCAGAGGCTGGACCGCCATCGTTTGTGTTTGATGATATTCGTGATCATTGCGACGCACCTGCGGCGCTTTGTGTCAGACGGAGGAAGGTTGTGAGAGCGAAACGTCTTCATCTTACCTGTTAGCTGTCAGCAGTGACATCACTGAAGGTGTGCTGGGAGACGGGTGTGAACATCGCTCCGAGTTGCACAAGAAGAAACGACTGAAGGACAGAACTTCCCGTCAGCGTGTTCATTATTGATCCGTGTGTTGATTATTGGTTGTGTGTCCGTCAGTGTGTCTGTCCGTTGCCGCGGTGAATCAGGCCGTAAAGGAGAACAGGGCGAAGCAGACGCTGCGGGTGCTGTCTCTGCCGGAGGCGGAGCTTCACGGAGTTCTACCTGACTGTGCTGCAGAATATCAGAGAGAGCTGAGCGCCCTGATGGCACGCCGCACACGCACAGGTGACGCACCTACACACAGACACACA
>NW_005187540.1:211714-214833 GCF_000239375.1 Pundamilia nyererei | reverse complement strand
GTGTGTGTGTGTGTGTTCAGGAGATAACCGCAGTCAGTGGGTTCGAGTCCGCCTGCAGGACGGCTCCGTTCATTTCTTCCACCTGAGCAGACTGGAGGGCAGCTGGGAGCGGCCCCCCGGCTTCGTGCACAACAGCGTCTTCTTGGATCGCCACGACATACAGGTGAGACACACCTGAGGCTTACCTGCTCACTTCCTTGTCAAACCAGAACAGTGTTTCTGTGCTTGGAAAGTTTGATTGGCTACAAGCTCGCTGTGCCACTTTCCCCCCTGCAGGAAGTGGTCAGCAGCGTTTCGGCCCAGTACAGTCGCGGCGTGCTGTGGCGGAACAGCGAGGCCCTCGTCGTTCGCCTGCAGGCGCTCTGTCGAGGCTTCCTGATCAGATGGCGGATGACGGCACGACGTCACTTCCTGATGAATCAGACGGCCGCTGTCGTTGTCATCCAGGTGAGCGTGAGCCCCCTTGGAGAGCTGAGGCTCGTCTGAGAGCTACAGGTGTGTCACAGGTGTGCTCTGCTCTGTTCAGTCTCACTGGAGGAGGTTCGTCGAGCAGAGGGTCTACAGACGGCGCCTGCAGTTCCTCTACATGAACTGGAGAGCTGTCGTCAAGGTAACAGCTGCTGTTCCTAATCACTGAGATTAGATTAGCAGGTGCAGCTCACCTGATGAGCGTTATTCACGTCGTCCGCTTGTGTGAACAGATCCAGGCGTTTGCGAGGATGTGGTTGGCGAGGAGACGATATTGCGCTCGGCTGAGTTTCTTCAGACGTAACGTGAGTTGTTTTTTGTTAACGTTGTCTGTTTTATTGAGAAAGCAGTCGAACATAACAGTAGTTTGACTTTTTACAGTCTTTGCTTTTTTAAACTTGTAATTGAAAAGAGAAAAAAACAAAGAGAAAAAAGAACGAAAGAAACACACGGGTAGGTAAGTCAGCATCTTAATATTGAAATGGGAATTCAACTCAGGGCTTCAACGTAAAGAAAATCATGGTTCATAAAAATGATTTTAAGTTTTGATCAAAATCATTTCTGACCTGTAGATATCTAAAGAAGTCATCTCAGCCTAAATCATGTTTCTCCTTAAGAATTCAAAGCTTTGGCATATACCTTTATACCTTTTGAAATCCTCTTGAATCTATTATCGTACTGATTCGGGGTAAAATCTGAATCATATGCACACAATCTTAAAACCTTGGAGGCATTTTCCAAACTGCAGATTCTGATTACTTCTTTCAGAGCAGATGTCATTATTTGGGTGCGTCTGCCATGTGTATTTTATTCTGTAACTTTATGTCCGATATTAAAGCTGTAACTGGTTTTCCTTTAACTATTGTTCCTTCAACATCTTTATATCAGTGGTCTTAGCTGTGCAGTAATATTCTCGTAGACAGGGAAGCCCACGACCTCCGTTTTCTTTCTTTAGTTGGGGCGTTTATATTTAACCGTTCCAGATGTGTTTTGAGAACATCGTATCCACCACACAGTTTGTGGTATTAGTAATCGGTAAAGACTGAAACAAATACAGCAGTCTGAGAAGAATATTTAATCTGATTCGATCCTGGAGTGTATGGTATTCCATCTTTGTCTGATTGTATAGGTTCGTTTAGCGGGGCGTAGTTGGCATTGAACATTTTGGTGAGGTCACGATGTATTACCACCCATAGGTACCTAATTCTGTCTGCATCTCACTTCCATTTATAGCGATTCTTAATTTCGACTGGTGGTTCATAGTTTAAAGTTAATACTTAACCTTATACTCTGATAACATTTCCATGGTTTGGGGGAGTGCCTGTGAGGGATAGGATATCGTTAATAGTAAGTTGTCGGCAAATAGTGCTGATTTCTGTTCCCCTCCTGTTGTTCTTCCTCCAGTTATATCCTGTCTCTGCCTGATCCACTGACTTAATGGTTCTACAAACAAATGGTAAATGGCCTGTATTTATACAGCGCTTTACTAGTCCCTAAGGACCCCAAAGCACTTTACACATCCAGTCATCCACACATCCACACACTGGTGTTGGCAGCTACGTTGTAGCCACAGCCACCCTGGGGCGCACTGACAGAGGCGAGGCTGCCGGACACTGGCGCCACCGGGCCCTCTGACCACCACCAGTAGGCAACGGGTGAAGTGTCTTGCCCAAGGACACAACGACCGAGACTGTTCAAGCCGGGGATCGAACCGGCAACCTTCCGACAACAAACAAAGCAAACAAAGCAAACAAAGCAAAAAGCAGTGGTGAAATACTGCAGCCCTGTCGTGTCCCGCCTTCCAATATAAGTGGTTCAGCGAGGTCTCCATTGATTTTGATTTTAGCTGTTGGATTATTGTATAGCCCTGAAATAATATCAATTACGGATTTATCAAAACCAAAATTCTCAAGCACCTTATATAAAAAGGACCACCTCACTGAAACGCCTTCTCAGCATCTAAACTTAACACTAAGGTCAAATTTTTGTTTATCGACCTGCCTCGTTATGTGCCAAACCTTTCTGATGTTGTCCTGTTTCTGTTCGATCATTATGTATTAACCCAGGTAATATAGAGATGATGGGTGTGAACAACTTGTGATCAATATTCAGGATGGTTACTACATTCTAGTTTATAGTAACGTGAGTTTTGCTGATGTCACTCTCACATGACTCGTGGACTCAGATACTCTCAGCATCTCATCAAGATCCACCTGTGGGGTCCTGATGCAGTACGTAGGACGGTGTGTACAACTGCGTCAGCCAGTCAGACAAAATCTCCTGTTTCCACAGTAACGGTTTGTGTCCACAGGTGGGCGCCGTCGTAAAGATCCAGGCCTTCTTCAGAGCTAACCGAGCTCGCGAGCAGTACAGGATGCTTGGTGAGTTCACAGATGCCTCTGATTGGTCAAGCTGCCGTGTCATCGATGACTCATTAATAAGACCTCTTCCCCCTCACCTGTTTTAGTGCACTCGGCCACTCCCCCTCTATCTGTGGTCAGGAAGTTCGTTCACCTCCTCGACCTCGGGGATGGTGACATCAGAGAGGAGGCGGAGCTGCTGCGTCTGAGGGAGGAGGTGGTGAGAAGCATTCGCTTCAACCGACAGCTGGAGGCCGACCTGGACCTGATGGACCTGAAGATCGGGCTGCT
>NW_005187540.1:204275-211618 GCF_000239375.1 Pundamilia nyererei | reverse complement strand
CACACACACACACACACACACACACACACACACACACACACACACACACACACTCTGATTGGCTCCTTGTTGTCCTCGTTAACAAAGCGCCGTCTGTGAACAGGAAGTGGTGTCTCACTGTAAGAAACTAACGAAGAAGAACAAGGAGCAGCTGTCAGACATGATGGATGTGGAGAGGAGTAAAGGCCTGAAGGCTCTGAGCCGAGACAGGAGGGAGAGACTGGAGGCCTACCAGCACCTCTTCTACCTGCTGCAGGTAAAAGGCACACCTGCCCGCCGCTCGCTCACCTCAAGCTGACCTGAGCAGGTCCATGGCATCACATTACTGTACCTGCCTGATTCGTGCAGTCATCTCTGCTTCACCAACAAGGCAGGGGCTCCACCTGGTGGTGATATTGTGCAACTGCAAGTGGAACAGACGATACATTATATCTGCAGCTGGCCAGTTATAGTGTGTGTGTGTGTGTGTGTGTGTGTGTGTGTGTGTGTGTGTGTGTGTGTGTGTGTGTGTGGCAGACACAGCCCCTGTACCTGGCTCAGCTGATCTTCCTGATGCCTCAGAGTCGCTCCACCTCCTTCATGGAGATGGTGGTGTTCAGTCTGTTTAACTATGGCTCCGACCGCCGCGAGGCCTTTCTGCTGCTGCAGCTCTTCACAGAAGCGCTCCGCTATGAGATCAGGTAACGATGATGTCACTGCACCTGTGTCTGAGCAGTAACGTGTTGTCACTGCTTACCTGTGTGTGTGATGTCAGGCTGAAGGTGGAGCAGCCCCAGGACGTGATCACAGGAAACCCCACCGTCATCAGGATGTTGGTAAACTTCTACCGCCATGCTCGTGGTCAAAACGCCCTGCGCGAGGTGCTGGGTCCAGCTCTACAGGACGTCCTGCAGGACCGCACGCTCAGCATCAGGACCGACCCCGTGGACGTCTACAAGACCTGGATCAACCAGACCGAGACGCAGACCGGACACAAGAGGTCAGAGCGCGTCTCTCCTGCGTTGCGCGTCTCTCCTGCGTTGCGCGTCTCACTTCTATTGTGCGTCTCACCAGCTCGCTGCCCTATGAGGTTTCTCCCGAAGACGCTCTGGCTCAGCCTGAAGTCCAGAGACGCATCGACATCTCCATCATCAACCTGAAGAACCTGACGGACAGAGTCCTCAAAGCCATCACCACCAGCCTCCACAAGCTGCCGTACGTGTCTGCCTGCTGCTGCACCTCGCGTCACCAGTCTCTTCTTTGCTAAACGGTTCTGTGTTGTTGCAGGTATGGTCTGCGTTACACCGCCAAGGTCCTCAGAGACGCCCTGAAGGCAAAGTTTCCTGAAGCCGGTGAGGACGAGCTCTACAAGGTGAGAACACAGATCAACACACCTGAATCACACGATTAGTTCATTACCAGGCCTCTGGAGAATTCAAGACATGTAGAGGAGGTCATTTAGTCATTTAAAGCAGCTGTGTTGGATCAAGGATGCATCTAAAGCCTGCAGGACTCCAGGCCTGGAGTTGGACACCTGTGCTGCAGGTGATGAAGGTGGGCTGTGTTTCACGTGAATTTCTGCTCCTGCTGTGCTCAGGTGAGCTCAGACTCATGATGGATGTGTGATCAGCAGATTTGGAGGTCTACAGAAATCACAGCTCGCAGGTCGGAGCTGAGATTTGATTGGTCGCTTGACGTGAAGCTTAGTCTCTGTACGGCGGCGGGTCTTGAAGTCAGAACCACGTGGCTCTGGCGCCGTGACCTGAATTGAACCGCTAACGCCGAGTCTGCCCTACTCCCCGCAGATCGTCGGTAACCTGGTCTACTACCGCTACATGAACCCGGCCATCGTGGCCCCGGACGGCTTCGACGTGGTGGACCGTTCGGCCGGCTCTGCTCTGCAGCCCGAACAGCGCCACATCTTGGGCTCCATTGCCCGCGTGTTGCAGCATGCCGCTGCCAACAAACACTTCCATGGAGGTGGCTACCACATCAGAGCCCTGAACCAGTACATCAGCCAGACCCACAGCAGGTTCAGGTGGGTTTCAGGTGACCTCGCTCCGTTCTGAGGTGTCGGGGAGGTGGAGGTTCTCCTGACGGTGTTGTGTGTCTCAGGAGGTTCCTGCAGTCCGTCTGCGACGTTCCTGAACCGGAGGACAGATTCAGCATGGATGAGTACTCGGAGCTGCTGATCGTGAACAGACCCGTGATCTACATCTCTGTGAGCGAGCTGCTCAACACACACAAGGTCAGGAAGCTCCGCCTCCAGCTGTATCGTCATCTTTTCGCTGCATGCGCACCTGTACCTGGTCTACATAAACCCGTGAACCTCTCACATGTCTCTCTGCAGCTGCTGCTGGAGCATCAGGAGGTTTTGTGCCCGGACCCCTCAGACCCCCTCGGCCTGATTCTGAAGGATCTCGGTCCGGTTCCCGGCCTGCAGGAACTCATCGGTACAGCCAACCGATGCTCTGCTGTTGCCATCCGGTCTGAGCCGGTCAGAGTCTGACTGTTTTCTGTCCTTCAGGTGAGTCCGCGGCTGATCCAGGATCAGACTCTCAGAGTAGCAAGATGGAGGTCTCTCTGACCCTGACCAACAAGTTTGACATCTTCGACGACGCCAACAACACACCGGACGCCAGAGGACTTCTGCTCAGGTAACCCCGCCTCTAAGCCATTAGCCTCACCTGCTCAGTGTCTGTCAGTTTGTTTACCTGAACATTAAAGAAGAACCCGGTGTTCACAGAAAACATTTGTTTTGTTTTTCCCAGCACCAAGCAGCTGATCATCGATGTCATCAGGACGCAGTCAGGTGACTCTCTGCGTGACATCCTGAGGACGACACCGTCACGCGACCAGGTAAAACTCGCACTAATAGGTTGGTTGGTGACTGGCACCCGCTGCAGTCTTGATGTCTAGAGATGGCACGATACCACTTTTTCATGACCGATATCATAAATTTTGATATCTGTCGATACCGATATGAATCCGATAGAGTGTATTTTATAATCAATAAAACGTTTTTTTATTATCATATCATACCGTTCACGGTGATACCGGTGTAATGTTGGGCAACGATAAGAAAATGAAACATGGCGATAGAATATGGGTAAAACGCGCATGGGCTGTGCCTTTGTTTACATGCGCACATGGCGGCGACGCAGAACGAGAAGAGCGAGAGCGGATCGTTGAATGAAACCATGAACCTGAACTGGTTTGTAAAAATGCTGCAGCTTCACTGGTGTGGAACTGGTTTAGCTTTCGTCCGTCAGATACACAACAAAGCACTATTTTTGGAAGCGCATGCTAGCGGGCCGTCGTTATTACCGTGTTGTTTGGAAAATACGGCGCACTTAAAATCATCCTTTGATTTTCTGAAAGTCGACAGAGCCCCTTATAATCCCGTGTGCCTTATGTATGAACTCTGGTTGTGTTTACTGACCTCGAAACGATTTTATGTGCACGGCGCTCGAAAATCTGTCAAATGAGCTACGAAGCCGCACCACTTGATGGATTGTCGGAGCATTACGGCTGTCGTAGGCGGAGCCTCGCGGAGTGATACGCACTGTGCTTCAGCATAATGTTACCGTACTGTGTGTGTATAACCTCTTTTTAAGTGTTGTGGATGTTATACATGGTTATGCTGAGGATATGTCGGCCAGTTTCCACTGGAAATGCCTTTTGGTTAAACTGTCAGTTTGCACTGTTAAATGTTTATATAACTTAAATGCAGATAAAAAACAGCTGCTTGTTTAAGTGAAAATACATTGACGTTTTTTTTTTTGTTTTTGTTTTTTGCACTAATAAAGTTGTGGAGTTGTAAAGTATTTTGTCTTGCATCAATTATATCGTTATCGCAAATTTTCAAATGTATATCGTGATAAATATTTTTGGTCATATCGCTCTGCACTAGAACCACCCCCCACCCTCCACCTCATGATGCTTAAACAACGAAATCAACCTAAATTTAATGCACGTGTTAAAAACATAAAATAAAATAAAAAATGCACAGAAATAAATTATTTTTCAAGAATAATTAAATAGATTCAACATCTTTCTTCAACAGAACTGCAGACTGCACAGATGGTACCTTCCCAAAGGGGAAAAAGTACTATAGCTTACTAGAGTATATTAGACTTACTATAGTTACTATATACAGTAATGGACTTCTATATATTTTACATCAGATTAAAACGTTGGGTGTAAGATTCAGATAATTATTTATTAAAAGCTAGACATGACAATAAGAAAGAAAAGTATGTCTCTGTGCCCCCTTTTCCCTGTTCATGCCCTATCGGCCCCCCTGGCTAAACTTTGCTAGATCCGCCCCTGCACAGTTACCAGCTGTCAGCTATAGAAAAAGATCCTCGAGTAGAAAGTAATATTAAATAAATTCTAACAGCAGCTGATCAAGCTTAAACGTGCTGCTGTTGTTCAGCCGCTGGTTTCCTCTTTCAACCAGACCGCTGAAAGGTCTCGCACGCCACAGCGCTATATCATGTGACGCACACTGCTCTGACGTGCTACGGTTATGAGCCAAGTTACGCCATGTCGCAAGTTTTGTGAGGTGCTTTTGTGATATTTAATGGATCGAATTTCATTTTTTATTTCTCTCTGATATCCGATCCAGTAATTTAGGTCCGTATCGGACCGACACGGATACGTAATATCGGATCGGCCCATCTCTAATGATGTCATCTGATCTCTTCAAACAGGAAGTGTGTCACGATTGGCTGATGCAGCGCCGCGCCCAGCAGGATGCTCGGACTCCTGAGAAGATGAAGCGGAACCAGTCGCTGGTCGCCAATGGCAACCTGAGCCTGGAGGAGAAGAAGAGGAAGATCCTGAGGAGTCTTCGTCGTCTGGAGGGACTCGGCACCCTGAAACCGCCAGACATCGAGAACCAGATCCTGCAGATGATCGCCAAGGTAACGAGGCCTGCCTCCATCTCCTCCTATTCCAGCGTCCTCCTTCGCTACATCCTGGCATGTTTCTGGTTTTGTTTGCGTTTTTTTTTTTTGTTCTTTTTGCCTGCATGTTTTTGAAAACGTCCCTGACTATGATGTCACTGCACGTTTCCCCACCAGGACATCCGTCAGCAACGTCTCCACCGCCAGCGCCGAGGGGCGGAGCTCCTGAAGCTCCATCAGACTCTCAGCAGCCTACAGGCTAAGAGCAGCTTCCACAGTGAGCAGGTGGACTATTACAGGCATTACATCACTTCCTGTCTGGACAACCTCACCGCCAGGTATGCACGAGCAGGTGTTTTTGGGTAACGACCTAGCATTTCTCATCTCAGGCCATTAGCATCAGATATAACTTTCTGTTCTCGGACGTGGCGGCGCCAAATGTTTAGAAGTACCGCAGCAATGAACAGTAATGGGGCGGGGCTGTGGTGACATCACGCCACTGTGGTGTGAACCAGGCGTTTTCACCTCGAGAGCTGTGAGGTCTGTTTTGGGGCGGGACGAACAAACGTTTGTCACACAATCAACAACACAAGGGATAAACTAAAGTACAACAAACAAAGTAATTCGGGAACAGGTGAGCCGAGGTTGACCACGAGCCCCGGGTACAGGAAGCTCTATCAGAGGCGCCAGAATACGAGAGCTTTAAACCGTGCGTTCAAAATCTGAGTGAGGAGAAGCTCGCTGAGGTACGAGCTGAATGTTTGCATGAAAAGTTCAAACATCACCAAGAGCGTTGGCGTCACGAGCTGAGCCGGCATCCACGCTGACCTGCCATCAGCTGATCTTAAATATCCACCAACGGCTCTTGAAACAGGAAAGAGGTGCTTAGACCGCGTGTGTCCTGAAGGTGCACGTCACGAGGCTGTCAGTGAGGCGATAGGCCTGTCAGTAAGGTCCATCACTGATTGGCTTGTTCTTGCAGCAAATCGACCAATCAGAAGGCAGCAGACGGCAAAGGGAGGAACAAGCTTCCTGCTCTGAGCTACAGCGCCACCCGGCTGCATGAGAAGGGCGTTCTGCTGGCGATCGAAGACCTGCCAGTCACGCAGTGAGCGCAGAACACACAGCCGGCACACGTATGACACGCGGTGAGGACGCGTGCTCACGATCTCTCTGTTTCCAGGTTTAAGAACGTCATGTTTGAGATTGCTGCCGGGCCTGAGAGAGGAAGTTTCAAAGTAAAAGCTCGATTCCTCGGCGTGGAGATGGAGGAGTTCCTGCTTAAATACCAGGTAGGACCGAGGCCGGACCACGTCGAACCGGGCCACATAAACCAGGTGATACGAGTTTAACGTGTGTGTGTGTGTGTGTGTGTGTGTGTGTGTGTGTGTGTGTGTGTATTTTTGTGTGTGTGTGTGTTAGGACCTGCTGCAGCTGCAGTATGAGGGCGTGGCTGTGATGAAGATGTTCAGTAAGGCCAAAGTCAATGTGAACCTCCTCATCTTCCTCCTCAACAAGAAGTTCTTCAAGAAGTGAGAGGAGCGGCACTCATACTCGGCTTCTGCGGCAAGGCCTCGTCCCACACTCCTGTCTATAAACAGGAAACTGAACGGCGTTTTATACCAAATGATCAGGATGAATCTCACTAAATTTGACTGACTTTATATCTCGCTCAGTGGGATGTCTTCATACACTCCTGTCTGTGCTGTAATCACTGAGTTAGTGCTCTGTCTGCAGCGCTGTCTTTGTTTTTATGTCTGTAAAATTTAACTAAAGTGATTCTTTTTTATTTCACGTGATATTTTTTATGCATGTTTATATGATACTAATCAAACAGAGGGAGTCGTCTGTCTCCCTCTCTAACACTTTAATGGGACATCCTCTCGCTACACCTGTTTTAATATCTCACTACAGTATTTGGATGTGGTGCAGAGTGAGGCATCTTACCTCAGTGTCTCTCTTTGTATGGGAACGTGTTTCAGTTTAATTTGGAGGAGTGACACATCAGTGTTTTTATCCTATCTTGGTTTGTTTCTCAGGATTCAAACCACACTAAGCTGTCTTACTTTTGAAAGGTTTGACCCTTTCAGGATTCCGTAGTGGCGCATTGGTCACTGATGTCTGGTTGTAATGTTTAGCTGCACTGAGCTGTGACCAATCAATACCAGCTGATCAATGCCTGTAAATATTTCCTGTCATTTCCTTTTTCTTTTGTCTTTGCTACAATAAATAAACATGAACATTTCAGTCATTATTTCTATTTTTAATTTAAAAGTTAAAAGACTAAGAGTGCGAGTGGGTGTAAAAACTGATGATGGCCACGAACAAGCCGAATGTTGCTTCTTTTTTTTTTTTTCTTTTTTTTCCCTGAGCTGTGATACACTTTGGATTCTAGCCAATCATTTTACGTTTCCGAGGATAGTAGGCGGGGCCAGGTACGTACGTTCTTTTAGA
>NW_005187540.1:201719-203199 GCF_000239375.1 Pundamilia nyererei | reverse complement strand
TTGTAGGAATGGGGTCTAAAAGACACGTTGATGGTTTGGAGGAAGTAATTATTGAAGTTAACTCAGAAAGATCAATTGGAGAAAAAGAGTCTAAATGAATATCAGTGGTACTGAAAGTAGCTGTAGATAATATTACATCTGTGGGATTTTCTCTAATGATTAAAATTTTATTTGTGAAGAAGTTCATGAAGTCATTACTAGTTAACATTAAAGGGATGGTTGGCTCAACAGAGAGAGAGTACGATCGTGCACTGTAGACTGAATCATTGCGATGCATTGTAGAAAAAATACCGGCTAAAAGTGGTGTCAAGCTGCCCCAGAGAAAGTAATTGGTAGGAAACCCTGAGAGAAAATACGACTGAATGAAATCTAACTTGAAGGCTACACTCGAAGAGGTAGACTTTGTTTCCACCACTGCTGGCATCTGGACAGTAAATAATAAATGTTTTATGGGTCTCCACTTTACAGCGCAACAAGGCCGCCCTAGCATGCAAGAGAATTATCGGCAGCCATACCTATGATGTAATTAGAGCAGAGATTGAAGAAATCCATTTATCATATGGACTAAAAGCTAAAGTTGTTGCCACTGTAATGGATAATGCATCCAATTTTGCCAACGCATTGAGTATGTCAGCCCTGTGATCTGGAGTCTGAATCTGAAAATGAAGAAGGTGATGATGAGGAATCGACTTTTACTGATGTAATAGAAGCTCTTTCAACCACATCTGGTGATGCACAGTTTAGCCTCCCTCCATACTACAGATGTGCATCGTACACAATTAACCTGATTCCAACAACTGATGTTGATAAACATCTAAATTCCTGTGCCGACACCAAGGCCAAGACAGGTAGGAGTAGCATTGCAAAATGTTCTGCTCTTTGGACTAAAGCAAGTCGATCAACATTAGCCTCTGAACAGGTGGAGGATGTCAGCTGCAGGAAGCTAAGGGTGCTCACATCCACAAGGTGGAATTCCCTGTATGAGGCCATTTCCAGAATCATCACAATTCCCTTGAATGAACTTATTCCCCTGTGTGTAAAACTGGGAATTAAGTGCCTTAATGAAAGGGAGTACCAATTCTTGAAAGAGTACTGCACTGTGATGAAGCCCCTGACAGCAGCTCTGGACATCTTACAAGGGGATGAGTGAACCTATGGGGCTTTAAGGCCAACACTCAAGTCTGAAGTCAAAGACACTTGCCCTGAAAGATGACCTCTCGAGAATGACAGCCAGCCTTCCAATTATTAAAATGATAGAACAAGAGTCCAAATATTCATCTCTTGGTAAATATCAGGGATATTGATCATCATTAATCATGAATATTAATCATAATATCAACAAAGTCTCAACCCAAATTAAATCTCATACGGTATTGATAGCAGATACAGTGGGGCAAAAAAGTATTTAGTCAGCCACCGATTGTGCAAGTTCCCCCACTTAAAATGATGACAGAGGTCAGTAATTTGCACCAGAGGTACA
>NW_005187540.1:189328-190869 GCF_000239375.1 Pundamilia nyererei | reverse complement strand
TTTGAACTGCTGTTTGAAAGTCCTCCAACTTGCATCCACGTTTCAGTCAGTTTCAACGGACTTGGCGGTTTTATTGCATCCATCTTGTTGCGTTGCTTCTTTTTCTTAACCCGACTCCTGGTACCATGTAATGTTCTTATTCCTCTATGAATAAAACATCAAGAATTGCTCCTGCTGCTAGCTTCAGCTAGCTGTTTATTATTCTTTCTACCACGATAACTTCTTCTTCTACTCTGTATATCTTATTGATTCCAGAGCGCCCCCTGTGGGTAGCTTCAACAATAACAACTATCATTACAATTGCTGCGGGTGGGTTCAGGTATGTGGGCAGAGTCTACGTGGAAGGATCCTGTGCAGTCACTGAGGCAGTTCCGTAATGCTGATTGGTGATGGTACATGGCATCTAAACAACAAAAATGTCAGTTATTAGACACTAAAATAATTTAAAGCTTATAAAGCTTTATTAGTTTAGTCATAGGTCAGGTTTGCAGCAGGGGGACACTCTCAGCTAGTACTTAATGAACGCGAATGACGCTAAATGGGTAAAATAAAGAATTCCACCTGCCTTTGGACAAAACATTTGATTTTAATTTCCAGCCTGGATAAAACCACTCTTCTTCCTTCACTTTTTCTCTCAATTAAGATGATTTTGATCAGAATACACTAGCATGCTATTAATGCTTGCTGACTGGTAACATGGATTTAGGATGGTCATCTTTATCTTTTTAATTAATTTGGCTACACAGATAAATATTAACTTCATTATTTATTAGGCAGGTGTACAAACTGGTCTGAGGAGGACTCTGCAGATGGACTCACCTGAAATGTGGGATTGTAACTGCCATTAGAGTCCCCTACTCCTAGAGAAATGCCACACAGGCTCAGCTCAACCAAGCACAGCATGGCTGAAAATCCTGAAAATGGACTGTTGAACTGAAAGAGAGAAAAACAGGCTTCTGAAGTTTCCTCACCTTAACTAAAAACTCGAAACTGTTTCTACCGCAAGCTGGTGAAACACCTGTTATCTCGGTACCAAAGACCTCTGGAGCTGGTTCACATGCCACATTCACCTGTGCTCTGAATACACTGTGGTGAGAATAAGGCACGACGGGACCACAGATCTGTGTTTTGAGACATTTCATTGAGCACTTCTCACCACAACAACCCTCTCAACCCTGCTTCCCCATGATTTAACACCGCGGGCGTGATCTAAAGATGCCGTGCAGGTGCGTCCGCACAGCACCACAGACCACGCCCCCACCACATACACGTTCTCATTTTATACAACATGAAAGAAAAGCAGCTCACCGATTGAAATACATCTAGGAAGAAGATGAGTGCGGCAACAAATGAAGCCCGACCAGCGGCGAAATTTAAAGCCACGACGCTTTTAACCTGCACAGACGGGACACATAGGGGACCCTTATGAGCAAGCATTTTGTCAACAGTGGGAAGGAAAAACTCCCTTTTAACAGGAAGAAACCTCCAGCAGAACCAGGCTCAGGGAGGGGCGGGGCCATCTGCTGTGATTGGTTGGGGTG
>NW_005187540.1:181514-187064 GCF_000239375.1 Pundamilia nyererei | reverse complement strand
GAATAGCTTTAGTGTAGTTGTTGCTTTAAACTTGAGTATGAACTTATACAAAATGCAGCAAGATATTAAAAAACAGTTTTGTTGATTAAAAACACTATATCGGATTCATATCGGTATCGGCAGATATCCAAATTTATGATATCGGTATCGGACATAAAAAAGTGGTATCGTGGTATCAAGTACCATTTATCTGGTTTGTTTTCCATCACAGGTTAGAGCCTGGTTAGGAAATGTGTTTCTTTCCACTGAAACTTTAGAGTGGGTAGCAGGTCATGCAATCACTGTAACAGTGTAAGAGTTCTGAAGAAACTCTAATGGATGGATTATCAGACCATCTCAGAAAGATCAAGGAAGAACAGACCAGGTATCTCCAGAAGCTTAAGTCCAAAATAATCAGTCACTGGAAAGTGAAATACAGCATTTATGGGACTGAACTGACTTTGTTAACTGAGCTGTGATATTATCGAGTTGTTTGGCTCTAAAAATTCACAATGAGCTATGGCCTCATTTTGTTTTTACTGACTGGATTTCAGTCAAATTACACTAAATGTTAAATTTCTGTTTCCTCGGTTGGAGAAAAATCAGGTCGAGCCTCACTCCAGTGTGTTCCAGCAGGACTACAAATTTGCAGAGACTCACCTGAAGTACAGGTATGGTGATATCACAGAGATGAGTTCCTGATCGTCTCTCTGAAGTCCCATCATATATGTTCATACATCCAGCTATGATGAACTGAAAGAGAGAGCAGTAAGAAGTCTTAGCTGACTCAGTTCAGTTCAATTCAAAGACCCTACAATAATACTCACCAACTGGTCCCCAGATGTACACCAAGGAATCAGACACCAGACCTTTGGACCGTGTTGCCCTCAGGATCCCAAAGACCATGACAGTCAGAGCAACCATGATCTGAATCACCTGCAGGAAGACATAAAGTCTCAGAGGAAACATTCAGAGCCTTTGGCTCATTCAGCCTTTGTGAGAACAAGTGATGCCAAAGATGACGTACGTGACTAGACACAGCATTTTCAGTGGACAAACGTTTCATCAAGAAGTGACTTCTTCAGTCTCAGCTGACTGCAGGTTTCCAACATTATAAACAGTACATTTGCTCAATGACTGAAACTAGCGCCACTGAATGAGCAATGGGCTGTGAGGTCAGTTCCTTGATCATTAATATGGAAATTGTCACGACTATTGATCAACAACTACTGATCAAAAACCATTTATCAATGGCCATGAGTACCATTCAACTTTCTGCTGAGAGGAAGTTTGAACTAACACACCAAACATTTTCACATGCAGATAAATGGGCTAAACTTGTTGGTTATCTTTAAAAGGTAACGAGTCTGTATTCACATTTAGCTTGTCTTCTGGACATTATCTTTCTGAACTTTAATTTCCAACAGAGATTATTTTCCGAGGTGATCCAAAAGCCTCTGAGGACAGACGTCCTCTGTCATTAAAGTCAGCTCAGAGATCGACAGCAGAGCAGCAGCGTGGTTGTGAATCACATGCCTTCAGCATCCACAGGTTAAAGATCAGTGGTTTAATCATCTCTGTCTGGATTCAATCTGACCCCATCAGGATGTAAAGGTGTCTCACCCCCAGTGCCGGCAGTTGCTTTCTGGTGATGTAGTACCACGGTAAAACCACGACCACGGTGCCTGATGCCGCCCCTGCTGATGGAGATTGCTGCATGTCTGAGCCCACGAGAGTCAAGCTGCTGTGCTAAGTACTGAGTTAATTATTGACTGGATTTTTATCATTTTATCTCAAACACACCTGAACAGACTGAGGAAGTCAGTGGAAAAGCATGTATATTATAGAGTAATTTGGAGGACTTTGCCAATCAGCTCTCATTTTATTATTGCCAAGACAACAATAAAACACCCATCAGTGCCTAAATAACTTTTTACTCATCATGTGAGGCTAGATGAGTAGAGATTATAGATTCATAATAAAGTCAATGTCTCACCTGAGACCAGCCCTGTATCGCGTTTGTAGGTTAAGGGAAAAATACTTTGCTGTGATAAAATGAAACCTTTTCTAACTTCCCCCCTGGACGATGAAGGGAATCCACCCACAGGTGGAATTGGTTTTTGCTTCTCATTCTAATGACTGAGTCTCGGCGATCATCTCTTCTTCTTCTTTTCTTGTGTATATTTTGGCAGCCAAAGAGTCAAAGCACACTTCAAGAACTAGAAAAATGCAAAATCTTTGTCCTCAAATATTTATATGTTTTGAGATTTTTTACATATTTATATCCCTGTATATCTCCAAGGAACAATTGCTCTCATGGTTATGCACTGTGCTGCCCAGACTGTCAAGTTATGTTCCTTGTGTTGCATTCAAGGACTGATGACAGATGCTGGAAAAACTCCAGCAAACAAAAAGTTCCTTTAATTTGTTTTCATCGAGGTTTGAACTAGGGATGGGCACCGGTATCCGGTGCCATTATGGCACGGTTCTGACATAAACGGTAGTAACCAGACCGAAAAGCAGCGCACATTTCGGTGCTTTACTTCGGTGCTTTTTTTCCCTGAAATGTCATACAATTTGGATTCTAGCCAATCATTTTACCTTTGCAAGCGTAGTAGGCGGGCCCAAGTACGTACGTTCTGTTAGAGCAGAGCTACAGATTAAAAATGCCCAAGGCAAAGCGGTCAAAGTCTGGCTGTACTTCACAGCAAAAGATGCAAACTCAGCAGCAACAAGTGCTTTAAGCTGATACTGTGATACTGTCAAAGGAGGCAACACCTCGAATCTGATGAAACACCTGGCGACCTATAGCATTTTGTTAAAAGCCGAGAAATGCGCCGTATTTGATAGCTTGCTGCGAGACCTCACACTGTGCACGTTGGGTGGGTTGCCAGTTATCGGACCCGGAGCAACATCCCCCAAAAACCCGAAGAGCAGAGTCCTGGCCCCTAGCCCTGCCAGTGTAGCAGAAATGATGAGGATGATGATGCAGCAGAAGCCGTTCTTCTCTGCGTGAGTAGCTTAATGTTGTTCGAGTGTAATTTACGTTGAGTAGGCTAACCACGTTATTACATTAATGCATGTAAGGTGAACTAGCAAACATCATCATAGCTACATGCGGCTGTCTTCTTGTTTGATGGCAGATGCTCCCTTCACCCTGGCCAAAAAGGCTAAAATGACCAAAGAAAAAGTGGGAAACAGCTAAACATGAGAGGTTTTTGCAAAGTTTGTGTTTTTTTTCCATTGTTTAAGCACTGCTTCCAGCCAAGAGTGATACCATATATGCCCCATAGCTGCAGAAAAGGCTAACATTGTTATCTTTTTACAAGAAAACAGCTGAACATGAGAGTGTTTATGTTCTTGATTATTTAATCACCGGTTCGAGCACCGTTTAAGCACCGGCACCGCTTCAAAAGTACCGGTTTGGTACTGGTATCGGATAAAACCTAAACGATACCCATCCCTAGTCTAAACCCCATTAAGGTTAACCAACCTAAAGATTCATCAATGTTTTATAAAGCTTCCTGCCTGATAACTCAAAGAGCCCATGTTCTCTCTGGTGTTGTCCCTGTAACACAGTGGTTCTCAAGCGGAGCTGATGTTAAACATCGCAATCACGTTTACAGCGGAACAAAGAAATTTGCAGAAGTTAATAACATGTACATCCACTGCAAAGCTGCAGCAGCGTGTGTAAGTCGGCAGCTGCAATAAAGAAGTGTACTGAAAAGTGCGAATACATGGGCGAATCTGTCGTTCATTGTTTACAGCGGTGCTGAAACCCTGGATTGGGGCACGACAGACTCGCCCACGTGTTCGCACTTTTCAGTACACTTTTTTATTGCGGCTGGCGACTTACACATGCAACTGCAGTGTTTCAGCTACAGCCTACACACATCAACAACAACAACAACAACAGGACCCAGTTCTTTCTGTTTTAAGCCGGCAAGGCATGATTGGGGATTTTGCTCAGGTGCAGCCGCCTCCCCCGCAGCTGCATCACAGACCACGCCACACCACCGCTCTGCAGTCAAAAACAGGCTGACTGCAGCCACTAAGAGTGAAAAGTATTAAACTCTCACTAAATGATATATTTTTCATCTCCGTTCAAAAGTTTCTGGACTTATTTCCATGTTTGGTTCACATCCTGTTCAACTTGTTGCTTTTTAGAAGAAGTGCTTCAGACGATTGAAGCAGTCGAGGGACAAACGTTACAAATAGTTATCTGAAATGAAAGTTGTTTAAAACAAAAATGACTGAAGGATTCATTGTGACTGAGTTTATGGCTTTAATTTTCTTTAGATGGGGCGTGAAAATATTTCTTCCTGCCATGTGGGGAATGATGTAAAACATTGGAGAACCACCGCTGTAACGTGTTGTAAAGGACTTCACTCATTCAATTCATGCTTCTTTGGCAGCCCATCCTAAAGACACTATTTTCACAAAATCAAAACTTGGTGATTAAAATTGATTTTTACAGCTCATCTCTGGGAGTAAAAGTTCAGCCTTTTTTATTGCGACATTACTTCTTGAACCTGACCCTGCTTAGTGCTGGACCAATCAGAGCAGACTTGTTGAAAGTTAAACATTAAGGCTCAGACATGTATTAAGTCCAGTCTTGGACCAAAAATGTTTTTTACGTGAAGCTACAGGTTAAAATGGCTTTTCAATTAGCACTAGCTTTAATCCACATCTGGGAAACTGGTTATGAAAGTAAACGTATTACCGTATAGCCTGTATCAAGGCCCAGTGATCAATAATCTATTTTAAATATATTTAAATAAATCTAATTTTAAATAATCTGCAGATTTCTTTTAAATTGCAGTCATAAAATGTTAAAATGTACCAAACTAATCAACCACCTTCAGCCCAGAATCAAAGTGCAAAACTCTAAAATCCCCGAAGCCTGATAAATGTTCAATTTACGACACAAAGCTTTAGAGAACTCTTATTGATTGGCCAAAACGCTAACTGCAAAAGGAGACCTAACCCTAACAGGAGATAAACACCAGAAGAGAACCTGTGATTTAACACCGTGACTCTGCAATGTGAGACGATGGCTGTGTCCCAATCCAGCGACCGCATGCTTTGTAGTGCACATTTGTAGACTGATTACGTCACAACGACGCAACGAAGGCTGTCCTCAAAGAGTCCTCCAAATGCATCCTTAATTTCCCCAGATTTGAAGGCTGGGTCCAGTGTAGCCTTCGTGGCCCAACCTATCCCACAATTCATAGCGCGGCGGTGGGTGTGGATAGTTTCTTGTGAAAAAATCGCAGATGGGTGAAGCGGAGCAGCTGAAAAGTGAACTTTTAAATGTAAGTACTGAATGTTATTTATTTATGTGCGAATGTTTAATAACGAAGAACATTAAAACATTACTGTTGGCCACATGTCGGCACAGTTATGTGACATTAGTGACGTTTGTACTAACTTGGTTTTAAAGCCTTTAAATATACACCGTTCAATAGCTGAGCTTAATCTCACAGAGATGTGATGATTTCATGGATAATTAAAGTCAGTCATATATCCACAAACACAACAAGCTGAAAGTCAGTGATGCTGCTCGGTTTG
>NW_005187540.1:173725-180736 GCF_000239375.1 Pundamilia nyererei | reverse complement strand
CTGTGTTTGTTGCATCATGTTGCTGTAACTGTTTATATGCTTTATATATTCTGAGCTAAGTTGATCTATAGTGTTACATCATATTCTATAAGGATGTTATGTGTTTGTTTACTTCCTGCCCAGTTTGACCCATTTAGCAGACGTCAGCCTGTTTAAGGCTCTGATGTCTATTCTGTGTGACTTACAGCAGTTATGACATGGTCTGATTTTCTCACCCAATAAAGGAATATTTCATATATCAGTCTACTCTTCATTCTATCAGACACAGTTATCACAGCTCGTACATTTGCTTTTTATACATATATGTAAGCAATGAGCCAAATTAAATAATGCCAACAAATTAAATGAACAATATTTGTCTCTTATATATAATACATCTGTATATACCATGTAACAGATGCTTGTCTTTGAAGATTTATGGTGATAGGAAATATAAATAACTGCAACTTGAATCTTTACTGAAGCTCAGTATTTGACACAGAGTTCAAGCTCACTGCTGTAATAAATCTTAATTAATATATTAATAGATATATTAGCCATATTATATTTACATTACCAAAGTGTAATGACACTCGTCTCATGCGTGACATTAGCTAATTGTTATTTACTAGTTCATCTTAAAACTACCGTTAGATACAGAAATGAAGCCCAACAATCATGTTGTTACAGTCCCGTGGTCACAGCCTCAGATACTTAACTGAGGAGTTTGGCTCCACTCTTCTTCACAGCATTGCTGAAGTTTGCTCCATTCGTTTATGCACAGCTCTCTGAGCTCTGCACTCTGGACCGCTGCAGCAGCTCCGTCTGCGCTCGCTTCAGCGTCCTGCCGATTGGTCCGAGCTTCAGCTGCGGGACACACGGCCTCACTCTGACTCTGGAATACTCTGATGTACGGGGAGTTCACGGTCCACTCGGATCGTCATCACTCCTGCACGGTGCTCACAGCGAGCAGTTTGCTGCTGTGCACTTTACTCTCGTCTGTTGCTGAAGTCTGCTGCGGCTTTACAAACCTAAGTCATGTTTTCTCCTCTTCTCTTTTAAAGCAGCCATACTTCTTTGGTCTATTTCTATTTGTGCTGTCATTAACTTCAGTGTTTAAGATGCTAACTGAGGCCTGTAGAGTGTGAGATGGAGCGCTTTGATATTTGCACAAATTGACTGCAGCCACACCAACATCCGCCTATGAACAATCCTTCTCACTGTAGAATGACGGACTTTCACATTGTGTGGAAATGATCTCATTGCTCCTCCCAGATTGATGGACAGCACCAAGAATATTGCTGATGTCTTTCATCCTGAGCACTGATAACACATTCTTGAATGCTGACAACATTTCTACTTTTATATAGGTGGCTGCTTCTTACCCTTGCGACAGGCGAGACCTGAGTCTGGAAACTGCCCTGGCAGGCAGAGCTGGGTTTTTCCCTTTTATAAGCACAGGTGCAGGTAATTATTTGATCTCTTGTGTGAACCTGGAGTTGTGTGAATACTGGGTCTAAGCAGCGCTATTTAGCCTTTTTAGCTTTTCTACAACAGCTTGGTGTGGCCTTCTGTTAGTGAGGTAGTCCCCAGATAACGTTCTGCTTGAGTTTTGGCAGAGGTTTAAAGTTATTTGTACCCCAGTAGCAAGAAACTGTGTGGAAACTTGCCGGGGGCAGTTAACTGAAAAACAGACATGAAGCAAAGTGGGAGGGATATTCCTTCTGAGGTAACCTGCTCAGTGTAAGTAATGTCCCGTTTTAATTTACAGATAGCCAATGGCTGCTGGGCCGACGTCCTTGGATGTCTGTGTCTGCTGCCATGTGTTCTGAGGCTGATTTAATTTGACAGCGAAGAGCTGAGAACTGTTCTGATGGTTGTGGCTGTTTATTTGGTCTATTTGTTAATTATCTCATCGTATCAGCACCCATTAATGTACGGATTGTGTTTTAGCACCGCAGACAGCGAAGGCGCCACGTGGAAGCTGATCCTTTTTCTAGCCGCTTTTACATGTACATAGAATAAAATAGAATACAAATGCTATTTTATTCAATTGTGTATATAGTATTTTATTCTATTCTATTGTGTACAGTTGTGTACAGTATCTTATTGATATTTTATTCCAGTCTTTATTTTTTTCTAATTTTTCTTTGTAACTTTGCACTGTCCACGCGTGGGACTAATAAAGGTTATATTATCTTACCGCGGTGACGGGCATTGAAGAGTTTCTATGACACATCGTCAAGTGTGGATTGCCGTTTAATGTGTTCGTTTTTAATATATTCCCCTCAGCGCTTGTCTGTCTCCCACCTACAATTGTCTTGTGTGCTCCTGTTACCTGTTTAGAACAGTTGTTTTTGTATTAGGATTAGCCTTGTGGACTGACTGCATACCTACGGCTCATTCCTACTGCAATGGGTGCCTCCCTCGGGTAACACCATGTTGATGCCTATAGAACTAGTAACAGTGGGCTTGGTTTTTTCACAGGATTATATATAAATAAAAGTGAACTGAGGGGGTCATAGATTCAGCTGTGAGATGAGGACACGCCCCAGTTTCCAACGATTTTTCCACCTGTTTATTAATAAAGGTGCTTCTGATTTAAAACCTGCTAACATCTCAGAATAAAATGAGTGAACTGACTTTTTCTGCCCAAGCTGCTCCTTTAACAGGGTCCCCTCGTGCTGAAACAGGTGTAGTGTATAACAGTACAGATTTGTTTTTCAGTACTTACAGTGTGAACTGGTTTCTTTGGAGTATCATAAACAATAAACCAATGTTTCTCAACACAAGTTCAATCAAAATATCATCTCTGAAAGTACAGACACAGGAAACGGGTAAAATAAAGATGGGTTTCCACAGATATACCAACTATTATATTGACTATAGATCATTACAGTACATACAGCGCAGTAGGTAGTTTTACACGTTATCAATCAAACAGGAGCGTATAAATAAATATGTCAGCTTTATGAATGAAAACAAGTTAGTTTGCAGCAGGACGTTTGTGTCTTCATCTGGTAGCAGGAGGAAAATGGCCTCAGTGCAAATTGTGCATCTGTAAACATCAAAGGAGTCTGATTATTTCTCTTTAGGCCAGTTCAGGTCTGAGTGGAGGAGAGGATGAGAAATTCGGAGGAATCTGAGGAGCTTTCTGTGGCTAAACATTCAGACAATTAAATGAAGGTAAGGAGAGCTTCACCCACAAGTTTCAACTTCAACCTGCTGGAAATCTCTGAGGGAGCTACAACGGTGAAACGAATTACCACGTGTATGAGCAAATATGTTAAAGAGCTCTAGTATTGGGTAATTTCAGTTATCCTTTCTTTTATTCATTAAACTGATCTTGGGTTGGAGTTCTTCATCGAGCTTTCCTTGGATGTAAGAATTTTACACCAATATTGTGGATCTCCTACTGGTCATCCAGAGGTACTGCAGTTTGTCTGTGGCGAAACGATGCAACAGGAAGCTGTTCATCTGTTTGCCACACTAGAAAGAAGTAATCGTGACTGTCACTGGAAGACATTAAACACTGTATATCAAATTATGGCCCACTAGGCCAGAACCAACCCACCGACTGCTCCAGGACTTTAGTCAAATGCGTGGCTGACTGCGGTGATGCCAGCATTTACTTTGCATGGAAAATTTCAAGTACTTCTGCATGATGTTTGACTCATAAAGAATAAATATCAACGTTTTCTAGTTCAAAAATACTCAACATTAACATTTTATGCTTTTGAGGACCCACTGTAACCTACAAGTTGTAATGCACATGCACCGTATGAAAAGCAGGTGATCGCTGTGTCAGTTACATATGTCATATGGTTTATTAGGAACCGAAGGCATGCAGATGGTGTAAATAATCTTCCTTCTGAGTTTAATTTAAATTTTAGATGTTTTAAGAACTCCCCCTTGTATGTCAGCACAGTGGCCATGCTGATCAGGGGGAGCCGGGCCTCTGCACAAACAAGGTAAGTATATCCTCATAACTCACTGTATTTAAAGTGATTTTCAAGCACTTTGGTTTCTTAAAGATGCCAGAACAGTATTTGTGATCAAGAATACGTAGTTTGATTTAAAATGCAGCTTTCGTACTAATATGTTAAAACAAATTAGGACTACCTGTGAAGACACTGCTGACAAGCGTCACGCAATGTCACTGAACAGCCAAATAAAGCACCATTACTTAATTTAATACAGGTTTGTAAACAGCTTCGTAAGAAAATAAGGTCTCACATGTTGATCGTTATTTAGTTCCTTGGATTTAATATTTATTTTATTCGAATTTTGAAAGCAGTACAATTTGATATTTTCTACTTGTTATTTTCAGAGCCCAAGATCTTGCACATGATCTGCGTGTGGACGTACACGTCCATGAACATGTCTCTGCGTGTGGACGAACACGTCTCTGCGTGTGGACGAACACGTCTCTGCGTGTGGACGAACACGTCTCTGCGTGTGGACGTACACGTCTATGAACACGTCTCTGCGTGTGGACGTACATGTCTAGGAACTCTCTATATACTTGAGTCTCATCAGAAACGCTTTTTCAATAACCTAAAAAAGAAGTCTAATCAACTTAATACTGCTATCACCTGCATGAACCTGCACAGACATGCACACGTCATCATATTCTCAGAATAATCTGATTCCTGAAGATGTGATGTTATATATGAAAGGTAATCGGTAAGGTGATAGAGTCTAACTGCATGTTGCAATGATCTTTAATGTTGGTTGGATTAAACTCATACTGACCTCACAGTTTCACACCAGGAACAGACAAAACCTGTATTAAACCTAAACTCTTCTCAGGTGAATTGAGTCCTTGTTGGTGCAGCTCTCCTTAAAGACCACACCATGGTATTAATTTGAGTTCATCTGTGATGATCTAATGGAGATGCTTCACAGTAAATCAACCCCTGATAAGTCTCTGCAGCTACCCTTTGCTTTGCTCCCTTGTCTTCATTCATCAATCCCCGTTGGACTCAATGACTTTTTCCGCCAGAATCTCCTGGAAGGTCGAAAGCTGCTTCATCTGCTCTGTCTGCATTGAGTGTCTCCTCATCAGCTTCTTCTTCATCTTGAAGTCTGGGCCCCGTTTGGGTGAGGCTGGGGCTACTGGAACCAGGATCTTGTGTCCGGAGTTGATGGGGGAGGTGGGTTTCCCATTGGCCCGGATGTCAGGGATGGGTCTCTGCGGGTTGATGTTAAGCGGAGGCAAGAAGCCGGGCCTGGTGTGGGAGATGTGGTCCAGCAGCAGGGTCCCAGAGCCCCGGCGCTCCAGGAGCCCTGGGCCACGCCGTCGCATAGTGATGGGGGAAACTGAGTTGGGGATGTTTTCCAGAGACTCCCTGGAAGAACTGGTGACCAGGGACAAGGGGGAAGCGTTGTACCTCCTCCGTTCTACCGAAATCCTCCCAGAGTCCGGTGATCCAGGAATGGACTCTGGACAAAGGTGGGTATCTGACTCATAGTGCTCCATCCGTGTGAGCTTGGGGTGAGCTAGGGCTCGGGCCACAACTGTCCCAGGTCCAGCAGCGTTCTCCTGGGATTCTGGAGCTGTGTTCCTGCGGTAGAGGATCTGGTGCTGCTGCACTTTGTCAGCCCACGATGGACCAGACAGCCCTGCGCAGTCCTCAGAGCAGGATCGGTCAATGAGTTTAGGGGATGTGGGGTCGTGCGTCTCAATGCTGTGACGCCGTGACAATAGTGGCCTCACCGGCTCTGTGACAGTCAGTCCGTTCATCTCTGTGATCGTCTTGTTCAGGTTGCTGTTGCCCTCCTCCTCCTCCAGACCTCCATCCACCCGGTCCTGGGGAACCCCACTGAGAACTGAAGGTGCCACCAGGCCCCACGGTTCTGAGTTCAGACGCTTAAGCAGTTTACGGGGAGGTGGCCTCTTCTCACCTGGAGGTCGAGCTGAAGGTAAAGGTAATGCTGAGGTGAGTTTGAAGCTGAAGATCCCTTCCTCATCTTTGTCTCCTGCAGGGGAGGAGGTGCCAATCTCCACCTCAGAGGGTGACATACAGGCAGGAGACAGTTTGTCCACAATGCCTGGGGATGGTGGGGAGTTGAGGTACTGTTTGGTCTTCTTGGTGCCTGACGGAGATGTGTCGGTGGTGATGATGATCACCTCCTTGCCCTTGGCCTTGCAGGAGTCCAGCAGAACCTGCAGGGTGTCACGGTCCCCTTTGTTGATGGCGTGGACAAGAGCAGAGGAACCAGAGTAGTCTTTGAGGCTGGGATCGGCTCCATTCTCCAGCAGCAGTGACACCACCTCCTTTCCTGCCTGCTCTGCACAGGCATGCATCAGCGCTGTCCGGCCACTCTTATCGGGGATGTTCGGGTCAGCTCCTTTCTCCAACAGATACCTCACCATCCTCTGCCGGGTCTGTGGGTCATCGTAGCTTGCTAAGCAGGCAGCAGAGATGGGCGTCTCGCCACGCTCATTGCCCTCATTGATGTAAGCGCCACCCTCGAGCAGCAGGCGGGTCAGCCTCAACTTCCCCTGGAAGACAGCTTTGAGGAGGGCATTCCCCTCAGTCTGCAGGGGTCCTCCATCGCCCATGATCCCTTGCCTCTCCTCAGACCTCCTGCCCACAGGATGCTGGCTTAATGCTGAATCTCCATCCTCCTTGATAAGTTACATGACCTGCAGAAAAAGTACATTGAGGTGAGTCCACCTGAATAAAAAAAACATGCTAACATGATGGAACCAAAGATACTATTTAAATTCTATGGAGTTTTTAACCACTGATATTTATTGAAACTCTTTCTGAGTTGACGTCAGTAATAACTTCCTCATCCTATTCTCATCAATTCTGTTGTACATGTACAATGACAATAAAAGACTATCTTATTGTATTCTCCAAATCATCAATGTGACTTATAGACCTTCTTTCCTACAAGACTGCTCAAAGAATTCCTACCATTAATCAATACTTCAATCTTAAATATGTTCAACCTATCTCTGCCTTGAAGCTGGCAGTAGTAGGTTTCAGAGCTCATCACAGCACAGAAACAGCTTTACAG
>NW_005187540.1:165009-166919 GCF_000239375.1 Pundamilia nyererei | reverse complement strand
CAGCCTTACCTAATGTCCACCTACTGTTACTCATTTATATTAAGATTTGAACATCTGGTTGGTGTTGGTGTGGAGGGTAACCTTCAGTAATAGTAATAAATCACACAGCAATAGGACATTCATGTAGTTGTAAAAAGCATGATAATATATTAAGTAATCCAAAGTATTCAGAATACATTACTGTCATTGAGTAACGTAACAGAATAAGTTACAAAATACATTTTGTACTCTGTAGTGGAATACATTTTAAAAGTAACCTTCCCAACACTGAATATAAATTAATGAGTAAATACACCAAGAGTGTGTTTCAGAGGACGCACATGAAGATTACACTACGAAATAAGAAGTTACTATAAGTTTTGTATTAAATTGCTACACAGATATACTACAGAAAAACACCACTGTGTTGGAACAGGAACAGGAAGTGATACTCTACTCCCGAGAGAACGAACACCAAGTGACAGTATGTGTACTGCATATATGCCTGCGACCTGATGAAGGTCGGATAGACCAACGTGTGTGCAGCAGTTACATGTAACTGTTTCATGAAGCAATAAGGCAAAAAATATTGAGATGACAAGCTGAGTCTGAAGGAAATAAAACACAAAAACGGGCTGTTATTTGTGTGTGTCCGTGTGTGTGCATTTTTACAATGTTTACATATCCTTATGGGGACCAAAAATTGGCATGCTACTATACTTGTGGGGACCATCAGTCACTTATGGAGACAAAGTTTGAAGACATTGAGGTTCAAAACGGGGTTTTCGTGTCAGGGTTACAGGCAGCTAGGGAAAGTATTACGTCAATTATGTCCTCACTAACACATGAAAACAAGTATGTGTGTGTGTGTGTCTCTGTGTGTGAGGTAGTGTTTCTACTGCAGCATACCATGTAGTACTACAGGACACTATTAGAGATCGATCCCTGATCACTGATAGATTAGATAGATGACTGATTACGTCACGTGTCCCCACGGTCACCTGGCACACAGGTGGAACCTCCGACTCATGACGACAACGATGATGATGATGATGATGATGATGATGATGATGAAGGTGAGCTGTGGAGGAATGCGGATCTCTCGGTTTCTACGTCATTGCGCTGCTGTGACGCACGCGGATCTATATTTACACACGCATGAGACACGTGCACGCGCGTGTCCCATCGCAACGCGCGTGCACCAAGATGAAGATAAACGATGTTTCTATAGCTTCATCATCATCATCCTCAAACATCTCGAGGCATCACAGCGATCAAACGGACCCACACATGCACGCGCGTGGTACCGGTCCCGGGAGCGGCGATGCTGGTGGCGATAACGATGATGAAGATGGAGCAGAGCTCCAATGATGGAACTGATGAAGGTGTGTTTGGTGTTCTTACCCCGGCATAAAGAAGCCTCTTTATCGACTCACCGACCGTCTGAGTCCGTCACCGACCGCTGCTGTTTACCGACGGACTGACGGAGCGCTCCTCCTCCTCCTGCGCGTCTTCCTCCTCCTCTTCCTCCTCAGTCTCAGCGGCTTACAACGGATTCACCCCCCCACCCCCACCGATGGTTAACGGCACAACCGGACATTTTAAACATTTCTCCCTGATCAATAACCTGATCAGACTGAAGCTCTGTTTTTAGTTCCGCTGCTTCATTTTAATAGAAATCACCTGTTAGATGGCCACGGCGTTTCCATGGCAACCGTACACTTCCTGTTCGCACGAGGGAGAGTTTTGCTGCTAAAAAAAACATTTCAGCGCAGACCAGCGATTATTATGGGATGTTTGTAACTGTAAGAAAGCAGGTCAGAGACTCTTCATCTCATCATCATCATCTTCATTATTATCATCATTTTTTTATTTTTTTATTACCTGAAGATAAAAATAAAATACTGCAGCGCTCGCGCGCGCACACACAC
>NW_005187540.1:163619-164809 GCF_000239375.1 Pundamilia nyererei | reverse complement strand
AGAAGTGTTCCCACGGTGACACACACACACACACACACGGCGTGTGTTTAATGCTAGCATTTTAACGAATCAGCTGATGTGTTTTTGCTGAACATGCTGGAACCTCCTCACCTCACCAAATTCAGAAACCTTCATCATCCTCATCCTCACAGGGATGCTGAAACAGGGGTGTTCTCCTGTCTCTTTGAGGGTTCTCCAGGTTCCTCATCCGGTTAACTGGTGATAATAAACCTGCCATTGCCATGAATGTTGGTTTATCTCGTTGTGTCAGATTGGCCACCTGTCCAGTTGTACTCCACCTTTCAGCCTATGACAGCTGGAATAGGCTCCACCCCTCCACGACCCTGAAGTGTCTTAGCATAGAATCTCAGTGACACAGAGGAGCAGAGACGGGTACCTGATGTTTGATCTGTTTCTGATCATTTGCTGAAGGAAACTTTACAAAGTGCATTTTGGGCAAATGTTCAAACTCGCATCAGCCTGTGGGACAGGTGTCTGCTCCGGTGTGAGCAGCTGAACGTTGCAGGTTTGTCACAGACCAGTTCTGTTTCAGGGTGTCAAATGTTTCCTCCAGGTCCATCACAGCATCTTGGTTACCACAGAGGTATCCAAATCCATGATCACTGTGAGAATTTTCCCATCTCCACTGACATCATGGCATCAGCCAAGCTTCACCTGTTTATAATGACAGGTGCTGCTCAGTTTAAGTCCTCGAGTAAATATATGGCATTTGGGGAATGAATAATCAAATAAAGGCATGTTAGAAAATGAATCTGTGCAGTGTCTTGATGCATGCTCAATCATCCAGGTAAGGAAATCCCAAAAGGTTGATTCTGTTCATCTGGACGTTTTCAGTGGGAGAAATGTTTTGTCACTCATCCAGGTGACTTCTTCAGTCTCAGCTGACTGCAGGTTTCCCCAACCATATAAACAGGACATTTGCACAATGACTGAAACCAGCACCACTGAATGAACAATGGCGTGGGAGCTCAGTTCCTTGATCATTAATATGCGAATTGTTATGACCATTGAACAAAGCCAATTGATGAAGGCCTAAGGAGCTTGGAAAGAAAAGCGTCTGGACTTCTTTGAGTTGCTTGAAGACGTTTCACCTCTCATCCGAGAAGCTTCTTCAGTTCTAAGGTCAAATGGTGGAGAGTCCCAGATATAAACCTAGTGGGAGTTTCCCC
>NW_005187540.1:121669-133762 GCF_000239375.1 Pundamilia nyererei | reverse complement strand
TAAAGATCCAAATGGGACACAAAAAAAACAAACAAAAAACCCCCCAAAAAAACAACTGCCAGCTAGCAACGTCCCTCTCACCGGTAGGTTAAGTTATTTTTAGCCAATTACAAGTTGAACCTGGTAGTTGGGGTTGTTAGCTAAGATACCATCATTAAGAAGCGGCACAACTAATGCATTTTCATTTCATTTTTTTTTTAAAATTTGTTTCACACATGGTTCAGCAGTATTTGATTTCCTTCACACAAGTCCTCATTCATATTAATATAGCACCGCACCCATAGGTGAAAAGGAGCAGGAAGAGGAATAAATTGTTATAAGCACCTGCCCCCTATCTGAACTCCAATCAATCTTACAAGTGGGCGCACTCTAACATTTATCTATATTTAACAATGCAAAACAAAACAACAAATGAATATAATCAACAATATACAATTCTACTAATATAAAATACTACAAAAATACTACTCTTGCACCGGTTTTCAGCCAACAGGTCCTTAGACAGGCAGCCAAAATCATCAATGACCCCTCTCACATTCTTCACCCCGCATTTCAGTGGCTCCCCTCCGGGCGGCGCCTCCGCTGCATTTCCTGCAGGACTGAGAGGAGGAGCGCCACCTTTGTCCCCAAAGCCACGCTGCTTTTTAACTCCAGCTGATAAGACCATTCCCCACACCAGAAACAAACTCTTCTTATACTACCGACAATTCATTCACTTATAGTCACTTACAGTTATTTACTGACCTTTCAGTCACTTTAATTTTAAAACTGTAAAATTTTAAAACTGTGTATATACTGTATATTCTGTGTATTTATTATCTCACTCTTATTACCTGTTTATGCCCTGTCCTTATCTTCAACGTCATGCTGCTCTGTTGTATGTTAATTGCCCCCTTGGGGATAAATAAAGTCTCTCTGATTCTGATTCTACTTGATGGCACAGAAGAACTGTTCCTTCCACATTTAGCCCAGTTATCGTTTTAAGCGTGTAACACATTTTAAAACTGTGTATATTTGTACAACTCTTAAGATTATCATGAAGAGAATTCCATGTTCTTATACCGCTAACCGTCAGACACATTTGCCTTTGTGAGGTCCTAGCAAACTGATGCCTCAAATAAAATTTCCTTCTACAATCCCCACTTCCTGAACACAATACAAATAAACTTTGTAACTTCAGAGGTAATGTATTATTTTTTGCCTTGAACATGATTAATAATGTTTGTAATTTCACTAAATCTTATAATTTCAACAAATTCGATTTTATAAACAGATTATTTGTATGTTCTCTATATTTAACATTATGAACCATTCGTACCACTTTCTTCTGTAACAAGTATACAGGTTTTATATTACTCGCATATGTATTCCCCCGCACTTCAGCACAGTAACTGAGGTAGGGGGAAATTAGTGAGAAATATAATACGCATTGCCTTATAATCTAATACCTGACATATACAGTGTACTGTCAGTGCAGAGGATGAAATCAGCCAGGACAGCTCAGGAAACATCTGCTCACATCTGGCTGAATTCATGGGAACTTCTAATCAACCACTCAGCTGCCTGTGCGCTGAGGCACGCGCCTCAGGTGGACATGCGATAGCTGGGTGAGAGGTCAACACCCTAAAAAACGTATTTACTCTATCATCGCTCAAACAGTCCGCTTTCTGACGTCACAGACGCCCGAGTGAGGGCATCAACAAAATGCTGCATAATTAAAGTTTCCCTCACGCGCACAGCGGAGCTCCTTAAGACTGCCGCGAGCCTCCCTGTTCTCCCCACGACACGCGCCGCCATCTTCGTCGGCTCACGAAGGCGTCATAAAGGGTCGTACTAAGTAAAGCAGGAGCGGCAGGAACGTCAAAACGGAAAAGCTCCCAGTCCGGTTAATGCTCGGGAATCACTCGGGACTGACCTGGATTAGAATTTGTCCATTTCTGAGTTAAAGGTTGTATTAGATTTGGTTCTTGATGACGACGACGACTATTATTGATCGCCTGGTTTTGTTTTGTTTTAAAATAATAAAGTTTCTAGTTTTAAGCTAAAATCACCTCTAATCTGTTTTTTAAATTTCAATTTTCAAAGTTTGTTTTTTTAGCCTCGCTCTTTCTTTCTTTACGTTAGCAGTGACGACGCCCCCTCCACCCTGCACAGTGGTTCAGTCCACATCTGACGACGACCATGTGTTACCGTAATATCGCTATTGCGTTACGCAAACCGAGCTCCGTTTTGTCCACAAACAGCTTGACGCGTCGCAGATCGATGGCCAGTCGGTTTGGTATTGATAATTGATCAGATGAAGCTTCGGTGACTGATGACCTGCGCTCGCGGAGGACTTTGGTTTTGTTCCTTCCAGTCTACTGGGCCAGTTACGGCTCCGGTCCGTCATGGTCCGACCGGAAATCTGAACTGATAAACAGAAGCTGATCGATGCGCGCGGAGCTGAATGAGAGGATTGATCAGCAATGGAGGACCGGGTCTCCGAGCCCAGCCTGGTTCTGGTCTTCAGTGGGAAGAGGAAGTCCGGAAAAGATTACGTGACGGAGCTGATCCAGCAGAGGTAAACACACCTGGAATATTTCGTAATTTATGGAAAATTCAGCAACAAGAGACATTTGAATTTTCACAGCAGATTTCGGACCCAGTTTCAGCTCCACTACAGCTAAAACAGAAACCAGAGAAGAACAAACTGCACTTTTTGTATAAGATAACCCACCGCCACCATCATCATCATCATATCACGATCCAGTTTTTAAATCCGCCTTTCTTAATGTTAACCTTGTATTTGTAAATATTTGTTAGTTGTGTTTCCGAGTGTTTGTTGTTTAAAACACAAACACCTGGAACACTTGAACACCTGTCCATGTTTACCTCACTGCGCTGACCGTGCAGGTTGGGCCCTGACGTCTGCTGCATCCTGCGCCTGTCTGGACCCCTAAAGGAGCAGTATGCTCAGGTGAGTCTCACCTGCTCCAGATGCACCTTCACACAAATCTCTGCACTTTACCTGGAGGTCATGAGTTTAGATCCCTGGCCAACTGGTTCTCCTGGATTAAGGTGGGTGACCGTCCAGGTCTCGGAGCTCCTTCAGGTTTGCTCAGGCTGATGACGATGGAGGATGTGCGAGTAGGGCAGCAGGTTTGATCTCCAGAAGGTTCCTGGGAACCACCTCATGGACCACATCCTCCAGCAGCAGTTTATAGTCATACTCAGACATGTGTGAGGTGTCCAGGTGAACCAGCCCATTCGGGGGTCACACCTCATCATACCTGTTTGCTACTGTACCTGAAGCTGATAAACCACAGCCAGACACTATACCAAGAAGGCTGCTTCTGGTTCTGCAGGAACACGGTCTGGACCTGGACCAGTTGATGGGTCCTGGACCTTATAAGGAGCAGTATCGAGCTGACATGATTCACTGGGGAGAATCTCGCCGCCGCCAGGACCCCGGCTTCTTCTGTCGCCTGGCGAGCAGAGGAGCCTGCCAACCAGTGTGGGTAGGTGAGCGTGGATCATGTTGCTGTGATGTCATCCTTCAGACAGCTGAGCTGTGCTCTGTGATTGGTCAGTTGGTGAGCGACGCGCGGCGGCTCTCAGACCTGCAGTGGTTCCAGGCAGAGTTTCCTCAACAGACTCAAAGTGTCAGAGTTCAAAGTTCCGAGAAGACCAGGTCACAGAGGGGGTGGAGCTTCACTGCAGGTGAGATTGAATCCTCCTACTAACCGTTTGTTTCTCTCACCTTTTTCCGTCTCACCTGTCTGCCCATCTCGGTCTCTCAGGTGTCGACGATGCAGAGTCGGAGTGCGGTCTGGACAACGGAGTTGAATTTGATTGGATTGTAATCAATGAAGCCGACGCCCCCTCGTTGGACGAGCAGCTGCGTCCAATCTTGCAGCTCACTGAGGAAGCAGCTTCAACATCATCAGTAAATCAAAGCTGATCATCAGTGACTGATCAGGTGGTCCCGCCCACAGAACTAACAGGTTGACCTAACCTGCAGCTCAGGTGTTTCAGAGCAGCTGATGCAGGTGGTCTGGCATGTTGTTAAAGAAGGGAGGACGGCATGCTTTCAGCAGAATGAACTACAAAACTATTGTTCAGCTGATCAATAAAGTTTTATTTAACACCTGTTCAGGCCCTGTGTTGTTGTGTTTAGAAGTTTGTAGTCCCCCTCAGCTGTTGCTGGTGTACGAGCACCCTCTGCTGGTCTGAGCAGGTTAAATCAATGATTTCAATGAGAAAGATGACAGCCGAGGCTTCGTTCCAAACTCTGCAGTTCCTACTTTAGTCCAGCAGATGTTGAATGAACGTGGCTCTGCAGCTGGAAGACAACGCTGGTGTAGTAAAAGGAGCCATTTCACCGGCTCTCAGCACACGCCTGTTCCACAAGCCTGAAAGTTTACCCAAGTTTGCACTTTCAGTCACTAGAACGTGACCAGGTTTTAAGACTGAGCCTAAAACTGACCTGGTGTCAGTTTTTAAACTCTCCTGCGGACGTGTATTTGTACTGCAGTACAACTTCACAGCTGCCTCACCGTTTCAGAGGAAAATGAGTCGATCGATCAATAACCCCCAGACTCTGTTTGGGTCTACATACGGTACTTTTATTTTATAAAATCCTGTTTCACTTTCACGATTTATTACAATGAACTGTGACATCATCAGTGATGACAGCACCTGCCTCCAGGTAATCACTTTTCTTAACTTTGATTCTGTCCTAAGGTCAAAGAAAACAGGAGGCGTGTCTGGCTTGTGATTGGCCCCTTTGTTCACCATATTTGGCAGTTGAATGCCTCCGTTATTGGTCACTCCAGTAAGCCACACCCCAGAAGACAAAAACAATAATTAATTGGCTAACAGAAGATTGGCTTTCATCAATCAGTCATCAATATTTATTGTGGCAAAGTGAACTAAAGCAGGAACAACAAACCGTTAAGACAAACACGCCATTAGTCATTAGTTAACGAGGGGCGGGGCTGTTAGTCACTCATTATTACAAAAACATGACTGGGGTGGAGGCAAAGCAAACTGTGCAGAAAAAGTTCAAAGTAGGAATGTGAGAAAAGAGGGGGAGGGGCCAAAGGTGAGGGGAGGAGCCAGATTGGAGAGGAAATATCTCCCACACTCCTCTCATAGCAGGATCAGAGGATCTAGTTTTTGACCTCCAGCAAGCAGAGAAAAGGGGAGGGGCCAGTGACAAAAGGGGTTGAGCCAGAGGAAGAAAGGGAAGAGGAATATTTTGGCCACAGAGTTTCCTGACATCCACGTCAGGTAAGGCGGAGCCAGAGGTTCAGCAGGAGTTGAGCTCCTCCATGGTCTGGTTCAGGGTCGCCTGGAGCTCCAGGTTTGCGTTCTTGGCAGAAGTCAAAGCATCTGCAACACAGAGAGGAGGGGCCAACCAGTCAATGACCAATCACATCAATCACAGGCTGGTCTCTGAGGTCTTACAGTTTTACTTTGTGACCTCAGCTGGCAGCTGATAGTGTAGTGGTAAGACTATATGCCTTTGGAGCGGGAGTTGCAAGTTCGCCCTGTATTCAGTAAGGGTCCTGCTAGAAAACCATGCTAAAACCTGGAATGGCGCAGCTAAGTCTGCAGGCTGTCCGCAGCTCGGACACATGTTGTACTGTGTATGTGACAAATAACACTTGTTGTCTGTGATGAATATTGATCGTGGGCCTCACCTTCCAGACCGTCGATGGTTTTCTCCAGTTTGGCCACCGAGCGCTCGGCAAACTCAGCTCTGGTCTCAGCCTGAAACACAGGAAGTCGGATGACAAAAGGGAAATACACACGGGGGAGAATGTGAAAAGCTGGTCTGTTGCAGAACCCTGGTTTGTTGTTTTGTGCAGGATAAATAGTCAAACTGAAAACGCTCGTACGTCCTGGTTTTATACTTTCTTAAACCCTTTCAAGATATTTTTTGTTTAGTTTTTTCAAAATAAAACATCACACTTTATGGTCACATTAATCTTGTTTAATATTCGTGACCTCAGACAAAGTCTCAGACCTTAATTATAAAATTGAAAATACATTACACACTTAGCCTTAAACCGACAATTGGCTGACTTTATTCAGATGCTTCCCTCCATGCAGCTGACAGCTTTTATTGTGAAAAGAAGAAACAAATCGAGTTTCTCCAACAGGTCGTGACGTCACAGGTGAACATGACACTCACCTCCTTCAGTCTGTTGCGCAGACTCTTGATCTCCTCCTCATACCTGTCCTCCTTCTGAGAGTACTGACACACAGAGACAGCAGCCAATCAGAGAGCAGGTACACACAGGTGAGCACACAGGTGTGAGGCTGAACCGTTTTTGGTTCCAGAGACTGCACCGGCTCCGTTCCCCGGCAGAATTACCTGTGCCATGAAGCCCCACCCCCTCCTCCTACCTTGTCGGCTTGGGCCTCCAGAGACTTTGCACTTGTGAACACAGTTTTCAGCTCCTCCTCCAACACCCGGGTCTTGCTGCAGGTCAAAGGTCACATCAGAGGACACAGTGTGTCAGACAGAGGACACAGTGTGTCAGACAGGCATGTGGGCAGGTAGGCTCAGGTGGTGTCAGGTATCAACTACGGTACCTTCCGACTAAAGCAGGATGCACTCAGCAGAACCTGGAAATGTTATGAGCCTGACCCAACTGTTCATATGGTCCCCATCTTTAATGTTCCCGCCTCAAGACTTAGACAGAGCAGCACACCTGCACAGGTGCTGCTCTGAGAGATTGCCAGGTACGCAACTGATGATGTATTCTGTCGCCAGGCAGACAGGTGCAAGGTGGAACACCATAAATGTGATCTGTAGGCTCCGCCCCTTTGTTTTCAAGTCATGAGGATGCCAACAAAGCCATTGATTTACATTTCTACCTCACCTGCTGCTTGACATCCTGTTATCAAGATGGCTGCCGAGTGACGAGAACTGCTTCTAGAAGGATTTTAATCAACCCGACACCACCTGAGCACCCTATGAGTTTGTGTGTGTGTCATCAGGTGTGTGCGCGCGCACTGTCAGGTGTCATTGAGCCTGCAGGTAGATTCATGCAGAGCAACAAGAGGAGGAGGGTGAGGAGGAGGAGCTGAAGCAGCAGATAAAGGTCAGAGATCATGGAGGCAGTGGGAGGTCAGGAGGAGGAGCTTCACTCGGTCAGCAGGTCCAGGTCACGTCACCCTCAGTACCTTATCCTCGGACGCCTGCAGACTCTTCAGCGAATGATCGAAGCTCCTCAGCTGCTCCTCCAACCTCCGAACCTTACTGTGAGACAGGTGGAGGCAGGTAGCAGGGCATGCAGACAGTTGCCGTAGAAACAGACAGGGAGAAAGAGGCGGAGCTGTTACAGAAGCAGTGTGGCATCACATCAATGTGATGTCAAAGTTACCAGGTGTGTCAAAGCAGCTTCATGCTGTTACAGAGGCAGGTATGTCCACTTCATTAGGAACACCTACCCGCTCGAAACTCACCTGTGTGGTCCCCGAGGTGTTCCTAATAAAGTGGCTCTGAAAGTGTGTGTGTGTGTGTGTGTGTGTGTGTGTGTGTGTGTGTGTGTGTGTGTGTGTGTAGAACCTCTCGGCCTGCTCCGCTCGTTCTTCAGCTCGCTCCAGCTCTCCTTCCACCATCACCAGTTTACGAGCCACCTGTCAATCAAACAGCACACTGCATTCCTGTGTACGACACCACTATGTACTACTAGGGCTGGGTCATATCATACCGTTCACGGTAATACCGATAGATGTATAATATGGCGATAGAATATGGGTAAAACGTGCATGCGCTGTGCCTTTGTTTACATGCGCACATGGCGGCGACGCAGAACGAGAAGAGCGAGAGCGGATCGTTGAATGAAACAATGAACCTGAACTGGTTTGTAAAAATGCTGCAGCTTCACTGGTGTGGAACTGGTTTAGCTTTCGTCCGTCAGATACACAACAAAGCACTATTGTTGGTAGCGCATGCTAGCGGGCCGTCGTTATTACCGTGTTGTTTGGAAAATACGGCGCACTTAAAATCATCCTTTGATTTTTCTGAAAGTCGACAGAGCCCCTTATAATCCCGTGTGCCTTATGTATGAACTCTGGTTGTGTTTACTGACCTCGAAACGATTTTATGTGCACGGCGCTCGAAAATCTGTCAAATGTTTCAGTACGACTTTGCTGAGCTACGAAGCCGCGCCGCTTGATGGATTGTCGGAGCATTACGGCTGTCGTAGGCGGAGCCTCGCGGAGTGATACGTACTGTGCTTCAGCATAATGTTACCGTACTGTGTGTGTATAACCTCTTTTTAAGTGTTGTGGATGTTATACATGGTTATGCTGAGGATGTGTCGGCCAGTTTCCACTGGAAATGCCTTTTGGTTAAACTGTCAGCGAGGAATTTGCATTTGCACTGTTAAATGTTTATATAACTTTAATGCAGATAAAACAGCTGCTTGTTTAAGTGAAAATACTTTGATGTTTTTTTTGCACTAATAAAGTTGAGGAGTTGTAAAGTATTTTGTCTCGTGTCAATTATATCGTCAATTATATCGTTATCGCAGATTTTCAGATGTATATCGTGATAAATATTTTGGGTCATATCGCCCTGCTCTAACTATGTGGTAATGCCAGTAGCAGCGTGTGCAGTACCTCCTCATACTTGCGGTCTGCCTCCTCAGCGATGGTTTTGGCCTCCCTCAGCTGCACCTCCAGCAGCTCCATCTTCTCCTCGTCCTTCAGAGCTCTGTTCTCAATCACCTTCATCCCCCTGATTGTGGACAAAGTTATGTGATCACATTCAACCTTTGACCTTCTCAGCACTGCTGCTGTGTAAAACAGCTACAAACAAATCCTACAAATCCTGCAGTGCTTCTCATAGTACTGCCACAGTATTACTGTGTATTATTACAAGCTGTAGTACTTTGCAGTATTTGTGGAATACAAGCGCCCTCTGACCTCTCGCTCTCGTCGGCTACCTTCTCAACCTCGTCCAGCTTGTGCAGCGCGGCGGCGAGTCTCTCCTGAGTGCGGTCCAGGTTCTCCTCGCTGAGCTGCAGACGTCGACCGAGAGACGTGACCTCGGCCTCCGCCTGCGGGGAGACAGACACAGGTCAGCTGACACATCGACCTCTAACCCCCCAGGGGCGCAAACATCCGGTCATTCCCCATCCTGTTCCTTCCTTTCACAATAAAATTCCTTTTCACACACACAGGTGCGCGCACACACAGTGACAGCTGCACATGAAATACTTAAAGCTAAAAATGTGTTTTTACTAGTTATGAAACATTGTTATTGTAGTAATAACAAGCTTGCTCTGGTTCAGGAGCACAAACAGGAAATGACACAGGAATCCTCTGTTTTATAAATAATGTTTCTGATTTCATGATTCACAAACAAAAACAAAGCTTAACTGTAGTTTGTCTATTTACTCTTAAATTATGAAACTCGACTTTAATTCTGCTTAAAGTCGAGTTTCAGCAGCAGAACGCACAAGCAGACTGCGGCCTTTTTAATCCAGCACCTTTAATCTGGAGGTAACAGGAAGTGAAACGGGTCAGGCTTCCTGTACGCATCAGGTCACACAGCCAAGTGTGTGTTATCAGCAGCTTCATGCTGCCGTTTATCAGCGCGTCACGCCCTGATACACACACACACACACACACACACACACACAGTACTGCAGTACTCAGAGTACACACTCCGCTGACAGGAAGGGTACTGGATATTTACTGTAACAGGTAGCAATGAGGCTGTGCACACTGTGAGGGAGGAACCACATGTGAGCCACCTCCAGATGTGCGTGAGTCAACGCACCTATCAATCATAGGCATTTTCACAACACTTTGATAATCGGAGGAAATGATGTCGCTGCAGCACAACAACAGTAAGATAAATAACAGGATATTTGTGGAGTCCGGTGACGTAGGTGGTCAAGATGGCAGCTTGAATAGAGATTGACAGACCACGCGACTTTCGCACATTGCATGCTGGGAACTCGTGGCAAAACAATCCAAGTACCGCATCACATGCAAGCATTTGCAGCACCGCAAAACGTTCATTCTCCGGTTCCAATACCTTCTTGGTTTTTCTTTGCCGCCCAAAAAAGGTATGTACAAAACGAAGGAGAACAATGCCGGTCCGTACAAAGACAGACTCGACAAAAAGGCAAAGAAAAGATATGAGGGGGAAAAAAAATCAAAGGAGTGAAAGGGTTAGACCCTTACGAGCCCTTACTTTCACCACGCTCATATTTATAATTATACGGTTCTTGGAGTGAGTGCACTTGTCACGGACAAACGAGCGGCATTTAATCCCTGTATACGGCTGCTGCACCAAAGGAAGATAAAGTTCTCCCTACTGTTCCCAGCGGTGCTGGTGCTGAAAAAGGGCAGACGTGAGTTTACCGACACAAAAAAAAAAAAAAAAAAGCCCAGGACTACATTCTGTCTTTACTTTAAGGGAGATATTTACAGTCAGGGCTTGGATTTAAACACTACCCTTTTTCTTTTCCTTTTTTTTTTCTTGCCCTAGCGTTAATTAACATGCTATACACGATATACTTTGCATTTAACTGTTTAGTTTCAATATTATAGGGCTTCGCAGTTTTATTTGAGTTATTCAGTTGTGCTGCTTCTGAGGATACGAAGCTCACTAAGACTATTAAATTCCTGTAAGTTTTTCAGTTGTTATGAAGCCCTTTTCAGTTTGTTCAGCTAGCTAAGTCCCGGAATGACTGTTTTCCTCATATTACATTGATTTTATATGCTGCTGGCGACAGGTCCTGTTTATGACTGTTCGACTGGTTAGAGTCACGGACCATAAAGTTTATGTTTTGCTTTCTGGGGCTCATAGCCCACCTGAGGGTGACTAGTGTTCTTGGTTGCCCCAGACGTATCTGTTTAAATGTTTATCAGCTGGTATTTTTATTTACTTCCAACCCCCCCCCCCATTCTTACAGCCAGCCTTCCAAATATTGTCCACTCAGTACTGAACTCCTGGTTCTAATAATAAGTTACCCCACGGTTATATGTCTGACACGTATTGCATGATGGCGAATAAGCCACAAAGGGCCCTTACTCTAATGACCTGGAATGTAAAAGGCCTTAACCACTCAATAAAAAAAAGAAATCATGACATTTATGAAATCAAAAAAAGTTGACATTGTCTTTCTTCAAGAGACTCACTTGTCTCCCCAAGAGTCAGATAAACTTTGCCGTGATTGGGTGGGTCAGGTATTCTTTTCGTGTGGCAGCAGTCAGAGTAGGGGTGTCGCAATTTTAATTCATAAGCAGTTACAGTTTAAATGCTCCCGGATGGTTAAGGATGAAGATGGGCAGACATTGCTACTCTTGGCTGAGATTCAAGGCCATAGGATGATTTTAAGCAATGTCTATGCACCAAACATCGACGACCCCTCCTTCTTTGGAAACTTGGAATGCAAAATTAGTGATATGGGCGACTACCCAATCCTGATAGCAGGGGACTTCAATTTGGTCATGGATGATATACTGGATCGAAGCACTCCCTCACAGCGACACTCTAGATCAGCGTCGGTCGCTATAAAATGTGTAGGACCTTGGGTTTGGTGGACGTATGGAGAGTATTCAACCCATCCACAAGAGATTACAACTTTTATTCTGCCCCCACAACACTGTCAAGAATAGATTATTTTCTCGTGTCAAATTCTATCATGCCCTCAGCAATGTCCTGCTCTATTGGTAGAATACGCGTTTCTGACCACGCCTCTGAGCTCATTTGGTAGCCCCCCCAAGTCTCCCAGATGGAGGCTAAACTCAAGCCTTTTACATGATCCCAACTTTTTCCACTCCTTGAGAGAGCAGATCAATTCTTATATAGAAATTAACTTCTCTACAGCTCCCAGTGCAGGTGTAGCATGGGAAGCTTTGAAAGCTTTTATTAGAGGGTTCATCATCCAGCATGCCTCATATAAGAAAAGAACTGCTCTGACCAAGCAGATAGACCTGGAGAGGAAGATTGCCATAGCTGAAGCCGCTTTTAAGGCAGACATGAGCTCAGCAAATCTGACCCACCTAACTAGACTTAAATATGAGTTTAACTCAATTTTGACTCAGAAAATGGAGTTTTCTCTATTTCGGGCAGAA
>NW_005187540.1:119979-121344 GCF_000239375.1 Pundamilia nyererei | reverse complement strand
GCGCGAACAGGTGTGAAATGTGTGTGTTTAGTTAGTTTGTTTGTTTGCTTGTTTTAATCAATTTTAAATCATGCTTTTTATTTGTTTTTGTTTCTAATGTCTCTGTAAAGCACTTTGAATCACCTTGTTGTTGAATTGTGCTATACAAATAAATTTGCCTTGCCTTGCTCCTCAGAAGTACAAGCAAACTCTCAGGAAATTAACAGTTTTCTCTCCCCCCTCAACCTCCCAACTCTCTCTAAGACACAGGTGGACTCCCTGGACGCCCCAATTTCAAAGGAAGAGATCTTAAGGGTAATCAAAAACCTTCCAATTGACAAGGACCCTGGGTTGGATGGGTTTACAGCAGAGTTTTACAGGAACTTTGCAGAGGAGCTCTTCCCTTTACTCCTGCAAATGTTTGAGGAGGCCCTGGATAAGGGCAGCCTGCCACCAACACTGTCAGAGGCACTTATTTCGCTTGTCCTAAAGAAAAACAAAGACCCGCTTGACTGTAAGAGTTACAGACCAATAAGCTTGATCAATTGCAATTGCAAAATTTTAGCTAAGGTACTAGCAACCAGATTAGATCATGACTTACTTAATACACCCCAACCAAGTTGGTTTTATTCGGACCACAGTTCTGCCGATAATATTAGACGCCTAATTTATATTATGTGGGCAACCCAGGATAAATCCTCTACGGGGGACTTTTCTCCAGCTATAGCCCTCTCCCTAGATGCAGAGAAAGCATTCGACAGGGTAGAGTGGCGTTTTCTGTTTTCTGTGTAATGGAAGCATTTGGCTTTGGCCCAAAATTCATAAGGTGGGTCAAACTTCTCTACAACAATCCAAGAGCATCAATACTAACGAACCGTATTATATCACAGTCCTTCGACCTCCACAGGGGTACAAGACAGGGCTGCCCACTGAGTCCTCTGCTTTTTGCTTTAGAGCCTCTGGCAGCGACAATACGTACAGACCCTGATTCTCCAGGTATCCAGGTCCACAATAATAATCACAAGTTGATGCTCTATGCTGATGACGGCCTGGTCCTAATATTGCAGCCAGAACGATCTCTACCTGCTCTCTTAAGAATTATTACCGTATTTTCACGACCATAAGGCGCACTGTGCTAAAAGGCGCAGTCTCAGTTATGTGTGCCCTTACTGTATTTAACACACACATAAGGCGCACTGGACCATAGGGCGCATACAAGTACCGTATGCGTATTTAAAAATAAAGCGGGAGCAAACCTGAATTCGGTACTCACATTTTTATTACCGGTAATCGTCATCATCAACAACACACAAATATACAAGTGTGCATATTTAAAAATAAAGCAGGAGCAAAACTGAGTTTGGTACTCACATTTTTATTACCAAT
>NW_005187540.1:81777-98804 GCF_000239375.1 Pundamilia nyererei | reverse complement strand
AGGTGAAGTGTCTTGCCCAAGGACACAACGACCGAGACTGTCCGAGCCGGGGCTCGAACCGGCAACCTTCCGGTTACAAGACGAACTGCCAACTCTTTGAGCCACGATCGCCCACGATGGACTAAGCCTCCATCTTTAAGGAAGATGCACGATGACAGTCAACGTCAAATGCTTACTCCAAGCCGGTAGCGTTAGTTACTTTAGGTGAAAGTGGATTGTTGGTTTTGAAGCCCGCTAATTGTGTGTTTGGTTTCAACCTCTCCCAGGAGATTGGCACGGAGAGGAGAATCAGGAAGCACCATTCAGACACGGAATCGCACGGACGAAGCTGCACTTGGGGATTAAGGAGGAGCACCTTTGGATTAGCATCTTTCACTGTTTTTTGTCACTACCTTTGGAAACGCACACTTTTTGGCCAGAGCGCCGCATTTTGGGGTCCTCTTTCTCCTGCACCCGTGACACTTGAGACGACTGTTGTTGTAATTTGACACTATATAAATAAAACTGAATTGAATTGAATGTCAGCCATCTTTGTTTATTTTTAGTTTCAGGAAATAAATTTTCCAAATGAAGTTTGTGTCACTGTGTGCTTAGTTTATCAATTCATTCATTTCTGCATCAGTAATCAAAATCTGAAAGTCATGTTTCATCTGAAGCTAAAAGTAAAGACAAATACTCGAAGAGCAGCTGATTAGATTTATAAAGAGTACAGCAGGAATCACCTACACTCATCAGAGATCAATACAATTACTTCAGTCCATTGTTACTACAGTTAAAATACACTCAAAAGAAATGTTACAGCGGCACATCTGGATGTGAGGCGTGCATCCTGGCGAGCTTTTTTGCATAAACAGAAATGTTTTGGATCCCAAAGCTTCAGATAAAAAAAACATAACAAAACAGTGATGAATCACACTGTAGAAACTTCCCAGCGTTAAACCTGAAAACAATCAGTTATTCAAAAACTTCAAAATCACATTCAGGTCCTGATGTTACAAATTCATTTTTTTGTGTTTCCAAAACCTATAGAACATCATGTGAACTCACAGGGGGTGGGACTACTGTCCATAAAACACCTGATCAGAGATGATCAATCACACATGATCAGGACAGAGGATACCCGCATTCTTCGGTAACGCTTTCTGCTTTATCAGCGCCAAACTACAGTTCCTCTACTGTCCAGCAGAGGCAGCAGCGAGTCAGTCCCAAAACCCTTACATGTTAAAATAAACATGCTTACAGCCTGATTCACAAACTGGTCTCTATAGATAACACTCTCCTGTCTGAACTGATTAGAGTTTGCATTATTAGGGGCATGGCCTCTTTGACTGATCGCAGACTTGTTAAACTTGCTGTAGTCCACCCCAATATGATCGCATGATTACATCATCACCGGCGTCTGTTGTTCTTTTTTGTAAATGAACAATTTTCTATGTCAAACACTGTTCCATCATCATCATCACCGGACGACACGAGGAGCTGACATCATCACCTCCATGCATCAAAAGAAACAAGCTGATTGGTCAATTCAACCAATGTCCTACACAAGTATAAGAGACACAGCCATGCTAACATGCTAATAGAAGGAGCTCTGTGCTCCTTAAAAACACACCTGACCTACAATCCAGCACTACGTGAGTCCCGACCCCCAAAACCCACATCTGACCACACCAACCTCCAATCCCTCCCCATAATCCCAGTCCTTTCAATGCTTACATACTGGTAATGGTTTCTGTAAATCAGACACCATTAAAATCAAAACTTTAAATATGAGATGGCTGCTGGTCCAAAGGCATTCTGGGTAATGTAGTGTGGTGTGTCTCAGATTCAAAGAATAAATAAAAATCTGTCTGCTTAAAACAAACTGTGAAAAATATCTGGATCAGACCAGATCCAGATCCAGGTCCAGCTCCAGATACGCATGCTCTGGTCCCATTTACAAACAACAAAGAAACAAAAAACATCAAGGGCACAGATCAAACCAGTGATCTAATCACATGACCCAGTTTGTTTGAAGCGGAAAATAAGTTGCCAATTTAACCTCGCCCTTACCCTTTTGGCTCCAAGTTTTAGAAAATGTTCCAAGAACAAAAGTCTGATTTGGTCTAAAAACTGTAAAACAGGCAATGGCATTATATCCAGGGCCTTTAACAATAAGAGTCCGATGTGTGTCTGTGGCATCGCAGTGACAACAGCAGAGGTCCCTGAGGTCATCGGCTGTAGGTGGGGCGTTAACTCTCGCTCTCCTCTGGGATGTCCTGCAGGTCTGAGGGGTCAGAGGTAATAGGTTACCATGGAGACCATCATAATGCCATGGGCTTTCCATATTGATTGTTGATCAGTGGTACTAACCTCTGGGGCTGTCAGAGCGAGGAGAGATCTTCATCACTTCCTCCTCTTCATTTCCTTCTTGGACGCCATCTAATTGGTCGACTGGATCCTCGGTGGCTAGTGGGGCAAGGGGGCGGAGCTCCAGTTCCCGACTGCTACGCCTCTTGTTAACCTGCCAACAGACAACTCGGATTTATTTCAGTTTTGTCGACTCATCGCGCTTTAGTAATGTAATGTGTGCGTGTTAGTCCCCATAGGGAAATAGTTCCTCTGCATTTAACCCATTCACCCAGTGAAGCAGTGGGCAGCCACCAATGCAGCGCCCGGGGAGCAGTGTGTAGGGACGGTACCTTGCTCAGGGGTACCTCAGGGTAGCCATTCAGTGGAGTTGAACCCCCGACCTTCCGATCATGGGGCCACCACTCTACCTACTGAGCTATCCCTGCCCAGTAGGTGAACAAGTGAACCCAACTCACCTGTTCTCCTTTCATAACATCACTCTTCTCTCCATTTTTGCTCCTCCTTCTGGTGCCTGGCTCCACTCCCTCCCAGTTTTGGTCCTCCTCTCGCAGACGGAGGCGTGTCACTTCCTCCTGTAGCAGCTCCACCTGCCGCCGCAGCAGCACCGCCTCCCCGCTGGCTTCCAACCCTGTGTCACGTGACAGTGACCGGCTGAGGCGGGGGCCAGGGGCAGAGCCAGGGGTGGTGGAGGGGGTGGAGCCTGCACTGACCAACAGCGCTAGCATTGAGTCCTGACGAATCACAGCAGCCTGCAACATTGATAACATAAATACTGAATAAATGAATCACTATTTATACATTTATTTGGGTTAATTGCAGGATGTATAAACAATCAATACTAGAAATAAGTTTCAGACCTGCAGGGCGTGAAGCTGTGTGCTCAGACCGATCAAGCACTGATGGACGTCCTGCAGAGAGGACAGCTGAAGATGTTAGAACTGCACAGGCAGAAACTTTGTACATCAAAATGTATGAAACGGTGCATGAGCTGCATCCCAACACAGACAGAAACATGTCGATCTTCAAAGCGAATCTAAGCCCTTTTGGCACCTACTCAGATCGACTTGCTTTTATTACAGTCCAGTTACACCTAATGTGCGTGTTCGTCATCATACCGACATGTCCGAGTGTCCCGTGATTAATATGCGACGACTACAACAAAGGTGGACGTGGAGCCAGCAGTATAGCTGCTGCTGGGTCTGTGGCTTTTCGTCAGACTCGTGCACCTTGTGTCGGTTTTTGCAGCCTTTTTCCTCGTTGTCGGGTTTCAAAAATGTCTGTTTTGATTTTCGTGAACGAGTTGCTTTCGTGACTCTTTGAATGACGCCACTGACCAGCCAATCGGTGTCACGAAAACTGACATCACATTTTAGTACCTGCCCGGGTCCCTTGGAACCCGAGCCGAGCAGGTACTATTGCAGTATGTGGTGCCAACCCCGAAAACCGGCGAACTGTGGCAAGGCGATCCGAGTAGGTACTGATGGAGAAGGGGCTTAGGTCTTTGACTTCTTGGTATCAAGAGGTTACTCAGAAAAGAGGAAGTAGGTGTTACCTCGTTCAGGGTTCGCTCCTGCAGCTGGTTACCATTTCCATCCTGAAAGAGAAAAGAGCTGAAACTGAGAGACGTGGAGACAAGCTGCCACAGACCTTCTCTTATTCTGAAGGTTCACTCAGACATATGAAAACATACAGTTTATATAAAGAGGATTTATTTGAAGAACTGTGGTTCAGCAGACAAACATTTAAACACAACTGAAGGTTTGCATCGTGCAGATGCAGGTTCAGCTTCACGAACCACCTGAAACTTGTGGACCAATCAGGTGGAGCCTCTGTTGTACCAGCTGCATACGATGATGTTATAAAAAAGGGAAATGTTGCGGAACGTCGACCATGTAAGTGAAGAAGTAGCTCCACCCGCTCGTCTGTGCAGTGAGACGTAAACGAGCCCCTCAGAAAAACATTCTTCAACATTTACTTGTTTTTTACTGTCACCTGTATCTTCATTTCTGCTCCAGTTTCCATGGAAACAAAATCCGCCAAAACCCTGCTGTGACATTGGGATCATATGACCAATTGCTCACTGATTGGTTAAAGACTGTAAATAACTTCCATGGACCCTCTGAGCATTCAAACATTTTAGCTGTCAGAAGAAATATGAAGGGTTGAAAGTTTCACTTCTTTAAGACACACACCTGAGCAGAAGGTGAAAGGTGAGCGTTACCTTTGAGGACTTGTCGTTCAAGTCAAAAGAGCCGTTCAGAGAACCAGAGTCACCATCTGAGAGAAAGAGACAGGTTATCAAACAGCAACAGAAAGATGATTTCTGCATCACAACACGAAGGGGCGGAGCACAAACAGGCGACAGGTGACTCACCGCTGATCTCCTGGTTGCCGTTGGTTATGGAAGATTTCTGGATGCTGGCATCTGACAGCAGCTCCGTCAGTCTGTCGACTGAAACAGAAAACATGGTGAGCCTGATGGTGAGCAACCGACAGCCTGGACCGAGTCTCTGTTAGCGCTGGAAGCTGCTCGGGGTGGAGGATGTCTCGGAGAACGTTTCCTTTAATGCTCAGTTCTTCTTTGTTCCCAGATGTTTATGTGTGGCACAAAGACCTGAGGTGTGATGGCTTCATCCCATAAATATCAATTTTAAACATCGAACCAGGTGAGCTACATCCATGTAACCACGGCAACATCTGACCCCACTTCCGCAAATCCCTTTATTGTGGCGGGAATGAACCCTGTATAAGTTCCGGGTCAATCAGCTGCATGTCCCCTGCTCCTATGGACTAAATTGAACTGTTGATACACACAGGTCATCCATCCATCCATTCGCTTCCGTTTATCCTTTACAGGGTCGCGGGGGGCACTGGAGCCTATCCCAGCTGTTTTAGGGCGAGAGGCGGGGTAGACCCTGGACAGGTCGCCAGTCTGTCGCAGGGCCGACACACAGGGACAGACAACCATTCACACTCACATTCACTCCCACATTCAGACCTATGGGCAATTTATTTTTTAATTATATTTGGATTTGGATTGGAGAATAAAAACCATCTGCATGGGAACAAAGTCCTTCCAGGTTTTAGATTAAGTCCAGGAGAGCAAATGATGAAGTGATCAGCGGGTGCATATTAACCTCCACCAGCTATTACTAGGAGAGTTGCTCGCATGCTCTCCCGAAGGAGATATATAGAACACATTACATGGAACTATAAACACAAACTGGGGGGGTGCCCATGCTGCAGTCATGGTGAACAAATAAGTAAATAAACAAGCAATAGTAATAGAAGTAAATGTAAAAAATAAATAAATAAATAAAACAAAAACCAACCAAGTAATAGTGAGATCAAGTGAAGTCAGCCCTCGTGGGGGTGATGAATTGGATCCAATTGTTCCAAATGTGGTAGAATTTGGCTTTTTGCTTTCTTAACAGATATGTAAGTTTTTCCATCCTAAATATCTCTAAAATGATCCCAAACCAGTCATCCAGGGTAGTAATTGTTTTTTTACTCGCCACCAAGAGTAATTGCACCAACTTAATCTCACTCCTACGTTCCAGAAAGGGGACCAAACTCATGTATAAAACCTTGAAATCTAAAGGTATTTGAACGTTAAAGACTGCACTTAAGGAGACCTGAACACCTATCCAACAGTTTTTTAACTTGGGACAGTCCCAAAAAACATGAAAATGGTTAGCAACAGTCGAGCCCCTTTGTATCTCTCCTGATATGGAGTCTTGAAGCACCTAATAATATTCTTCCAGCCATGCTCCTTCCAGCTCATAGAACTGGACATGGACCACTGGCAGTACCAAACATTTTCCCACTCCCCCACAGAAATACCAATTCCTGATTCCCTTTCCCATTTATCCTTAGTGTATAAAGTGTTATCCTTGCTGTCACTAGAGCGAGCTTTGTATAGTTTAGAAATAGATTTAGTAGGGGTCATGGTTGTGGCATTTTTCAGGATGAGGAAAAATGCGACTCAACATCATTGATGCCTATGGGCAATTTAGATTAACCAATTAACCTATCCCCACTAACTGCACGTCTTTGGACGGAAGCCGGAGTACCCGGAGGGAACCCACGCAAACACGGGGAGAACATGCAAACTCAACACAGAAGGAACCGGCCTGATGGGGGAATTGAACTCAGGACCTTCTTGCTGTGCGGCAACAGTGCTGACCACCGTGCCACCGTGCTGTCCTATCACAGGTCAATGGAACAAAACTGATCTCACACTGGACTAAACCTCGTCCCACCTCCTTTTGGGACCTAATAAGCTGTTTTGTGTTATTACCATTATTTCTGTTCGTGATATATATGCATATATTTATTTTCTGTATACTTTTGAGCTCTATTTCTGTTTCCTGTGTTTTATTCACACACTCAGGCTCCGTAGCCTGATTAGCTCATTATCTATGAAGCTGCAGTTAGGCGCCCTGGTCCTTTACCGCGTTACACCCTAATCTCCACCAAAGGTCACATGATCTGTTAAAGTCTTAGTCCATCGTTCTGGACCTAAGAAGCATTAGCACCTCCTCACCTTCACCGATGGCAGCGAGGAGGAGTGGCTCAGCCTGAGGTGCCTGAGGAGTGTCAGCTCTAAAAAGGTTCCTGCAGGAGGAGGAGATCCTGACCTCCATGTCTCCTTCTTCTTCTGCCTTTCCTCTTCCAGACGCCTCCACCAGATCAGAAAACAGAGTGACGCGCTCCTGTAAGAGCTCCAGCACCTCCCTGTCCTTCTGCTGGATGTCAGCTCTGAGTCTGCGCAGCAACGCTTTGTCTTCTGTCTCAATGAGAGGAAAGTCGTCTCTGCACGGACAGCTGCAGAAAAAAAATACATCAGTAACTAAAGTACACAGTAACTACAGTAACTACAGTTTGCAGTAGTTACCACAGTAACTAAGGTCACCAAAACTAAGTAGAGGCGCAGAAGGTAACAAATACAAATACCAGTTTCACAGGTTAAATATCAATTATATATATTTGGCCTCTGTAATATTATGGATATTTATAATTGAGCCGTTTGTGAGTATTAGAGCGATTTCTTATGTTTGTATTATTTAACTGGTTCAGCCTGTTGCTCTTAAATACATCATTTCATTTGATAGTTGTGATTCTGATTCCTGCAGTACGTCATATACTAAAGAGAAAACCGGACATCAAAACTCCCACAAATACACGATGCCGTGCACTGGTCGAGACACTCGACTGCAGGAATATGACTGTATTATATTCACTGAATTTACAGGCGCTCTGTATTGTGATAACTGTCGTCATCGGGGTAGGAAATGACGCACAGCCAGAGCACTTCGTTTCCTCAGGACACACACGTGTGTCTTGCTCACCTGGTGGCGGCCTGCTGGATGCGGCTCATCCAAGTCTTCCTGTCTTCTTTCGATGAGGCGTGCAGCTCATACATCTCCGGGGGGGTGGAGTCACTGATCAGGTACATCCCTCTCTCCTGATTGGCTATGTCTCTGACAATCAGATTAGTCAATGAGACCACTGGAGACTTGTCCTGAAACGCAGGTGAGCAGACAGGTGAGCAAACAGGAAACCTTGAACAGAGCTGAAGAAAGTCAGGGGGCTTTCGAATGTTATCAGGCATGACTCACCAGTGACACAACAAAGGTGAACTTCTGGTCTTTCTCCTGGAGGAAAACCAAGATGTCTGACATCAGCAGCACCTGCACATCTGGAGACAAACACAGTCGTGACTTGCAAGCTCTGCCCACACGCATGTTGCACCACAGCAGGTGATAAAGCCCACTACCTTTCATCCTGGTACCCTGGACCTTGCAGAGGAGTGTCCCCTCGTGCAGGAGCCTCCTCCTCAGCAGCTCTCCACCTCTGAACACGCCTCCTCCCCGGACCTCTGCCTGGGCACGCGGGTCCAGGCGGGCATGGATCTCCTGCAGCCTCCTGCTCCGGTCAAGCTCCAGGACCTCTTTGTCCACAGAGCTGATCAGCTCCTTCAGGAGGCCCAGTGCGCGGCTCAGAGCCTGTGCCTCCTCTTCGCAGCCTGCAGGAGGTTATGGATTCATCACAGTCATAAGTCAAAGGTCATCAGAGAATCCTAAAGGTCAAAAGTCACAGATTACCTTTAGTGTTGTCCAGGATTCGCTGGATGAGGACGGGGTACTTTGTGATCCGCTGCGTCACCAACAGGATGCACTCCTGGACGCCGTGACGCCGCAGCAGAGGACCGCGAGTCACACGCTGAGCATTGTGGGAAAGGATGGAGACAGGAAGTCAGCATCAGAAACACCAGCCGGCCCCGGGCCGAACCAGCTTGCAGCAGCGTAAATCAAAACACATCTAAAGTGACCATGACGGTTCCAGGATCAGCCTGAAGCCACAGGTGAGCGCCTCACCCTGATGAACTGCTGCAGTCTCCGGTCGCGAGCCAAAACTTCCTTGTAGAGTTTCACAGCTTTCGGATGTCGACTGCAGAACTCTGAATAAACTTTCTTCCAGTCATCAGCAGTCTGCCCTGAGAACTGCACACACACACACACACACGTGTAGGTTCGGTGGATAAACTCAGATCTTTGGCGTGTCTTTGTAGCGACCGTCTGGTGAATGCCATTTTAAAATCAGTGCCAAGTGGTTGGTTTATGTTGACAAACGTGACGTTCAGTTCCGGGCGAACAAGCCTCGGGTTTTATTAAATAAATCCATCCATTGCTGTTGTCATTCTGTATGTGGACACGACCTCATATAGGGCTGCTCGATTATGGCAAAAATGATAATCACGATTATTTGACGATATTTATTTAACCCTTTAAGACCTACTATAGAACCAAGTCCACCAGAGCTTATATTATTTTTTTTACATGCTGTAGGGCCATTTGTGGGAGCATTTCAAGTTGCTATACATCAATACAACTGTTATAGCCCATATTTTAATAATATGTATGCATTAAGTCCATAGTAATTACATAAATTGCAAAAAAGTGCAATAAACTACAAAAAAAATTGAAAATCGCTTTTGTTTTGTTTACATATATTTCTACTTGGAGAAATTTAAGAGGCTTATCCCTCAAAACTTTAAATACAATAAAGTTGCAAAAAATAGTTTCCCACCACAGGAAATTTATTTTGAGTGTCTTCATAGTTTTATTTTGGAGATACAGCAATTTTTATATACTGCAGGAAAAACAAAAAACAATCCTATGATGCAAATTTGCAAAGAAAACAGCAGGTGCATCATTTCACTGTGGGAAGTGTTACGAACAGCTGATAGGATCGGCAAAGCGTGTTTCTGGAATATTATGCTTTTGTTCCTGCAAGCGCTTTTTATGCAATTTTTGCAAAGCTTTATGTGGAACGAAACCGTGACCGAGGACAAGCTGATGGCATCAGATGTAAGTACAACTCCTCTGGTTTCATATGCAAAACAAATTATTGCGCTAGCTTACACGGTTCAGGTTCTACAGGGATTTAAAAATAGTTACGCAAAACGGAGCGTGCTGCTCTGACCGGCTTTAAAGGGTTAACAATGGCTTTTAAAAAATAATATAAAATAGTGTGCAACACCACTGAAGTTTTGTTTTTTTTTACCTCTCTTTTCAACCAACGGCAGTCACTCTCCAAATAACTTCTGCTTAGCTTTCCGAGCTTCCCTCGGGTCCTCTTAATCAGCGGTCTCCAACCTTTTTTGCGCCACGGACGGTTTATGCCCGACAATATTTTCACGGACCGGCCTTTAAGGTGTCGCGGATAAATGAGGGAGGGGCTAATAATCGGCTCTGTCATTTTTAATGATCGTTGAAAGCCCAGATCGTAATCGTGATTAAAATTCGATTAATTGAGCAGCCCTAACCCCATATTTGAACTCTTCTTCAGGGTCAAGCGGTCATAAAACATCCTACCTTTGCTTAAAAACTCAATTCTGATCTTTTGATCAAATCCGATTTTTTTGTCTGTTTTTTGTTCACACTACAAATAAAATGTGACAGCAAACGTGCTCTGAACGTCTCAAAGCGGCCTGCATGTGCAAAAGAAGACGTCACACACAACGCGCTCTGTTCACGGTAGGTGTTGTTGCAGCAGTCTACCAATTTCTGCTCAGTTGTAACCGACAGAATTTTGACAAATTAATTAGAGAAAGAAGGACACTGAGAAAACAGAGAGCCCGTGCTTTAACAATGGCCTTGTTTGGAGCAGTGGCTGCTACCTCCGTGCAGATGTATATATGGACACGGAGTCGTTTGTCTTCTCCAGCGCTGATAATTGGGATCTGTCTTTTGTCAGTGACGTAAAAGACTAATTTAATGCGACATGACCATCAAACAGCAGTCACTTTCTAAAACATCAGATATGTATCGGATTCAGTACCACATACAAAAGGTCGCATTTGAAAATGTCGGATTTGTGCTGTTCAAACTGCCATACCATACTTTCGCCTGCAGTGGGAACGTAGCCTTAGAAGCCCTGTTAGCAGCGAGGTGTGGGTGCAAGAGGTGGAGTCGTCGTACCTGTCGGACCAGCAGGTCTCCCAGCTTGCGCACCGTGAAGTTGGTGGAGCTGCCCTCCACCAGACCCGCCTTCCTCCTGTTCAACAGCTCTGACAGGAAGTGGGAGTGAAGCTCCAGCAGTTGGTCCAGACATGGGAAGATGGTGTGGACCACCCCCGCCTCCAGCATCACCTCCTCCAGCATCCCCCGCCGGTACACGCCCTCCATGATCCTCAGCGTGCGGACGTGGTGAAACTCGGTCTGGATCAGCTCTGAGGCAAAGAGAGAGCTCGGTCACGTTTCTTCTCCAGCTGTGGCGAGCACACGCACAGCTGTAGACCACGCTTTAGTTAAGGTTTTAGAATCGACTACTTCGTTGGGACTGTAGAAAAACCCGATCCCGCCCACACAGAGCACTGACACGTCAAACACCTTTGGGAGGAACTAAAACAGAGACGCCAAGTGCCAGACCTGACAAAAGCTCTCCTGAACAAACGGGCAAAAATTCCCACACATCTGGAAGCTGTATGAGCTCCAAGTTTAAATCTCCCGCAGGTGTAACGAGTCCACATGTTGTGTGTGTGTGTTTGGTGACTGTTGCTGTACCGTAGATGACGTCCTGCTGCTTGATCAGGTCTTTGTGAAGTGTTTGCAGGAAGTTGGGCTCCACAGCGAGGCTCCAGCTGTCGACCTGCACGCAGCTGCCCTCCTTCTGCAGCTCGTCCAGCAGAGGGCTCCACTCAGCTGCACACAGAAAGAATGAATCCCATCAGGTTACAGCGCCACCTGCTCACATAATTAAGATCTGATAGTAATCAATAAAAGTGACTAACAGACCGTCATCAGTAAGAGACTCCATGGACAGAGTCCTGCTCCTGAAGTTCAGAGACTCTGTGGACTGAGACAGGATCCTCTTGAGACCTGCAGAGTCCTCGGTCACACTGAGGACAGACAGAAAGGTGACTTATGATGCTCTGATGGTGTGAAGATGCAGAGAAGCAGGTGAGCATGTCAGCTGTTGACTGCCATGGCAATTAATAAATGTCTGAATGTCTGAGTGTGTTGAAGCTCGTCATATCGAAAACTTTTTCAAGTCACTGAAGCTGCAATACTCGATTACAGTAATCGAGTACAGTAGAGTACATTAGTTTAAAGATAGAGAGCTTCAGTGTTTTACTTTTGCCCCACAGAACACTGAACTAGTTTCACTGGATGCGATTTAAAAGCTTGCTTCACCTTCCCCACAAATTGATTCTGTTCATCTGGACGTTTTCAGCGGGAGAAACGTTTCTGTGGGCTGGTTTCAGTCACTGAGCAAATGTCCTGTTTATGAGGCTGGAAACCTGCAGTCAGCTGAGACTGAAGAAGTCACCTGGATGAGTGACGAAACGTTTGTCCCACTGAAAACATCCAGATGAACAGAATCGACTTTATGGGATTTACTCACCTGGATGACTGAGCACGCATCAAGACCTCACTTTGTGATGGGTGGCGGTTTGATGATGTCATCATCTGGATTAATTTTTTTATGTTTTATTCTTAATGAACTCTGCGTGAATTTATTCTTGCATATAATGAATTTTACTTCTTTCGCTCTGCGGCCATATCTCTAACCCTCCCAGCAGCTGCTTCCTGCAACCACAAGAACCACAAGATGGCGATATCGGAGCCGAGCAAACCGGAGCCTCGTCTGTGACCTGGAGGTTTATATTTTAGCTCAGCTGAATGTTTCCGATTTCCAGTCTTTCCACACAAAGTGGTCAGTTTATTAGGAACACCCATAATCAATTTAGTCTGTACATTTGCTTTTCCTGTTTCTGATGCTCCTGCTCAACCACAACAGCCAGCAGCCAATTAGCTCCGTGCTCAGCCTCACCCTGCGATGTTATTTGTGGAGACACTTTTGGCGAGCGAGAGGCCAGATCGAACGCGTCTGGAGCCGAGCAGCGACTGACGAAGGCTGTCAGAAGGATAGATGGCTGAGCTCGGTCGCTCCTTCATCATAGGCGCTGAAGCAGAGAAGAAGAAAAAGTCATCATTGTGACAAACAACAGCAAAAGAAGAGGAAAAGGAGATGTTTTTAGGTGACAGGACTCACTTTTGCTTCTCATGGCGACGTTCTGCAGAGCTGAACTATTTCTCGCTAACGCCAGCTTCTGTTGCTGTCAGAGAGAAACACAGGTCAACCTTGGAGCGACCAAAGAGAGAGAGACAGCCTGCGTTCATGAGCAACACAGCTGCTCCAAAAACCCGGGTCACCGACGTTTGTGGCAGTTCTTTTTATAACTTCGCTCTGTGTTTCACTATGGGAATCGCCTTGGTGTGACCAAGAATCTCCAATGACACCATGTCTGTCCATGACAGACCTGGCGAGCCGTGCTCAGGGCTCCACCCCCTCGTTCTAACACGGCCGACCAACCCCTGCTGACTCATTCTTGCTTTCTTCCTGTGAGAAACTACTTTGAGCTCCCTCAGCTTCTCCAAGCTAACTTGATTAGCTGCTTAACAGTTAGAATGAGGGGGCGGAGCCCTGAGCCTTTGGCTCTGTTGATCTTTACTCACTCCTGGCGCGCTCAGAGTCGAGCCCCACATATTCCTGCTCCACAATAATATTGCAAGCTTACTCAAAGAGACGACTTGAACTGAGCAAGGAGAATCCTGAGACAGGACGCACACATGGAAATATCCTGTTTTCCTTTTTCCAGCGATCAGTTCAGTGTTTTAGTCAAACTTCTACACAAAGATCAGTGCACAATAAAAATTACACAACATTTCTCAGTAGTGTGCACACAGAGCATCATTCATTTTCTTTCTTTTACTATCCTCAGTGCAGGTGAATGCCTCATCTGTGCTATTTTTCACCAGCTGTCACACAACTTCAATATATGCAACAGCACAAAATGCTGTCAGCTTAAAGAAAGAATTAGTAAATATTCCACTACAGGATGTCCCAAAGAAAAAAGTATGCTTTGATGCCATTTATTTTTACTGCAGTGCATCAATTCCCTTTTTTCCCCACACATCTTTCCTCTGTGCAAGAACAGAGGCATCTTGCTCCATTCACTGAATTCAACAGTAGACTTTCAGATTTTCAGAGTTAATAAATATGTAAATATGTGAAAGTAATATGTTTTACCACATCATTGTTCTAACTGTGAACAATGCACTGAATGACGGTCAGGTTAGGGCTGATTTTTTTCACTCAGTGGTGTGACACCTATCACAGCGGCTGCACCATCCGCTGCAAAGCCGCAGAGATTAACATGTATGTGTTGATCTCTGTCTCTCTCCCACAGCATGTCTTTATCCTGTCTTCCTTCTCTCACCCAAACCGGTCGCAGCAGATGGCCCCGCCCCTCCCTGAGCCTGGTTCTGCCAGAGGTTTCTTCCTGTTAAAAGGGAGTTTTTCCTTCCCACTTGCAGCCAAGGTGCTGCTCATAGGGGGTCATATGATTGTTGGGCTTTTCTCTGTATGTATTATTGTGGGGTCTACGTTACAATATAAAGCACCTTGAGGTGACTATTGTGGTTTGGCGCTGTGTAAATAACATTGAATTGAATTGAAGTTAATGTAACCTTTTTTTTAGAAAGACCCTGATAGCAAAGCTTTCTGATGTAAGATGTAAACCAAGAGCGAACCATTGTTTTCCCCAGTGTGACTGTAGCCTACCAGGACTGGGACAGGTGTGTGCAGACAGACAGGTAAGAAGAGAGAGAGAGACTGCTCTTACCTTCTGCTTCATCTTAGCACAGCTCGCCAGACTGTCTCTGCAGCGATTGTGGATGGTGACATTACATGCTATGAGACACACAGGTAAAGAGAGACACGGGTGTAAATGGGGTGACCCAGCTGTCTTAGCTAATTATAGGCCAATCTCCAACCTTCCTTTATATCAAACATCCTTGAAAGAGTAGTTGTCAAACAGCTAACAGATCATCTGCAGAGGCTTATTTGAAGAGTTTCAGTCAGGTTGCAGAGCTCATCACAGCACAGAAACAGCTTTAGTGAAGGTTACAAATGATCTTCTTATGGCCTCTGACAGTGGACTCATCTCTGTGCTTGTCCTGCTAGACCTCAGTGCAGCGTTCGATACTGTCGACCATAATATCCTATTAGAGCGATTAGAACATGCTGTAGGTATTACAGGTACTGTGCTGCAGTGGTTTGTATCATATCTATCTAATAGACTCCAGTTTGTGCATGTAAATGGAGAGTCCTCTTCACACACTGAGGTTAATTATGGAGTTCCACAGGGTTCAGTGCTAGGACCAATTCTGTTTACATTATACATGCTTCCCTTAGGCAGTATCATTAGAAGACATAGCATACATTTTCTTTGGTATACAATGAAAATGTATATCTCTGAAATTCGAAACAATGAACAGACGCTGAAAAACTAGTTCATGCATTTATTACTTCTAGGCTGGATTATTATTATCAGCACTATTATCAGGAACTCCCTGCAAAGCCTTCAATTAATCCAGCAGGAAACAGTCTGTAAACGAGCTTCTTACAGTCCAACAGAAACTCTACAACTTTTTTAAGATTCAGATGGCCCCGCCCCTCCCTGAGCCTGGTTCTGCTGGAGGTTTTTTCCTGTTAAAAGGAATTTTTTCCTTCCCACTGTCACCCAAGCGCTTGCTTACAGGGGGTCATATGATTGTTGGGTTTTCTCTGTATTATAGTAGGGTCTACCTTACAATATAAAGCACCTTCAGGCAACTGTTGTTGTGATTTGATGCTGTATAAATAAAAAAGAGAAGCGAGAGAGAGAAACCCAACTACCACAGTGGTACTGGAACCTGCAGAAACCAGGCAAGAAAGAGACCACTTACATGCTAAAGACACACATTTGTTCACTGTGCTGACCTCACTTTTTCCACAGAAGATGTCGCCAGTAAACCACAACACACACACAGTTAAAAATACTCTGTGTTCTGGGTGTGTAAGTTTCTTTTTATAAACTTTCTTCAGTCTTCGAGTTGCTCTACACCAGGGGTGTCCAACTCCAGGCCTCGAGGGCCCGTGTCCTGCAGGTTTTAGATCTCCCCCTGGGTCAACACACCTGAATCAAACGATCAGTTCATTACCAGTCCTCTGGAGAACTTTAAAACGTGTTGAGGAGGTAATTTAGCCAAATCTGCAGGACATCGGCCCTCGAGGCCTGGAGTTGGACACCCCTGCTCTACCCAAAGATTTGTCTGTCTGTATCGTTCTGTTCTGTCTGGTGTTGCGCTGTCGTTGTTTTGTTTTTTTGCAGTTTTAACACATTTCACTTTATGTTGTCTTGTGTTGATTGGCTGTCATTTGTAGCACTGTGGTCTTGGAGGAACGCTTTCTCCTTTCACTGTGTACTGTACCACTGTACATGGTTGGAATGACAATAAAGCCACTTGACTTGAAGTCTGTGTACACACACACACACACACACACACACACACGTAGACATAGTCCCCTTGACCCACTTCTCAGGGTGCATCTGCAGCAGCCAATCAGAGTGCAGGACAACAAGGTGTGTAGGCTGACACACACACACATACACACTGGGCGAGGGGCTTGGGGGGATGGGGCGGGAAGAGGGGTGAGTCTTCTTTCACCCGCTCCTGAGGTCTACGTGTGGTCACATGACCAATCTGTTGTGTTCAACAAGGAGATTTGATGTGTTACACTGATCTCAGCTGACTCTGTGTGTGTTAATCCGGAGGTACATCTGTTCATTGTGAGGAGGATTAACACACCGTCTGTCATACACACAGCAGACAAGCCCCCCCCACACACACACACACAAGTTCGATCAATCTGTAAATCGACTGTATAAATAAAGTTTCCTGTGTGTAAATGAACTGTAAACCCTCCCTCTGTACAGTTGTGCTTAGGGATGGGTATCAAAACCCGGTTCTTGTTGAGAACCGGTTCCCACTGTTTCAGTTCCTTGGAATCGTTTGCCATTTTTGCAAACGATTCTCTTATTGATTCCAGTCGCCCCGAATGACGTCACCACGTTGCGGAGCGTCATTTACCTGGCAGGAAACATGGCGGCTCAAACGCTCAAAAGTTTGGTTATACTTTACGAGAACAGATGACAACAGGGCAACTTGCAACACTTGCAAAGTAGATATTTCATTTATGGGAGGAAACACTACGAATATGCAAAAGCATTTGCTCACAAAACACACGATGACCTTAAATGAATGTCGTGTTTTTAATTC
>NW_005187540.1:79971-81285 GCF_000239375.1 Pundamilia nyererei | reverse complement strand
TGGGTTTGTAAGGCCATGTTACTCCTAAATTTCTATCTTGTTCAAAGAGAAGATATAAAACAAAGTTCTGAGCTAATCGACCTTAGTGTTCTCCTTTTTAAAAAGAATCGATAAACAGAATCGAAAATGGAATCGAATCGTGAAAATCTTATCAATACCCATCCCTAGGTGTGCTTACCTGGGCAGCTGAGCGCCTCTTTGGCCGTGATGCTCCTGTTGCAGGAGGAGCAGAGGGTGGTGGAGGACACTGTCAGTGAGGTAAACAGGTGGCCATTACTGGAGCGCGCCTCCCTCTCTCTCGCTTCCTTCTCCCTCTCTTTCAGGCGCTCCTTCTCCTTATTCTGAGAAACAGATGAGACAGAGCTGTATGAGGGGACCGGAGCACCTGCTGAGAACAGCCAGCGGATTCAAACCCACGACTTCTGATTGGCTGCAGACAGACTGTTTCACCAGCCAATCAGAGTGCAGGGCTGAGTATCAGTGGCTCCACTCTGAAATGAGTCAATCAAATACTTGGAGGCCCACCACGCGTGGGAATCACACGCGGTTGTCAGCCAGAGTGATTAATCAGCTATCAATACAGACGTGAAGGCAGCGTGAGGCTTAAATGAGTCACATCTGTAACCGAAACCACCGTCAAGTTTCAGAGACATCTTCACTAAACTGCTCCAAAGTCACAGACTCAGACCTGATCAGTCGATCCATCGGTAACAGCAGAGGGAGCAGAGTTTAAACTGAAAACACTAAAAGTGACGATTCATCAGAAACATGTTTCATGTTCACAAAAGCTGAACTTCTGCTTTCTTCTTTCTGCCCTGGGAGGGGCAGGAAGGGGAAGTGTGTGAGGACCGTGGGGGGTGGGGGGATGATGTCATCACAAACACAGAAGTACACATGGGTGTGAAATCCACCAACAACGAAACACTTCTGCTTTTCCTCTTCACACAGCTGCAGCTGAACATCATTATTGATTCTAGATTATTGGATGCTGCAGGTTGAAACCCGACACGTCACAAAACACAACCACTTCTCGAGCTTTTGCAAGAAAATGTGAAACAGCTGCAGGGTGTTTTGCTGCAGCCTCGTCGCGAGCTCCCCCAAGCAACAGCTGTTTTTTGTGTTTAATTTTCCTTTTCCTTTATTTTTTCACGACTAGCACGTGTCTCCTTGTGTATGACCGACAAACCTTACTGGACATAAAAGACGGACTTTCTCATCACTTTCCGGAGTTCAAGTTTTGCAACACGGACGCTCCATTTGCAGACCCCCCATTCATCTCACCTGAGACGCCTTTGTTCTCTGGCCCTGGAGGCC
>NW_005187540.1:76803-78945 GCF_000239375.1 Pundamilia nyererei | reverse complement strand
GGACTACAAACACGCACATTACCAACTCCGGAAGACGATCAAAGCAGCCAAACATGAGTACAGGGACAGGGTGGAGCAACAGTTTGACAACCCTCGGAGTATGTGGCAGGGACTAAACACGATCACAGACTTTAGAGGGAAACCAGCACACCGCAGACCACGGCCTCTCTGTGTGAGGATCTAAATGTATTCTACGCTAGATTTGACACAGAGAACACCATGAGACCGGACAGTGTGCGCACCGCGGATGACGTCAGCGCCAGGGGCGGATCTAGAGAAATTTTCTTAAGGTGGCAAAGAAATCAAATGGGGTGGCAAAATCAAAGCCTTTTTTTTTTCAAACACATATGCAGGTGGTTACATATGGTTAAATGATTCAAATGCAGTAAGTATGCACGTTTTTCATATAAATATAGTCTATAACTTAATTATTGTCTGTAGCCCACATGATTACACACTAGTTACATAAAACATGTGAGTTTTGATCTTATGTACTGTACAGCCTGTAGAATAAATAAATATGTAGCCCAATAAATATAAAATCCAGAAAGCTACACAACATGGGGCGCTTCATTTACAAACACAAGTTTAACTTAAGTTTCACTGTTTTTGTTAAAAACAGTCACATTGTTACAGCTTAAATTACACAAAATGTCAGAAATCTGCACCGTCATGAACAAAAATGTAAACCTAATTTTTCATGTTTTGTTGGATTAACCCTCTGAGGTCTACAATACAACCGGCCATTTTTGACTCCTTTTGAGTTTATGTTTGTATTTCACCCTGAAATTGTTTCATTTTGTGTTTTTCCCCGTTGCCTTGTTTGATTTCTTTTCAGCTCAACTGAATTTAGTTGTTTTTTCACCGACATGCTGAATTAGTGTTACTGATCTGAAATCACACAAAGAACTTAAAATCCTAGTAGAATTTTTTTACTGTAAAAAAACACAGACATGTTGAGTACATTTTTATAACTTGAAATGCAAATATAAAATGTACATTTTGTAAACATAAACAACCATTTATCTAAAAATGCACCCCATACACCTGCCATTTTTTTTCATTTTGTACAACCATTTAAAAATATTACTAAAACTAAAATGAGAGAACAATCAGGTGTTGCAATAAGATGCCCCACAAATGATGTGTGTCAGTAAAAAACAAGTTTGTCCACCAAAAGACAGAAAGCACAGGGACAAACCTGCAGGCCTGACAACAGCAGGTGTATCACTCCGCTGGTTTTCTACTTAGTGACAGTGTTTACGTTGCAAATGTGCCTCTGTGACAGTCATTAGTGCCCTCACTGACACACAAAACAAAACGACTACACAACAGAACAACTACACAACACAACACAACACACTAAGTATGCACTCCACACTAAACGTCACAAATCTCCCACATCTAAAAACTCACTCTGTCTCGCTGCCGTTACCGTCACTCCCCAAACTTTTCCCTTTTCCTAAACAACCAAATCCCACGTGTTGACTTTTTTAAAAATTGGTCGCCATGGTGTATTTTTCCACCGATAGGAAACATGTGGCTTTATTTCTTTCCTTACTGTTTTCGTGCTGTCTTTAGAAAATGCTTAAAACACACACACACAAAAATGTGACCACAGTATTTAGAAAAAAGCGTGGCTTATATATATTTTTATCATAACTCTGGATTTACTGGCCTGTAATTAAAATTTAAAAACTTTAAAGTCCGAACTTTCAATGTGGCTGAAACAGAGACTCAGCGTGGCTGCAGCTTGTTGCTGTGTCACTCACAGATGTGTGCTCACATCAGTCATGTGATCTGGAGGTGCAGCGTGTCCGTGGACCTCAGAGGGTTAATAACACTCAAGTGTAACATCCACCCACCTGTGTGAAAAGCGAAATTCCCATGGTGTTGTTCAAAATGTGCTTTGGCACAATCATGAGCATCGCTTGCTACTGAAAACAAGAAAAAAGCCGGTCCTGCTTTGGGCTGAACCATTTGTTGGTGGAGGGGGGGAACACTATGCAACATATTCAGTTTTAGCATTTATATTCACTGCTGACTGTAACTACGCTCAAACTGTTAATGCTATCTTATTTTAATAAACAGCACTGTCACATGCAAAACTAGGGTGGCACTTGGGGTGGCAAGGGATCATTT
>NW_005187540.1:71391-75223 GCF_000239375.1 Pundamilia nyererei | reverse complement strand
ACACACACACACACACACACACACACACACACACACACACGTAGAAAAACATATTTAGTATACACATCCAGTAATGCATACACTATTATATATTGTACATATATTTATTACTCTCAGATTTAGCCATTCTTATATTTTGTTTGTTTTATGTTATTGTATTTTTACACACCTCTGTTGCTTGTGAAGCTCGCACACAAGAATTTCACTCGCATGTACTGTACCAGTGTACCTGCACATGTGATGTGACAATAAAAGTGATTTGATTTGATTTTGGGATGAAACATGCAAACGCACGTGTCCAGTGTATTTCTAACTGTTTATATCCCACATAGCAAGCAGGTCTGGCCTGGATCTGGGATCAAGCCGGCACTGCTGACTGACTTCTGGAATGAAGTCATCCAGATGTGGGCCAGGGCTGGCGTAGATGGCACTGTCTATGTTATGTCATGCCATATCTGGCTCGATTGTGGTTTGGTTTATGTGGCCCAGGCTCATAGAAAGCAGGTCTTCCTTGGATCCAGCATCAAGCTGGCACTTCTGACTGACCGGTGTCATGGCAGAGTGTATGTAAACCAGATGTGGGCCAGGTCTGGCAATGATGGCACTGTTTATGTTCCTATTTTCCTATTTTAGTTAGAAGACCCAAATGCCATGTTGCAATACTATACTATTATGGTAGCCAACGTTTCAAATACAGGTTTCACAGGTTTGTGTCAAACCGTGCTCTTTATCCAAAACATAGTGAGGGTTTACTCATGTTTACCACTGAGTGGCTGTAGCTCAGGAGGTAGAGCAGCCTGCTGATTGGAAGGTTAGTGGTTCGATCCCTGGCTTCTCCAGTCTGCATGTCAAGAGTGTGAATGTGTATGAATGTAGTTAGGAAGCACTCAGTTTAGAGAAAGTGGGTGAATGTGGCATGCTGTATAGAGCACTTTCAGTAATCCAGAATAGTGAAAAGTGTTATATAAGATCAGTCGATTCACTGTCTGAACAGAGTTTTGTCATGTTACTTTTGCACTATTATGCACATGTTGTTATTACATGGCTTGATTAAGGTACACATTAGGCTGACATCTGGGGCCACGGCTGAAACTGTGTGTTTGCAACTGGCCTTGTGCTGGCCCATGTGTGGGCCACCCCTGGCAAACCAGATCTGGGCCACGCATGGGTGGTAATGCGTGAGCAGCAGACGATCAGCTGGAGGTCTGGATCATCTCCCAGGTCCTGTCTCGTGTCTTTATTGGGTTTTTTTACTCCTGTTACGGACGTGATACTGTTCAGCTACTAGGGTCACACTGCTGAAATATGCTGAGTTTTCAGATACCAGCTCTTTGGAATTCACTGTTTTGGTGCAAAAATACTAAAAAAAATTTTTTATTTCCAACTGTGTTATCTTTAACATTTTTCATAGGTTCAGTAAAGAAATGTGAACAGGACACTGGTAAGAAAGAGCCTAAAGACACTGAGGTGTCTTATGTGTGGATACAACATTGGTTCATCGTTGATTTATTATCCTTTTTATGTTTGAATGATTCAAAGGTCAGAGCTACGAGGCCAAACAAACACAGTGGTCAGGTACATGGACCAGACTGAAAAAGCAGCCAGTGTCCAAAATAACTTTACTGGAGAACTCCTGCTCGAGTCTGGCTGCTTATGAGCAAAGCATAAAGAACGAGACGTTTGCACAGCATCAAGATATCCATCCTTCCACTGCCCCACTTCGTGTCCGTCACAAACAGCAACACTGTCAGTGGAAATAATCACAGATTTAACTAATGATGGTGATGATTATAGAAACACGGTTAGTTCTTCCTGCTTGAGTTTTCTCTGCATGTGATCAGTGTTTCTATTTGAGCTCATGCCTGAAAATAATAACTACTTCCTGTTTCTGACTCTGAACTTCTTCTGGTCAGATATAAATTAAAGGAAAGAAATCATGTGACTAGCAGCCAGCCAATGACAGAGCTCCTGTTTTAAACTGTCTGTAAAGTTAAAGTTTTAAGGTAAACAAACTGCAGCAGCTGTGATGTGAAAACCGTCTCAGCATTGACAAGAAAAGCATCATAGTTACAGAGAAACTGGTGACAGTCACTGATCAGCTGATCAATAAATAAAGAGCTCAGTGATGAAGACGAAGAAAGCGAGCTCTGTGCTGTGGAGTGGGGGGGGGGGGGGGTGTCATGTGACGGCGAGCAAGTAAGCTGAGGTTAGAGGAGAGACGGGAGAGACAGCAGACTCAGTGAGGACAGAAGAGAAACAGGTAATGCTTCACTGGAGTCTGACCCATGTGACCTCACCGCGTACCAGCCGCAGAGCTGATAACACGCTGGTGAAACGCAGTCTGTGCTGGCCTGACTTAACGCTTCATGTCCTGAGCATTGTGTTTTCCTTTTTCCTATGTAGTGTTTAGTGACTACTCAGTAGTATTTAATTTAGATTGACTTGAGGCATGATTTGATGGCATAGTTCAGGTTTGAGCACAGTTTGAATTGTTTTGGGGTGAACGTTTTTGCAAGAAGAGTCAGAGGTTTTGTGAATGTAGCTTGAAAATTGGGTTTTGGACACCAAGGTCAATCACTTCTTTCTGGGGTAAATCGACATGGTAACTAGACATCGTCAGATATGAAATAACCACCTACTGACCAATCACATCTCCAGAAAATAGGATCACAATTGCTAGAAGATCCCTCAGACTTCGACGTGTGAACGGTCTGTGTTTGTGAAGGTTCTCAGTCATCCAGAAAGCTCCTTAGAGCTTTCTTTCCAAGCTCTATGGAGCTTGGAAAGAAAAGCGTCTGGACTTCTTTGAGTTGCTTCTCATCCGAGAAGCTTCTTCAGTTCTAAGGTCAAATGGTGGGGAGTCCCAGATTTACACATTCACATCCTGGGCCATCTGACCTCAGGAAATCACATGATAGGGTGGGGCCAGGTTTCACAATGAGCTCACCCGAAACCTTGGCTGATTGTGACCCACACCCGCTTTCACACCTTGGCTCACGTGATTAGGTAGAGGATCATCAGGGGTCCTTTTGTCCCTCTTTGGGAGTAAACTCCCACTGGGTTTAAATCTGGGACTCTCCACCATTTGATCTTAGAACTGAAGAAGCTTCTCGGATGAGAGGTGAAACATCTTCAAGCAACTCAAAGAAGTCCAGACGCTTTTCTTTCCAAGCTCCTTAGGTCTGTGTTTGTGTTTACCTGATGAGCATCAGTAATAAATACCAAATAAAGATTTTTTTTATGCAACTTTATTTCTTGACAAACACTTTTACAGCAGTGTTGTTCTAAGCACATTAATTGATCCTACAAGAGAACTCCTACACTACACTAACGTCTTTGCTCTGAAACCCTTCAACGAGTCTGCAGCTGACAGAATAAAAACGAAAGCAGCAGGTTACCAAAGTTTTGGTTTAAAATTAGCTAGAAGGGTTTTCACTGATTATTTTATTACAGTAGATTCTTTGCAGGGGGAATACGTTTTAAAACCACTGTGTGAAGCACAAACTGCTCTAGTCATGTGAATCTGCATGAATTAATCTGGTGATTTAGAAAATGTCTACATTTGGTTCTACTTGATTCTAATCTGCTGGCAACACAGAACAAACACCAAGATCAGCTGTTCTTTCCACTTTGATCTGCAACAAGTTGAAACGATTTTCATCATCAGGCTGTGAGAAGCTTTCGTGTTTAAATGGATCCAGTTTCACTACTCTAACTACCTTAGAAGTAAAAAGCACCGCTCTGAGCACGCTCAGTGAAAAATTAGAGAATTACAGAAACTGTAATCGTGTCCAAATTCATGGGCTGCATCCTCCTGAGGACCCGGCCTTCG
>NW_005187540.1:59142-70821 GCF_000239375.1 Pundamilia nyererei | reverse complement strand
TGTGCCGTTCTCGGCCGCATCAGTAACCCTCGAGCTCCCGGCTAGCTGTCGAGCTGGTGGGTAGCAGACGCCTCTGAAAACGTCGAAGCACTTTTGCAAATATGCGATATCTTGATAAACCGAGCAGATATTTTAAGTTTACACAGCTACTTTCTCGCCTGAACATATGTTAAAAGTTTATTTTGTGACCCAGAAAGATTAGTAAGAGTAATTTTGAAACTTAGTAGCGGCCGCCATTGTTGGAAACTGGAGAGAGAGAGAGAGAGAGGTAGAGGGAGAGAGACTGTGTGTGTGTGTGTGTGTGTGTGTGTGTGTGTGTGAGTGAGAGAGAGAGACAGTGTGTGTGTGAGAGAGAGAGAGAGAGTGTGAGAGACTTTCCACACAACTTTATTTACACCACATTAAAAAGAAAAAACAAACAACACCAAAAAGTAACACAAAAATGCTAAAAAACTCAGTTCATTTTGACTCCCTGATTCCAACCAGAGAGCGGAAATTCAGCACCTTAACACAGCATAAATAAAGCTGCTTCTTCACACAAGAGCTGAAACTATCCGCACTGGTGTTCCCAGGGAGAGAAGCATGCCACTCCCCTCAGGCTGCTCCTCAAAGGAAGGACTGACCATCAATGAAGGAAAAACATATTCGCTGTCATCAGCCCATTGATCAGCGAGGACCCGGTCTCCAGCAAAGTCTCTCAGTGATGGCGACAGAGATTGCCAAATTTCCTCCATAATTCTCCCGAGGACTCTGGAGGACTTAATGCCTGTGGCACCACCAAGTGCACCCATTGACATCCTTGTAAGATGACAGAGTTTGATAATGCCAGCCTCCACAAACAAGAACATAGTGCCGGGAAGTCATTAAAAAACAGTGGCTCCTTAAAAAGCCACATCCCAGGTCTGGGGTTAGGAGTACGTGCAACCTTCAGCGCCCGCCAGGCATTAACCACCGAGCTGTAAAATGGTACAAGCCCAGACAGGTCCACTTAATCCAATTTCAGAAGAAAGAGTTGTTGGTCCAATCCAAGCCGGCCCGCTCTCCTAAGCAACAATTGAGCAGAAGTCATCCAGCTGTGACCACAGCCATACAGCAGCCTCTGTGCCGTCTGTTGTCTAAAGGTTGGAGTTCTGGATAAAACATCTATTAGGCCTTGTCCCCCCTCCGCCACAGGAAGATACAGGCCCGCCGCACGAAGCCAATGCTGACCCGACCAGACAAACTTCACCAGAAGCCGCTGCACCTCTTCCAGAAGACTGGGTGGTGGCACTAAAACAAGTAACCTGTGCCATAAAGACAAGGCAACTAGATTATTTGCTATTACAACTCTACCCCTGTAGGACAGGTAGGGGAGTAACCGGTTCCATTTAGACAACTCAGCCTCCACCTGTTCCCGCACTCCCTCCCAGTTCTGCTTCACAAAGTCATCACTCCCCAAGTAAACCCCAAGAGTTTCAATGCCCCTTTGACCCCAGCGAAGGTTCCCAGGAAGTTTGGGAATACTCGCCAAATGCCCCACCAAACAGGCCTCACTCTTACCCCAATTAACCCTGGCTGAAGAAGCGTTTTCATACAAAACCAGACATTCCTTTAATTCCTCCACATCCCTTTGATCCTTAATAAAAACATTAACATCATCAGCACATGCTGACACAACAACAGGAGGGCTCTGAGCGAGATCTGGCAAAGAGAAGCCCCTCAACTTGCTCCTCAGTCTACAGAGAAAAGGCTCAATAGCAATGCTATAGAGCTGTCCCGACCCAGAAGACTCCAGAAGTGCTCAAGAAACTCTGATGGTAAACCATCTATTCCTGGAGCTTTGCCTGAAGCCATCTGAGACACCGCCACATCACAGCTATCCGCACTAAACAAGTCCGTGTAAAAGGCCACTGCATGCCTTCTCATCTCAGCCAGATCTGTGGTCACCTTTCCATCCGAAAGATGAAGACACACCATTTGCTTTCTGTGAACCACAGATTTCCCCAAATTAAAGGAAAATGTAGTTGGAGCGTCCATGTCCTGGAGCCTGATGAGACATTCTCCATATGTGTTATCTCTTTTTCTAGCTCCTGCACAGTTGTCATGATATTGACTATCAAATTAAAACCATTTTGCTGACAAAACACACAAATTTCCTACCTCCCACCATTGAACGAAGGAATTAAAATCATCCTTCCTTGATCTCCAGTAATCCCAAAACACCTAAAATTTTCACAGAAAATCTGACCATGCAATAATTTTACATTGAACCGCCAAAAAGGTTTGGATTTACTGGTGGTAGATAGAAACAGCTCCATTAAAACTAAGTGACAGAAGGGAGACGGTAAGGGACGGAAGGGAGACGGGTAAGCAAATTATGCTGTAGTCAGACGCTGGAGATTTGGCGGGAAAAAGCAAAGGGTAGCATAGAAATTAAAAATGCTTTTAAACTTCAAGTATTCCAAATACACTAATCACTTGTCATTTAACTAACCACATTTGTCCAACTATCTCCAACACCCTGGAGGACAACGAGGAGAGTTTAGACGCTCTCCAAGATTTCATCGACCGGTGCTTCCATGACCTAGTAATGAAGAAGGCCCAGAGTGCGTCTTCCCTGGCCAAAGTTGAGACGCCGCCATCTAAAAGATGTCGCCCGGCAGACTCCCCCGGCACAACATCACCTGCCGGCAAAGACATTGTGGACATCCTGGAGTCAATCGATAGACATATGAAACTTTATATACACCACAAATGAACCCATTTAAAAACGAAATTGATCAATTTCTCGATAATGTAACTCTCCCAAAATTATTAGATACCCAAGCAGTGGCACTGGATTCGCCACTAACGCCAGGTGAACTCCAGTAAGCGCTGGTAAGTATGCCCACTAATAAGACTCCAGGTCCAGACGGCTTTCCAGCAGAATTCTACAAAGAATTCTGGACAATTCTGGCACCAATTTTTCACAGGATGTTGCAGGAAATCAAAGAAAATGGCAGACTTCCACCAAATATGAACTCTGCAAATATTAGTCTCTTACTAAAACCAGGTGAAAATCCTGTATTTCCTTCAAGCTATCGTCCAATATCCCTTATAAATGTAGACCTTAAAATAATCTGCAAAGCTCTCTCAAAGAGATTAGAGAAAATAAACCCCCTTTTAATTCATCCTGACGAAACTGGTTTCATAAAAGGTAGGCACTCATCAACAAATACACGTAGACTACTTAATTTAATAGACTACTCATGTAGTAAAAATATTGAAACCATAATATTCTCTCTTGATGCAGAAAAGGCGTTTGACAGAGTTAACTGGAAATTTTTATTTGCAACTTTACACGAATTTGGTTTCGGAAATTCTTTCATAAACAAATGAAAACATCCTCCAGCTTCTGTCTCTTGAGGGGCACCAGGCAGGGATGCCCACTCTCCCCTTCACTGTTTGCAATTTTTATTGAATCACTAGCAGCAGCAATTAGATAGGCTACAACAATTAAGGGCCTAAAATGTATGGATGTAGAACATAAAATCAGCCTTTATGCAGATGATGTGTTACTTTTTCACCAAAACTCACAAACCAATATCTCTGGGGTGATTGCATTGATAAACTCTTTCTCAAAAGTCCAAGATTATTCAATTAACTGGTAAAAATCTACAGTTCTTCCGATTAATTGCTCCTTCCATAATTCTTCATCTACCCGACTGCAATCTGGAAATATTAAATATTTAGGTATTAATGTTTCTCCCAAGCTTGCAGATCTAACTACATGAAACCACATCCCACTTTTAAAGACAGTAGAAGGCGATCTGACTAGATGGAAATGTCTACCCGAACAAACCATCACAAGTCTTGATACAGCCTCTGCCATCACATTTGATCAATCCCTCTGATAGGCTTCATCACCTAGTGGGGGTGGGGGGGGTTATGGTTTAGTCCTACCTTTGCTATTGTGGTTGATATGGGGGTAGGGACGGTCTTAGGGCGTTTAGGGATTCCCTAGGGACTTGTATATTTCTAAATTCCTTTGGAAAGATAAACCCCCACGTATCACCTTAAAAACATTACAAAGGACCAAGGATAAAGGAGGACTAGATCTGCCTAACTTCAATCACTACTTTTTAGCCAACAGGCTTCAAGTTCATCTCTAGATGGTTGAAACACACCTTCTTAGATGAACCTTGGATAGATGTAGAACAGGCACTATGTAATAACCTAGAAATTTCAGACCTACCATTTATCAGCTCAAACAACAAATGACATGAATGCTTTAAAAGCATCAATATTAGCTCTTCTCTAACAGCATGGTGGGAGTTTCTAAAAATGACAGAGTCTTCATTAATCCCATGTAAACGTACACCTATCTGGAACAATCCGGACATATTACAAAACAATGATATGATCAACTTGCCAGATTGGAGTGGTAAAGGAATTAAATACTTGGAACATACATTGGAAGGAACAGACTTTATTTCGTTTGACAGACTAGTTATACAATATGGCATTAACAAGAAAAGATTTTTGGAATATCAACAAATTAAGTCCATAGTAAAAAAGAAATTTAAGCCCAGTGAAGCTGAATTACAAACACCACCAAGTGTGGTACAATTTTTTAATCTAAAATCCCCCAAATTATTCTGTAAAATATACAGAACACTTTCTAAAATAGATGAATCAATATCCCTTCCTATTGCAAAATGGGAAGTGGATTTATCAATCAGCTTAGACCAAAACCTTTGGTCTCAGATTTGCTTAAAAACCTTTCAATGGATCAGAAATCCCAGTTGGCAATTAATACAATACAAAATATTACACAGAGTGCACTATACTGGTCATAGGATGTTCAACATGAGCTATACGTCTTCCAATAACTGCTCACACTGTCAAGCAAATACACCGGACAATTATATCCACGCTCTTTGGTTCTGTCCACCAGTTCAGAAGTTTTGGCGCGAGATATGTGAAGACTTATCAAAGTGTCTGAAATGTAACATTCCAGCCTCCCCTTTAGTATGCTTGCTAGGCAACTTGGATGAGGTCGTTACAGAAATAAACACAGCCCACATTGTTTTTACGGCCCTATGGTCCTCACTAACTGGAAAATAAAAATAATCTTAATTCTAACCAATATAAAAACCATCTAATAGAGCACATTAGTCTTGATACAGCCTCTGCCATCACATTTGATCAATCCCTCTGATAGGCTTCATCACCTAGTGGGGGTGGGGGGGGTTATGGTTTAGTCCTACCTTTGCTATTGTGGTTGATATGGGGGTAGGGACGGTCTTAGGGCGTTTAGGGATTCCCTAGGGACGTTTTCCCTGGAAGGCCTAACGCAGGGGTTGTGGCCATGACCTGGTTAGGGGCTCTGGTGGCTCTTAGATGGTGTTTTCCTTGTGGCTTGCGTACAGCGGAGATGGGGGAGGGTCTATGCTGGCGGAAGTTGGTTACTGGCCTGGTAGCCTGGCTGCCCCTGAGTGGGTCCGGGATGGTCGTGGAGGCTTAGGGGTCTGGGGGTGCTCCGCCCCCGGGCCGGGGCTCTGGCCAGGCCTTTGTCCTGGTTGTTGTGTTGCCGGGTCGGTGGGCGGGTGGGTGCATGGGGACCTCTGGTGCATCGGCCCAACTGCAGGGCTCTCTAACTCTCTACGGTTTGCCCCTCTGGGAGCAGGGGTACCCGGACCTGGGATATAGAGTATGTTTGGGCAGTGCCGAGTATTTGTTTTTTCTGTATATGGGGGTGGGAATGCACGTTTTATGTCTGCGTGTGCCTGTTCGTCTGTGTCTATATGTCAGCTTGGGTCTTAGACTTCACCTCTCTGGGAACATCTCAAGCTCTCCGAGGTATGGAGGCCTATCTCCGCTCACCACACTCCCTGCCAGTCGCTGATGCCTTCAGATGTTGGTGTGTTGGTGGTTCTTGGTGTCTGGGGCTGGGCGCTCATGCATGTACCGGCTCACTCCTGGTGGCTGATTGGCGGGGCCTGGCACCTGTGGCCCGGCTGGGCCCCTTCCGGGGGGTGGGGTACAGCCTGAGGCCTGGTCCTCTCTGGCACAGCTGGCTGCCGGCAGAGCCCGTGGGCACTTATCGGCTACCCCCTCTGGTCTCTGCTCCGTGGCTGCTGGGTGACCTCTCCTTTGGGGCTCTCCTCAGCTCTTCCCAGGAGGGTGACACGGTTGGTGGTCCTCCTCGGGTCCTCGTATTCTGGGGCCTCTGGATGTCTGGGGCCTGGATCTCTTCCATACCTGCTTCATGTCCTGGTGGACGGGGCTATGGCTCCCCACACTCCCTAGCAGATCGTTACATGGAGAAACCTTTGGAATACAAACGTACTGATCCACACAGGTATGCACACAGGTGTTCACACTACACAAACTACCTCAAAGCACATTGTGTGCTGCTGATCTTACGTACTGCACAATAACATGTATTTAGCATCTACTGTTATCTAGTTTATTGTGATGGTGCTGTTTTTTTATTATGTTGCTCTTTGTTGTTTGCTTTCTCTTCTGTTTTTTTTCTCCATACAGGTGATCCAGGTGTTGTTTGTTTTTCTTTCTTTTCTTCCCCCCTTCTCACCGTCTCTTCTCCCCTCTGTTTTTTTTCTTTCTTTCTCTCCCTCTCGTTCTTTCATTCTTTCTCCCTGTCCTATCCCCCAGTCATGTCTGTCCCATCTGTAACAACCGAAAATCTAATCAAATAAATACATAATTATAATAAAGGTCAATCAAATGGACCAATATGGCAAGGCCATGATGATCCAGTTGGTAAAGTAAAGCCGCTTGGCATCTTTCTTGGCCTTCAGACAGCAATTCTGATGGCTAAAGATCCAAATGGGACAGGCAACAAAAAAAAAAAGAAATTAGTGATGATCTGAAAAAACAACATGAAAACACTGACAGTTAACAATTCGAGCAGTAAGTGAAACAGACAAATAAAACCCGTGTAATCTGGCTGCACTAACTCTGCCATCATTGACTTTCACCCAGGTATACTGCCTGGGGAAGGATGCTTCATCCTCCATGCATCAACCAAGTTAATTTTCCGTAGGACATCTGATAAAGATGCGGCTCCGCCCCTGTCCTATCCAAAGTAAAGTCAAGACAACAATTACAGTCCCCACCCAACACAACACAGTCCCCTTGACCCTAAGGTTGGTGCATAGACAACAACAAAAGTAAAAATAAAACCTATTTCAGCTTTCACCATAAGGACTCTCCCCTTTACCATCTCCATGCTGAAAGTAATATTTGCATTAAGAGAAGGAGAAAATAAAATAGCAACTCCTGCGCTAAAATTTGTCCCATGCTACGAAGCTGCTGCCCTCCCCACCACAGACCCCAGTCTATTTCATTTGTACTGTCAGTATGTGTTTCTTGGAGAAAGGCTATATCTAGTGTCTTCTGCTTGATCACCTCAGCTAATAAGGGTCACACCTCACACTCTCACTCAGACACACCAAACTCACCACCATCAAACTCCCAGCATGCAGTGCGAGAGAGTGTGTGTGTGTGAGAGTGTGTGTGTGAGAGAGACAGTGTGTATGTGTGTGTCTGTGTGTGTGACAGCTGCAGTGTTGACTTTATTTCTCATTAACTGTTCAAACTGCGTCTCTGATTAAACTCGTTTTTAATAACCTGTTTCTGCACACGCACAGTCACCTGATCAGGGTCAAAGGTTATTGATTGTGGCTTCTTCCTCCTGTGGTTGGCTGCTGAAATACACTCACAGTTTGAAAATGTCAATTTTTAACATGTGGGTAACCATAGAAACAGGACTCCTTCTTCAGCAAAGTACACACCGGCTCTACTTCCATCCCACAATGCACTGCAGCGCAGTCACATGACCGCACAGCTAATGGTGAGATCAGTGTTCCTCAGTCAGAGCTGAAAGGAGTTTTACAGCTTCCTCCATGCCAGGGGACACTGCGGCGCCCTTTGGGAGATTATGCGATCCCATAATTCATAGCAGCGCACCATCAGGTCATCATGGAAACGTGGTCGCGTGCTGGCACGAGGGAAACATTCGCTTCCTTCTCTGACATCAGAGTGAAGCATCTGCCTGAGCATAGGTCAAAGTGCAGCTCTGCCCTCATTGTGTAGCGTTAGAGAGAGATCATGTGACGGGGCGGTAATCACATGATCTGGTGTTCATGTGAGGTTATTCTGACTGAGTGAAGCCTCCTCACCTGAGCTCAGGTAGTGTCAGCTCACTGATCAACGTGACATTTGCTCTGGGCCTCACACCTCCCATCATGTTCTCATCATCATCTGAAGCAGCTGATTGGTCGGTCTGTAGCAATACTTGGTGCAGACAGAGGGTATCGATCAGCGTTGATCAATGAACTAAAACTGATCAGTTTCACTGATGGCAGATCAATGAAGGACTTCAAATAAAGTTTTACGGAGTGTGTGTGAGAGAGAGAGACGATGTGTGTGTGTGTGTGTGAGTGTGTGAGAGAGAGAGAGACAATGTGTGTGTGTGTTTTTTTTAAGCATTTAAAGGGTTTATCTTCTACTAAACTTTATTAGTGTGTCACCTGTCTCAGTTTCCGTCTTTATTTACGGCTCAGAGGTCAGAGGTCAAATATTCACAGTCAAATATTCACTCCTCCTCCCTGCTTCCTGTCTGACACACACACACACACACACAGCCTCCCCTCCCCCTTCTCGTTTCCTCCTGCAGGACAAAGCGGCCACGCTGCAGCTAACGGACACACAAACTAATACACACCAAAACTCAGTGTGAACACACGCACACAGGCCGAACGCACACGCGCCACGAACGCACACGGGCGCTGAACACACACGCGCGCGCTCTGAGCAGTTTTCAGTCTGAACGGAAAAAAAAGTCCCGTTTCCGTTTCTCCTCAAACTTTCCTCACGTGTTCAAACACAGCCTCCTGTACACGCTTATCATCGATCGATCGGTGATCAGCGTTTACGACCGATCAGTAGCCGATCAGTGTCTGATCAGCAGGTATCGATGCTGTGATCGATACTCTATAGTAACGGAACAGTCTAAGCGGAAACAAAGCGGAACAGCCCGAGTCCGCCTCCCGCCGCTCCCTCAACGATCACTCATCAATAACTCCTGATCGGACGCGCGCAGCCGTCTGCCCCGATCCATCCGCGAGGAGCGGTGTGCACGCGCCCGGAGAGCATTTCTTTCTTTTTTTCCGGTGAACTCACCTTCAGGTTAATTTCCTTCATCCTGTCCTGCCTCCTGCTCTCCAGCAGCCGGGACATTCCCCTGATCAACCGATCCCTGATCAGCCGATGGTCGATCACCTGCCGATCTCCGATTGATCCAGCTGATTGCTCCGGTCTCTGATCAAAGAAGTGCGGTTCTCGTCCCGGAGCGTCCGCGGTCTGAGCGGAGGGGGCGGGGCTTCTCTCTGACTGACAGCGAAGCTCTGTACTTCTAACTAATCACAGCTCAGCCCGCTGCTGGGACGCTCGACCAATCACAATCCACTCAGGTCTGTGAGCCCAGCCCCCCGCCAGTTGTCAGGGAGCGCTTCTTTTCTCTACCGGGGCGGGTTGACGATAGTGAGGGGGGAGTCAGTCTCTATGACAACGTGTCCACAGCTCACGTGACCCTCATCAGCCACTAGGACAGCCGAGGGCGTCACGTGACTGATGACTTGCGCGGATAAAATAGACCCGCCCGCGCGGGCGCAGGGTGGACAACCATCGCGGTGTGACGTGGAACCCCGGAGGTCAATCCCCGCCCACTGCGCGCGGAGACCGGAGTACATTGGCGTAGACAAGAAACGAACCTCCATCGGACACAAAGAAAAAGCGATCGATGACAGATCAGACCGATCGGAAGCAGCTCCACAACAGTCATGTGATCGATCAGAAGCGGATAGATCACTTCACACAGAGCCAAACGTTTGTCTGCAACTGCCTCCCGACACAGGCCGCCACACTGTTACCATGACAGCCAGCAATTAACAAACACATTAACCTGAGGATAGTGACGTCATGAAAGCCTACCGCCCCCTCTTGACTGGCCGGAGGAAGTACAGCTGATATTTAACCTTTAGTCTTTCAAAGGGAAAAATGGATACTTTGACATCACGGCCAGTAGTGGTTCAACTCCACAATGAGGGCGGGGCCTTTTTGTGCGTGGGTTCTCTCCGGCTTCCTCCCACAGTCCACAGTTAGTGGGGTCTGGTTAGTTAGTGAAACCGGTGGTTACCAGACTAAATTATAAATAGCGGTGGGTTTCAATAATCGATTTTTCTGACTCAAAACGATTTTAGCTAGAATAAAGTGATTTTGATTCAATAAATTCTGAATTGATTTTTAAATATCAATGTATTTTGCCAGAAACGCCAGAATCTCAGGTCAAAGCTCACAAAACTATTCAACAACTAGCAAACCGATAAAACAGCAAATAAAGACAACTCTTTATTGTCATTGCACAGTCATACCTAGTACAATAGCACAACAAAACAGCACAGTAACTTAAATTAAAGTGGATTTTTTTAAGTGCATGAATGGTATGAGCAAATGAATGACGTAATAAATAAAAGAATGAGTATGTTTATTGCACATTACTATTGCTGCGTGCCCTCTGGAGACAGCGAGTGCTGTACAGGTCCTTAACGGAGGGAAGAGGATGTCCAATGATTTTTTGGACCATATTAATAACCCTCTGAAATGCTGTGGTGCAGCTGGAGAACAGCACACAGATGCAGTTTGTCAGCACACTTTCAATGGAGCAGCGATAAAAGGCGATCAGCAGCACCTTCTTCAGCTCCATTTTTCTGAGGATTCTCAGAAAATGAAGATGCTGTTGGGGCTTCTTTAAAACCGCCGAGGTGTTTGAGCTCTATTGGAGGTCTGTTTCTATGTGCACACCCAGGAACTTGAAACTGGACACCCTTTCCATGCACTCAGAATCAGAATCAGAATGGGGTTTATTATTATTTATTTACTCCCTGTTGATGCTGCAGCTCAGATTTCCTCCTTCTGAAGTTGACTACGAGCTCTTTTGTCTTGGTGGTATTGAAGTCCAGGTTGTTGTCTGCACACAAATCCGACATGCTCTGGACCTCAGCTCTATATCATGTCTGCATTGACTGGGTGGGAACTAACACAGTCATGTGTGTACAGAGTGTACAGTAGGGGTGTTAGTACACAGCCTTGTGGAGAGCTGGTGTTAAGGCTGAGGGCTGAGGAAAGATGAGGCCCCACTCTAACCCTCTATACACGGTCTGACAGGAAGTCTCTGATCCAGCAGCAGGTAGTAGAAGGAAGTCCGATATCCAGCAGTTTAACTATTAGTCTGTTGGGGAGTATCGCATTAAAAGCAGAGCGAAAGTCAACAAAGAGCAGCCTGGTGAATCGCCTCTGATGTTCCAGGTGAGAGATGGTGATGTGGTGCATTGCAACAATGGCATCTTCAGTTGATCTGTTAGCTCTGTATGTGAACTGGAGCGGGTCGAGTGTGGGTGGCAGGCAGGACATGATGTGACGTCGGACCAGTTTCTCGAAGCACTTCATTATCTGTAGTGGGAATAACGGCGTTACAAGTAACGACGTTACTAACAGCGCTACTTTTTTCAGTAACAAGCAGAGATACTTGTAACGCGTTACTGTAATCCGATTACTTTTTTCAAGTAACGAGTAAAGTAAGGGATTACTATTGCAAAAACGGTAATTAGATTACCGTTACTTTCCCGTAGGAAC
>NW_005187540.1:55150-58508 GCF_000239375.1 Pundamilia nyererei | reverse complement strand
TCGTGTTTTTAAAAAGTAACTAAGTAATTAATTACTTTTGAAAATAAGTAATCAGTAAAGTAACGGGATTACTTTTTTGGGGAAGTAATCAGTAATTAGTTACTGATTACTTTTTTCAAGTAACTTGACCAACACTGGTAACGAGTAATATGAGTAATTACTGTTCCTATCGTTACAACGCCGTTACCATTACTAACAACACCGTTACTATTTTTCAACAGACGGTTGAAGCTGTGTTCAGCTTACTGCACATTATATTAGTTACACAGAAGTAGCTGTAAGTAATCGAGTCGCTACAGCTTTAAGCATTTGCGGGCACTCCCGCGGACAGCAATCACTTTCTGCCCGACGACCACTTTCTGGCACAACACCTGGAGCTAGTGAGCAAAACAATCGCATGAGTGCTGCTGTTTGATTGAAGAAGAATAAAGTGGTCGGGGTAAGCCAATTACATGACCACTTCAACATGACAAAGCAACAAGGTGACATATAACAGTTTTTAAATTGTGTTGACAGGCCACGTAAAACCAGTCATGATAAACAATATATACACGGCGTTTGTTCCTGAATAGTTTCATCACGTTTACTGTCTAAGGACAGCGCTAGCAAGCACTCTGCTTATGACCAAACAAAAAACATGTTGGTGTTGGTGGAAAAATGCACCATGTCGACCAATCAAAAAATGATATGGCAACATGACATTTGGTTGTTTAGGAAGAGGCGGAAGATTTAGGAGTGACAGCAAGAGAGAGAGAGAGTTTTGAGATGTGAGAGATTTGTGACGTTTAGCTTGTTTGCAGTGTGTAGTTAATGTGTTGTCTTGTGTAGTTAGTGTGTAGTGTTGTGGATAGTTTTGTGTTGTGTGTCAGAACAATGAGGCGACTGCTGTCTCCAGGTAGAAACAGGAGTGATACACCTGCTGCTGTCAGACCTGCAGGTATCAGACTGTGATGTTCTCCTTCATAGTGGACAGAAATTATTGGAGTGGCACAAATAATTTTTGTGGCATCTTACTGAATGCAGAACAGCTGATTGTTCTGTAAATAGTCTGAAAAGGTTATAAAAAGGGTAAAAGGTAAATGGCTGCAAATAACTATGTTTGCAAAACTTGTGCATAGGATTTTAAAATTGACAATTTATATTTGCATTTAAAGTTATGAAATATGATTCATTAAACATGTTTGTGGTTGTTACAGTAAAAAATATAAAATTTTCTACTCGGATTTTATGTTTTTGTCTGATTTTAGATCAATTGTGCTAATACAGTATGTAAAAAATGAAAACATAACTGTAAATTCAGACGTGTGAGGTTGTGCTGAAAAGGATGATACTAAACAAGGAAAAGTAAATAGTTTTTAAAGGTGAAATGTGGAGGGAAAATCCAAATCCAGTTTATTTATATAGCACATTTAAAAACAAAACGTTTGCCCAAAGTGCTGTACAGAATCACAGGGTAAAACACAAGATACAACCACTGACGCTCACATAAAACATAATAAAACACATAAAAACCACATCAACTCAAGCCAGTCTGAACACTATCGAAAAAAGGTGTGTTTTCAAGAGCATTTTAAAAACAGGAAACGAAGATGCCTGTCTAATATCTAAAGGCAGCGTATTCCAAAGTTTTGGGGCCATAACTGAAAAGGCTCGTTCTCCTCTACGTTTAAGCCTTGATTTTGGGACAACCAACAGCAGCTGGTCAGCTGATCTGAGGGTCCATGAAGGAATATAAGGCTGAAGTAACTCGGAAAGGTATGGGGGAGCAAGACCATTAAGGCATTTATAAACCAGTGTTAGGACTTTGAAATTGATTCTGTGATGAACAGGAAGCCAATGAAGAGAAGACAGGATAGGTGTTACATGTTCATAGCTGTGGGTACCAGTTAAGAGGCGGGCAGCAGCATTTTGAATGAGCTGAAGACGAGCAAGAGATCGTTGTCTGACTCAAAAAAAACAGTGCATTACAGTAGTCAAGCCGTGTTGAAATAAAGGCATAGCGCTATATAAATCCAATCCATTATTATTATTATTATTATTACCTTCTCCATGTCACCTCTTGACAAAACTGTCTTCAGCTTAGCTATTTGCCCCAGCTGGAAAAAGCTTTTTTGCAACACCGAACTAATATGTTTGTAAAATCTGAGTCCATAATGACTCCCAAGTTTGTCACATGCTGCTTGATATAAGACCCTAGCCAACCACAATTTACGAGCAGGCTGCATGAAATATTATTAGGTCTAAATACAATCACCTCCGTTTTACTCTCATTGAAACTCAAAAAGTTCAGAGCTATCCAAGCTTTGATATCAAGGCAGTTCAAAAGGATTTGGATGGAGCCTGGGCCATTTGGTGCTAAAAGCAAATAAATTTGGCAGTCGTCTGCGTAGCAGTGAAAGGATATTTTGTGTTTTCTAAAAATAGACCCCAAAGGGAGCAGGTATAATGAAAAAAGAAGAGGGCCAAGGATTGAGCCCTGAAAATCAAAAGTAGTTAAAAATGGCCCGTTATACCATGGACCCCAGAGGGTTAAACATTTTTTTTAAAGTAATGCAATAGTTACTTTTCAAGTAATTAATTACTTTTAGAATCTTGTAACTCAGTTACTAACTCAGTTACTTTTTTGAAGAAGTAACTAGTAACTATAATTACTTACTTGCCCACACTGTTCATTATAACAGGTGTTAGAGCAACTGGTGGGTAGTTGTTGAGGCCGCTAATGTTGGTGCGCTTTGGCAGTGGGACAATTGTGGCCAACTTTAGGCACGGCGGGATGCAGGACTGGGACAATGAAGAATTGAAGATCTTAGTGAAGACCCCAGCCAGCTGGTCTGCACATTCTTTTAGGGCCCTTCTGGTCACCCAATCTGGACTGGTGGCCTTTCTGGGGTTCACTGTCCTCAGTGTGCATCTCACCTCATCACCTCATACTCCTGCACCATGAGGCTTGGGTTGCTGCTGCTGTCCAATGTTTTAGCTGCTGCTGCCTCTGTATGGTGTTATTTTTGTGCCACTATTCTGAGTGCATGTAAAAAAAAATTGAGCGCACGTAAAAAAAGTTTGCAGGTGCAAGTGTTGCATTTTGAGGAGAAATTTATTTTGAGCGAAGAAAAGCTGAATTTGAGTGAACAAAATTCATTCCTGCGTGCAAAAAATGTATTTCAGTGTTTGCTATTATCCACACACACAACAGCAGCCCCTCTCGCTCAGTTTTTGCATTTGCGCTCGCTCGCAATGTGTTGCTTGCGCTCTCAACATTTCTGCCCGTGCGTGCTCAACTCTTTCTCTACACCAGGGGTGTCAAACTCAAATACACGGTGGGCCAAAATTCAAAACTGGAACAAGGTCGCGGGCTAAC
>NW_005187540.1:43010-44562 GCF_000239375.1 Pundamilia nyererei | reverse complement strand
ACTAACAACTGCATACCATCCTCAAACGAATGCAACTGAGCGTGTAAATCGCACTTTGAAAACGGCCATTCGAGCCTATGTTGGGGATAAACACACCTCTTGGGACAAGTATCTTCCCCAGATCTGTTTTGCACTGCGCACTGCGCCTCACGAGAGCACAGGCCTGAGCCCGTCCATGATGCTGTATGGGCGAGAGTTGGACACGCCCTTGGACCTTGTCACTCAACCCTCCTGGGAGGGACTGAGCGGCCCGGAAACGTCCCACTCAGATGACCTGAGAGCTTCGCTTCGGGATGCTCATGAACATGCTCGCTTGGTGCTCGGAGAGAGTCATGAAAGGCAAAAGCGCTACTATGATCTGAGACGTCGCACGGATTCTTATGAAGTTGGGGACCTCGTCAGGGTAAAGTCACACCCAAAATCAGATGCATCGTCCAACTTCTCTGCTAAGTTGGCCCCGCTTTACACGGGTCCCTACCGCATCTCCAAGAGGATGTCGGATGTGAATTACTCTCTCACCACAGTGGACACTGGGGAGAGAGTGGGAGTTTTTCATGTTGCGAACATGCAACCATTCCATACCTGGGACTCAGCTTTGTCTAGCCAGCGTGGGAAGCTAAATGCTACAGCAGCTTTGGATCTCAGTGTCCCGGACAGCAGTTTGCCTCCTGCTCTTTCAGTCCCGGGCCGCATTGACTGTGACGCGGTTGATGCAACTCCCGCGGTCTTTAGCAACGCCCCTGCTGAGACTGACGTTGACTGTGCTGACGCTGCCCCGCTTGTCATGGACCAGAACTCTTTCCAAGAGACTGCTGATGTTGCTCTGGAGACAGAGGTTAACAGTTCACCTCCTGCTGCTGATGGGTGTGCTGTTAGAGGTTCTTATGACCTCAGACCAAGACGAGTTCCTAGGGTCACCGCTGACTGGTCGGTCAATAGGTGGACCAACCCTTTTCATACTGACAGATTTAACATAAAGTGACCTTGTTTGCTTTCTGATGTGTTTCATGTGGTCTACTGTTGTCACAGGACCGTTGTTTGAGTTTTCTACGATTCATGTTGGCACTGTTTTCATGTTGTGGTGATATGTTCATGCTTACTGTTGCAATTTTTGGGAAAACGGTGGAAACGCAATGTACCAATAAGAGGGAATTTCATTCTGTCATTGTCCTGGCTATCCTAAGTTTATTTTCTTTCGTTGACATTTATTTGAATGGGCATTCACCATTGGGGACACTGTCATGTATGCCAGTTTGTCAATTTTGGACTGTACATTCCCCTATTTTGGTTTTAACGTCTTATCCTGCTGACCATGTATGGAGGCTGGTTAAGTTTGAACTGTACCTTTGCTGTGTTCGGCTGGGGACAGCCTTTGTTTAACCCGGGGGGAATATGTAACAGCCACTATGGTGTGGTGTCCCTTTAAGACACCCAAGTCGAGGGTTGATGGTGTCAACCAGTGTGTGCCACTGCTCTCTCGTTTTTCTCTCTCTGTGATTATGAGGACACGTGCCTTCACGCTCGTGCTTAACGAGGGACGGACTTATGTTTT
>NW_005187540.1:36520-42347 GCF_000239375.1 Pundamilia nyererei | reverse complement strand
GTTTTGGAAAGAAATGACACCCACCTCTCCCACAGGGGAATTGTAGAAAAAGGGGAGAGGCAAAAGGGGTACACTGTATTTATAGTATTGCACCAAAGAAGAAGAAGAAAAGAACGAGGAGGGGCTCTAACTGATAATGAACACAACTACAGGCTTGGAGGTCCTAAAAGTCAGGTATAAAAGGAGCAGTTTGGGGGTTTAGAACACATTTTGTGTAATTATAACAATGTGATTTATGACCCTGTTACAAAAGCACTAATGACTGACCTGCAGCTGAAGCAGCCACACCTCTGTGTGACATCATGAACACCGGAAATTACACCTGTTTTCACCTGCCGCATCTGCAGAATGAGATTTAAATTCTTATGGCTGTTTTTAGCCTTGGTACTCTGAGGGGGCTAAACTCGCGGGAGCTCCTCATGTTTGAGTCTGCAGCAGGTGGGCTTTCTCACCGTCCTCCAATCACAGATCATTTCCACTCCTGAAACTGAAGCAGGCCGAGAAACGTCATCAAAGGTCAGACACCTGGACCTGGTTAGATCTGAGGCTCTGACCCAAACATCCAGACAGCTGATGGTGATGAAGATGTAGGCTTCACATCATCAGTGTGTTAATCCTACCGAGTGCCTCCGCAGAGGCACAGCAACCAGACCGTTTTACTCACTCACCGCTCCGACGAACACCTGCACAAACAAACATCTGCACAAATAAACAAACATCTGCACAAACATCTGCACTCTCAGTGCTGCTGCTCCTGCTCGCAGATGTTCGGAGGAGGAGTGAACATGCTCCCTGTTCTTGCTTCATGAGTAACATCACATTTTTTGGCACATTTTTCGTCGCAGTATTGGACGAAAACAAATCAAAGAACATTTAACGCTGTTATTTCAACGTTTTCACGCGTGCGCGGATGTTTAATTGACACTTCTCCTTTAAGAGAGCTTTTCCTTTAACACACCTGACCACACCTGAGCTGGACTTCCGGGTCTTTCACAAAGAGAAGAAACAACAACAAGTCGGCGGAAGAGAGCCGGGACCAGGATTAAAACCAGGATTAAAACCCGGCCCAGGTCTTCAGCGAACAGGTGGGTTTTTTCTTAGTGTGAATTTCCGCTCCGTTAGCATGTAGCCTGTTAGCTCGGAGCTCAGTCACAGTTTTTATCATATTTGATCACAAACGTCACGTCGCCATGTCAACTTGAGACTGCCGTCATGCAATGGGCGGGACTACCGCTACCTGCAGCTTGTGTTTTATTTGTCACAATTTCAAGTTCAAAAAACTTCAGAGCATAAAAACAGAAATTTTTTAACACTCCCGCGCGCGCACACGCACGCATATAAACAGACAGTTGCGTCATATACAAAGCTGCGTGTAAGAGTCTGTATTGATTATTGATCATCAGATCAACACGAAACTTTCACACCTTCGTTCGTCCACTCTGAGCTCTGAGGGAGCCTCAGGAATGGAAACGACATTTTTTCGCCTGATCTGTTCCAGAGCAGGTTAGATTAACAGCAGTTACCATGGTGATTTACCTCAACAAGCAGTGAATCAGCTTCATAGTTACGTGAAGTTACCTGGGTTTTAGTGGCGATGTGGGCCCCCCTAAAGATCGGAGGGTTTGAGGGTCATCAGAGAGGATGAGTTTGTCTGGACCGAAGTCCTGCACTTCTAAAATAACAAGCATAAAGCAGAACAACAGGAGACTAAATCTGAGTAAGAACAACACAAAAGCACTCAGAGTTCATCCTGATATCAAAGCCAGAGAATAAAGATGAGTTTGATGTCAGGGCCTGATGTGAAGAAGACCCGATCCCCTCTGTGCTTTCATCTGGACCACAGTCATCCACTGTGCAAACTTCAGAAATCAGAGAGGGAACAAGAAACCAGAAAAGAATAGAATGGGCCTTTATTTTTCAGACTCAACGAAACGAGGTTGTTTTCCCACCGCGGAGCACCCGGGTTTACCTCCATTCTTGCCGGTCAGCTCTTTTTTGCTTCCGAGGCCTCATCGGAGGAAGCAAGCAGGCTTTTTTTTCTGCTTTGCTGGCTTCGCAGAGAACTGGATCTTCAGGGGCTTTACTCTTGGGCTGCTGCCAGTAAAATACGCTTGAGACTTGTTGGAGCTGGTTTAATCCCCACAACCCCCTGTGTTTACCATCTGGGTTGTCACCTGAAAGCATGGAAAGCCACGGCTCATCACAATAGGAACCCTGATTTACTGTGTGGCTTACTGCACTGTGCGGGCTCTGTTCCAGGCTATTCTACAACTGTCCCGGTGGGTCTCAACATTAAAATGATGTTAATTAATGCCCGCTCAATTGCCAACAAGTCTTATATTTTAAATGACTTGTTCTGTGCAGAGACGCTTGATTTAATGTTTGTCTATGAGACCTGGCAGCGTGAGAATGAAGTCTCACATCTTTTAGAGCTATGTCCCACAGACTGTTCATTTCTCTGTGCGCCTCGGATATCTCGACGAGGAGGTGGAACAAGCTGTAATTTTTAAAAAGACATTTTCATACCAGTTGATTTCTTCGAGCTGTTACAACTCTTTCGAGATGGTTATGATAAAAATTGGAAGAGATCAGCCCATGTACGGTATCTTAATTTATCGTCCACCTGGGTCTGCTGCGTCTTTTCTGGCAGACTTGAAAGAATTTTTAACTTCCACTATTAAACTGGGCAAGGTCATCATTGTTGGAGACTTCAACATTCATGCAGAGGACTCATCAAATAGTACCACTAAGGAGTTCCTGAGCATCATGGACTCTATTAATTTTGTTCAGCATGTATCAGGCCCTACTCACACTGCTAGGCACACTCTGGACTTGGTCTTCACTTATGGCGTTTCCCTTGACCACTTGAATTTAAATGACGTTGTCTTTAGCCACCATAAGTCAGTCTCTTTTAATGTGTTTGTCAACTCAGAGTCTCTTCCCCAAGATTTTGTTAGCTGCAGGCCCTTTTTTGATGACTCTGTTATTTCTAAATTTTCTTGCCTTTTTGATTTTAAAACTTCTTTTGACGATGTTGAGCTCCTTATTAACTCTTTTAATGAACACTGTCTTGCTATTGTCAATCAGGTTGCTCCTTTCAAAGATAGGCATTGCTCTGTTAGTTCCCGCACACCCTGGTTAAATAATCAAACTCGTGGTCTTCGATGCTCCTGTCAAAAAGCAGAGCGTCTCTGGAAGTCCACTGGTCTGGTTGTCCGCTGCTCTCGCCGGCTGGAGTGACCATTGAACCCCCCGGCTTGCTATCAAGCGGGTGGGTAACAGACGTCTCTGAAAATGTCGGCACACTTTTGCAAATGTACGATGTCTTGACAAACCAAGAAGATATTTGTAATTTACACAGCTACTTTCTTGCCTGAAAATATGTTAAGTTTATTTTGCGACCCAGAAAGATTAATAAGACTAATTTTAAAACTTAGTAGCGGCCGCCATTGTTGGCAGCTGAAATTTGGCTGGGCCGCGCTATGGATTCTGGGATATGGTGGGATACGAAGGACACACCCGACCCATCCTTCAAATTTGGGGAAATGAAGGACACATTTGTCGGCCGCATTGGGACAGCCTTCGTCGCCTGGCTGTGACGTAGTCGGCCTTCAAATGCGGCCTCCGGAGGATGCTGCCGACGTTTTGGGACACAGCTTACGTTTGGTTGACTCTGTGGAATCCTTTAACCCTGGAGAACCCATGGGGTCAGAGCCGACCCCATGGGTTCTCCAGGGTTAAAAAGCAGTTAAAAACTTTTTTGTTTAAACAGGCCTTCTGCTAATCAACAATTTTGAATTGTTTTGAATTTGCATTGTTTATATTGTCTATTTTATTACTTAATATTTTCTTTATTTTGACATTTGTGTACAGTGCTTTGTGACTGCCTGTCTACGAAAAGCACTTAATAACTAAACTTTACTTATTATGGGCGCTCCCCGCCAACTGTGCCGGAGTTCAAATGTAAATAGTAAATACACGTTGGGAATAAATGACACACAAAAATAGGAAAGGCACACAGCGGAGAGCAAAGAAAAGACTTGGACTGAATGTGTGAGTGTCCTGAGTGATGGGGGTCACGCAGGCCATGGCTCAGATGGGTGGGTGGCGTGCATTTGCTAAATCAATCATGAAACTTAGGTGAAGGTAGCATTTTTTTAATGTTTGTGATTCAGAATTTCATGTTGAGAAGAATTCTACATGCTTTATTGTGATGGCAGTGAAAGTGTCGTCTGTTGGGTTCAAACATTGCATCAGATTTCAAAATGATCTTTCACACAGTCTATATAAATGCAGGAAGCCAGGAGGTGGAGAAGGAGGCCTGCATTATGCCTTAGTGATCAACCACATCACAATTGAAGTACTCCAGTGTTTACTCCAGTGTTTCAGCACACACAGGTCGTGAGCTGTGTGTGGCACAGTTCCTTGTATCACCTGTTTACTGTTCACTTGGATTTACCTGACCCACTCTCTGTTCTCTGGCAGGTGCATTTGCTCACAAAACAGGACGCGCCATGATGGAGGACAGCGGAGGGAGGAAGACCAGAGAGGGCGAGGACGAGGAGACGGTGAGCTCAGTCGTGACCGAGACGAGCACGCTGCCGTGGTCTGCAGACAGACAGACGGGTGGACGGACAGGTAAAGCTGACAGGATGAGCGTGAGGTCAGGTGTGTTTCTTCCCGAGGCGTCGAGCTGCACAGAGAGCGAAAGAGAACTGAAGGCAGAGGTGGAGAGGAGGTGCGGCAGAGCGGGTTTAGACGAAGGAGCGGAGCTACGTGAGGATAAAACTAGGGTACACCTGTTGGAGGAGGAGCCCCGAGAGAACCTCCTGCCAGAGAAAGCTGCTCAGGTGTTCAGGCCTGCAGTGACTGCCCTCCACTCCCCCTCCTCACTCAGAGAGTCTGGGCCGCTCCGGGAAATGGAGTCCGAGAAGAGTCCCTTCCTGGGTCCCCGAGGAGTTCCCGAGAACTACAATCAACATTATTACCTGGACGAGGAACTGCGCTCCAATAAACGTAAGTACTAACTCAGAGACTATGTCAGAAAATCACATCACCTTGCATCAGGAGGAATTGGTCAGGGGGTCGGGCACACCTGAACAGAACCACCTGAACCACCTTAAAATCTGTAGATTCTAGACGACGCTCAACTAAAACGACTGGAATGACTCGGATACTTATACATATTAGTGAAACCAGTCCCTGACAATCACAAAAATGCAAATGTTGAGGTTTTTTGGGGGGTTTTTAAAAGTAAAGTAAAGTAAATTTTTATTTATATAGCACCAAGATAAAATCACAAAGTGCTTCACAGAAGCAGAAATGGACATGAAACCTCAAACAAACAAAATCAACCAAAAACAAGTTTAAACAGGTTTTTAACTGCTTTTTAAAAGACATGACTGAGTCCACAGATCTCAAAGTGAAAGAGTCGTTTCAGAGTCTGGGAGCCACTGATACAAACGCTCTGTCACCTTTTGTTTTTAACCTTGTATGCTGGACAACCAGCAAACCTGGTCACAAGACCTCAGGGACCTGCTGGGACGATAAGGAAGAAGAAGATCACAGATGTAAGTTGGAGCTACACGGTGCAGGGCCCTATAAGTCATGATTATGATCTTAAAATGGACCCTGAACTTGACGGGGAGCCAGTGCAGTTGAATCAGCAGGGACGTGACATGGGAGTATTTGGGATGCTTTGTCAGAAGCCTAGCAGCAGCATTTTGAACACCCTGCAGTCGTTCCAGGGAGGCATTACTTAAGCAAGTAAACAAGAAATTACAATAATCTAAGCGAGATGAAACAAAAGCATGAAGAATCATTTCCA
>NW_005187540.1:35119-36500 GCF_000239375.1 Pundamilia nyererei | reverse complement strand
CTGCAGTCGTTCCAGGGAGGCATTACTTAAGCAAGTAAACAAGAAATTACAATAATCTAAGCGAGATGAAACAAAAGCATGAAGAATCATTTCCAATTCAGAGCATGACACAATGGGACTCATTTCTTAAATGGTAACAACAGGAGCAAACCAAAGATTTAACGTGTGAGTCCAGCGTCAGAGCTGGGTCAAATTTAACACCAAGGTTACTAATGGAGGGTTTAATATAAGAAGCAAGAGGGCCTAGATTTTTAACCACTGGGGGAACAAATTTCTCAGGAGCAAAAACAATGACTTCAGTTTTACCAGCATTTAGTTAGTTGATAATTAGTTGATAATTATCAGCCAGCCGATCTCTAATGGAATCTAAGCAGGACTGCAAGATTTGGAGCTTAGAAACATCAGGTGGCCTAAAAGAGATATATAGCTGAACATCATTAGCATAACAATGATATGAAATATCAGAAAAAGAGCTACAAAGAGCCCCACAGGAGGATCAGAAAAAAAAGTTTTTAAAAATCAGAGGCTGAGGAAGAACTCCCCATTAAACAGGAAGTTGGCTAATGCGTGCTCTGGCATTATCTGCCACCATGGAAGCTGTGGAGAATTGCTTATGCCATCACTCATTTAACCAATCACGTCAGGTTTTGGGGCCTTTGGACAGGACAGCCATGCTAGTGCGTCCAAATCATATGACCATTTAAGATGACGTACCAGCAAGATGCAGTCTCACTGAGTCTCCGTTTGTGTTGACAGACCAAGTAAAGCTAGAGTTATGATAAATCATTCTCATTGTGCTTTTTCCTGAATACTGTCGTCAGGTGTAGCGTACAGAGCAGTGGTAAAACTGGATGTTCTAAGGAATGCACTTTCAAGCAAAAACGAACAAACACACCCTTTCCTATTGGTGGAAAAATGCACCACATCAACCAATCAAGAAATGATATGGCAACACGTGCCATTTGTTTGCTTACAAAGAGGGGAAAGTGGGAATGATTTTGATGTTTAGCATGTTTGAAGTGTGTCTACGGTGTTTGGCTTTTGTTCTTTTTTTGCGTGTCACAGCAGCGAGGTGACGGCTGAATGTCACTGACTGAAATCTCCATGTGGAAAACAGAAGTGATACACCTGAGGTTTTAGGCCTGTGATGAGCTCCTCTGCCTTTTGCTGGACAGAACTAGTTTTTGGAACAACACAAATAATTTGTGTGACATCTGATTGCTTTGTGCAAAAAAACGGCAGAGACTGTTAACAGTTGCACAGAACTTTTATTTTTTTCATCACAAGTTCTGAAAATGATTTGTTGAACATGTTTCCTGCTCTGATTTTCTTTTAAGGTTAGTTGTGTCACTACAGTATGTCAAAATGAAAACATGACTGT
>NW_005187540.1:21409-35099 GCF_000239375.1 Pundamilia nyererei | reverse complement strand
GTTCTGAAAATGATTTGTTGAACATGTTTCCTGCTCTGATTTTCTTTTAAGGTTAGTTGTGTCACTACAGTATGTCAAAATGAAAACATGACTGTAAATTCAGACACGTGAAGTTGTGCGTAAAAGACTGATGCCAAACATGGTGAGGGAGTCGAAAACAGCAGGTTTTACCCTGGACTCCAGGGGGTTTAATTACCTGCCCCTGTATATACACCTGTGCACCTCTGACTGCTGACTCTGCCTCCATTAACTCATTTTTCTCATCTGTGTCAGGAGGGCAGTGCTGTCTCAGTACGGATGTCCTGAAGATGGGCGTGTCTCTGATGGCCTCGGCGTTCTTCTTCCCTTTACTCGTCTGGGGTGGTTTTGTGTTTCTGCCATTTGACGCCCCGCTGCTGGATGGTGCCCCCCTCCGGCTCGTCTACACGCTGCGCTGCTCTGTGTTCGCTGCCACCCCCATCGTCCTTGGTGAGTCACACATCACCGAAAAAGAGATGCAGAATCTCACCTGTCTCACCTGTGTGCGTCTCACCTGTTCTTTAGGTTGGCTTGTTCTGGGCATCTCACGGCTAAGGTCAGGTGTGCTTCGTCCTCTGTTTGATGATGAAATAAAGGAGGCGGAGCTACAGGAAGTCACTGTCCACCAGCGCTTCATCTCTGACTCTGCCTCGCTGTTCCTGATTTACTTCCTGCAGCTGGTCGTTATGGCGATGTACCTTAGCCAGGAGCAGCTGAAGCTTGTGCCGCTCCTGACCATCCTCTTTGCTTTTGGAAGGTGAGGATCCATCCACGATGTGATCAGTCGATAACGACATCGATTGATGAATCTAATGGTGCTTCCGTGTCTACACAGGTTGGCGTACTGGATCGCCGCGGCATTTGGCAGCAGCATTCGTGGATTTGGTTTTGGCATCTCCTTCCTGCCAAGTATCATCATGATGGGAGCAAACTTCTACTTCATCTTCACGATGGATGCGGCGAGTTCCATTTTCAGTGTTCCCCATGACGAGGCACCGCCTCAACCAGCAGGCCGACAACGGTTTTGGGGATAAGACACAAGCAGTGATTGATGATTGTCATTATCGATTGAAAAGTAAAATCTGTCTTTATTTTGAGGTTTAAATGCTTTAAAATGACCAGGCGTAGCCCTGCCCAGCTGGTGTGCGCGGCTCTTGTTTTTTCCTTTATTAAACTGCTTCCTGTTCTCTGCAGCTTCCTGTTGATCTTTTTTTTCTGTGTTTTATTTTCTACAATTGTTTTTATGATCAATAAATTAAAGAAAAGAGACTGTAATTTACAAATTTTCACAATAAAAGTTGGAAACTATCACATCGTTTCCTGTCTGCAGTGTTTCAGAATAATGTTGGTACAACAAACCTTTTTTTTTTCAAAGGACATGACAAAATATGTGATTTAGGGAATAAAATAAGAAACTGATTATTATTTATGTTACAATTAGATATTTAGATTTTAATTTATATTTATTTACAAAGGGTTTTTTTTTTTTTGCACACTGCAGCCTGTCAGTGTTGATGATTAATCATCTGCTGCTGTGAAGCTGATTTTTCTAGTTAAACTGGTCAAACTGTCATATGAAATCTGAGCACAGGAAGTACTCACACCCTGACTTCACAATAAAAGGATAATGTTTTTCATTTTGGATAAATAAGAATCTTAAATTTATCGTGAAGTATCAAGAGTCGATCATTTTTGTCCCTCTTTATCAGTATTTATAATTTGATAAGCAGAAATGACACAGGAGGATAAAGGGTTGAAATGTTTGTTGCTCTGAGGCATCGGAAACAGTATGCGTCATTATATATAAACACAGTTTCCGGTGACACAAACTAATGAGATCAATCGCAGTGATCAATAATCACGAGATCATTTACGGTTGACAGGAAGCAATTTTCTGTCTTCGCCATTCTGTCTACAGGGAAGCTTTTATTTTGAAGGCTCAGGTGTGTGAGGCTTTTGCAGGTAGACTGCTTTTTTTTTTTTTATTGTCACGGACTGAAGGAACTTCCGAGAGCAGCACTGCCATTTGTTCCTGCAAGATCGGCTCATTTACACCACATCCTGCCACTAAAAACGCCAAACAGAGAAGTTTTCTTCATGGAGTCCGTACCTGTGAGGAGGCGGTCCTGCCTGCTGCGCTTCAGAGAGCGCTGTCCGTTCAGGAAGCTCTGCAGACGCACGTACGGTCAGTAATCTCTGTTTAAATAAAGCTCAGTGAAACTGCTTTTGTAATCAGCTTTCAATAAACTTTAACAATAGGTGTGTTTTAACGTCATTAACGTGTTTAACCCTGATGAGGTCATCAGAGGCTGCAGGGCTACTCTGGGGGAGAGGCAGGGATCACCTGGACAGGTGAGAAGTGTGATATACTTCACCTGAGTAGAAACGCCATAACAGGTCTAAATTAAAGCTGCTGACCTTCAAAACAGATTCGAACTTGATCAAAATAACTGTGTACACCTGCGTGACAACCACTGTCTTAGCTTTCAGTTCTGGTTTTAACTCCAGTTCTTCTTCTGGTCTATTTTCTTAGGTCAAGCCACAGTTGTGGTTCGGTTACAGTCCACTGTCAGAGGCCATCATTTGTAACCTTCACTAAAGCAGTTTCTGTGCTGTGATGAGCTCTGAAACCTGACTGAAACTCTTCAAATAAACCATTCCTCTGCAGATGATCTGTTAGCTGTTTGACAACTACTGGTGTGTGAATGGGTGAATGACTGAATGTAGTGTAAAGCGCTTTGGGGTCCTTAGGGACTGAGTAAAGTGCTATACAAATGCGGGCCATTTACCTTTTTACTCTTTCAAGAAAGTTTGATATGAAAGGAAGGTTGGAGATTGGCCTATAATTAGCTAAGACTGCTGGGTCTAGAGATGCTTTTTAAGTAAAGGTTTAACTACAGCCAGCTTGAAGGCCTGTGGTACATAGCCGATTATTAGAGATAGGTTGATCATATTTAAGATTGAAGCATTAATTAATGACAGGACTTCTTTGAGCAGTCTAAAAAGAGTTGTTACAAAGGGCATAAAGCACCTCGAGGTGACTCTTGTTGCGATTTGGCTGAATTGAACTGATTCCATTTCTATTTCCAGTCGTGATTTTGGTCAGAACAGAGAAAGAAATCAGTCTGTCCCAGAGGTTGCTGACTCTTTATCGCCTCCTGTTTCCTGTGGAACAGACATATCAGCAGCAGATTCGTCTCCTATTGATCTACCTTGGAATGATGTCAGATTTTCCTCCACCAAGCAGCCAATGCTTCAGATGTTCCCACATTTGGCCAGGTGTCAGAGTTTCTCTCCTCCTGACCAATCAGACGCAGACACTCACATGGAGGAAGATTTGTGTGCCGCAGAGAACCATCAGAACCACCAGAGTCACCAGAACCAGCAGCAGGACGCAGAGGGCAAAGCAGACAACCATATGGGTGAGGACTGCCTGTGCTTTTAGTTTGAGCCTGCAGAAGCTGAACTGAGGAGTTCAAAACCAGATTTTTAGACCTTTGAAAGGAATCGGTTAGTTTCTGTCTTTTTCTCTTTATTATTTATATTTATGATTTCCTTGGAGACACATGCTAAGCTAAAGGAGCCCAGTTAGCTCATTTAGTGGATTAATTTTTTTCCAGTGATGCATGAATTTTACCCAGACCTCACTGATGTTAACATCACAAATGGACCATAATGTACACTGACTGAGTGGGAAGCCGTGACCGCAGAGGTAACTGCTTCACCCAGGAGCTCAAAGGCTTGCCACTAGTTGAAATCTCTCTGATTTTTGTTTTGTTGCTTCTTCTTGTTTCAGAGCTCGATGATGACGTAGACCCAGAAACCGGAGAGAGAGCACAGGGTTGACCCCACCCCCTTTCTGTCAGGAACTGCTGCACCGCCCACATCACCTACACCTGGGGGAAGAAAGAAGCCTGTTGCACGATCATGACCTAAAACACTGTCAGAATTCTAAAAATGTTTAAAGAGAATCACGTTTAAAAATGGATTTAGACCAGTAACAGATATATTAGATGACAATAACAGGTAAAGTAACATTTCTATGAAGAAATATGTGAACCTCTTATGATGATTAATAAAGGTAAAATCAGAGTCAGGTGTTTTCAGTTGAGCTGTTTATATTCAATTCAATTCAGTTTTATTTATATAGCGCCAAATCACAACAGCAATAGCCTCAAGGCGCTTTAAGGTGCTTTATATTGTACAGTATTTAAAGAACTATCTATCCGAGTCTGATTTCCACAACATGTTGTGACTCATGACCAGATGAGAAGTGAGGATTTCAGAAAGAGACTTGTTGGTGGTCATTGGGCTGTAAGGGTTCCCAGAAGCTTCCCTACTTTTATATTTTTCATTTGTTGCATCAATCAGCATGCACTTTGTCACTCAGAGAGTAAAAGTCCTGAATTAGCAGCTAAGAACCAAAAACAGGTTCCAAGAACTTTGGCAGTTTGTACTTCCTGCAGCATGGAGTGACCACAACTACGAAAATGTTCCCGCAGTCCAAAAGCATCTATGGTGGGGTCATGGTTTGGGACTGCTTCAGTGCATACAGACCAGAACAGCTCACCATCACTGATGGAATGATGGATTTTGACTGAGAAGCAGGACATCTGCCTGTGGATTGAATCGTGCAGCAGAGACAACAACCCTCAGCTCACAAGGAGAACATTAAAGAAACGTTCACGTGAGGAGATGTGAAGCTCAGAGTCCTTGGGGCTATTGGCCATAGCAGAACCTGGAAGCAAAGGTTCAAATACTTGATGTGATACTGGACCAGTCGCCTCAAGATGCTTTGTATTGTAAGTTAGACCATACAATAATTTAACATTGATAACCCCAACAATCATATGACCCCCTATGAGCAAACACTTTGACGACAGTGGGAAAGAAAAACTCCCTTTTAACAGGAAGAAACCTCCGGCAGAACCAGGATCAGGGAGGGGCGGGCCATTGATTGGTTGGGGTGCGAGAAGGAAGACAGGATAAAGACATGCTGTGGAAGAGAGACAGAGGTTAATAACAGATATGATTCAATGCAGAGAGGTCTGTTAATACATAGTGAGTGAGAAAGGTGACTGGAAAGGAAAAACTCAATGCATCATGGGAATCCCCGGCAGCCTACGTCTATTGCAGCATAACTAAGGGAGGATTCAGGGTCACCTGGTCCAGCCCTAACTATATGCTTTAGCAAAAAGGAAAGTTTTAAGCCTAATCTTGAAAGTAGAGATAGTGTCTGTCTCCTGAATCCAAACTGGAAGCTGGTTCCACAGAAGAGGGGCCTGAAAACTGAAGGCTCTGCCTCCCATTCTACTTTTAAATACTCTAGGAACAACAAGTAGGCCTGCAGAGCGAGAGCGAAGTGCTCTAATGGGGTGATATGGTACTTTACGGTCATTAGGGAGCGTTCACCCCATGATCAGAAGTTTGAGGGTTCAAATCCACCGAAGGCTACCTGCGGTATCCCTGAGCAAGGTACCGTTCCTACACATTGCTTCCTGGGTGCTGGATTGGCTGCACACTGCTTCACTGAGTGAATCGGTTAAATGCAGAGAGTAATTTCCCTACAGGGAAAATCCAGTTTTGAGATCCTTCCCAGACACCTTAACGCCCACTCACATCTAGGTTTCACAATGAGGTCACCCTAAACCCTGGCTGATTGTGACCCACACCCGTTTTCACACCTTGGGTTGTGTGATTAGGTAGAGGTTTATTAGGGGGTCCATTGTCCCTCTTGGCAGATTACTCCCACAGGGCTTAAATCTGGGACTCTCCACTACTTGACCCTTAGAACTGAAAAAGCTTGTTGGATGAGAGGTGAAACATCTTAAAGCAACTTAAAGAAGTCCAGACGCTTTTCTTTCCAAGCTCCTTAGACTACGATAACCTGGATGACTGAGAACCTTCACAGACATACAGGGGAAAGTATACAAAAAAAAAAGATAAGATGGGGCCTGATTGAATCAGTTATGATTAGTATCATCAGTAAATAAAGTAGCAGGTCTGACTGGATTCTCTTTAAATGCTTTTAGGGCTTGTTTAGGTTTAGGAAGGTTTAGGTCGTACTACAGAAAGAGAGGAAAATGTTAAAGGCTTTAATCTTTTTACTGCAACAGAAACGCCTCCATTAATTGTTTGTCTGTTTTACAAAGAACCTGAAACCTGAATCAGGTTTTGTTTTGTGTACAAGAAGTGTCACTCATCTGCTGCAGGTAAAGCCGCACTCAGACATCAGTATAAAAGGTTCTGCTGTCCCTGTGACAGAGTATTGGCACCAGGGCATGGCATTCAAAAGGAAAGCTTTTGTGTAAGAAGCACATGAATGCAGTCCAGGCAAGAAACTTGCAACATGTCAGAGGACGATGTGACCTTTGACCTGCTGACAATAAATTTTTTCCCACAAAGTTCTGACTTTCCCATAAAAAATTTCCCGTAAGAAGTTCTGACTTTCCCATCCCATAACATCTTTCCTCAGAATGTGACCGAGCTTTTGATTTTTCTAAGATTATTTAACTTCCAGTTTGAAAACATGAAGTTCCCAGTGGCTGATTTCTGGTCAATAAAATGATCGATTTATCTGATTTTAACATTTTGTGAGGTGATAAAATAAAAAGGTGATTTCTGTGGTGCAGATTTAATAATTTCCTTAGGGATCAGCATACTTTTTTAGTATGCTGATCCCTAAGGAAATCTTACTTTTTTAGTATGCTGATTCTGCTTGATGAATCCCAACTCGTTTAAACTTTTGTCCTTAGGTCTGATTCTAATGTACGGTCATCTTATTGATTACTGAACTATTGATGACAATGTGATGGCTCTATAAAACTGAATGTTTGGCGTTGTTCCTCTGCTTTTGTGTGAACAATAAAGCTATTCAATACCGGGTATTTTGTGTTGTATCCCATCCATCCATTTTCTTCCACTTTTCCAGGTCGCAGGTCGGGCAAACAGCCTAAGGAGATAAATCAAGGGTTAGGGTTAAGCTCCTTTTTGCTCGACATCACCAACAAAGCCAGATTAGGCAGCAAAGTAACCAGACTAATATTAACATTAGTGTAACTGGTCCAGATGTTTGAGTGTAAAAGTGATATGCACCGGAGTTTCGTATCCTCCACGCAGCATTCCCAGCCTGTGTCCATATTTCAGATTGTTCTGTTTGTGGATAAGTTGGTATCATTAATTATTGATTAAGTCTTAATCTCTCTGTAACGTTAACGTCAATCTTTGATCGGTGTGCATCACAAAGTACAGCTTTAAAAGCCATCTGGTCCTTCAAGTTATTGTGTCCCCACAAACATTTTTTTTCTGTTTCTGTTGTTTTGTAGCATGTTTATATCTGCTGGTGTTTTCTTAGATCACACCTACAGGTGTTAATGTTTACATGTTCACTTATCCTTATTAGGATAATCAGGATAAGAGAATGAACGTGCACTCTGCTGTTCTAAGTTGAACAGCAGAGTGCAGCTCACACCTGTACTTCCTGATGAAAGGCTCAGCGGCTTTATTCAGAGGAGTTTGGGATCAATCATACATGAACTCCGGTGTAACATCTTCCACTTAGTTTGGCACTTTTGCAGTAAAATATTTTCTACAATAATCCGTTTGATGTGTCAGCAACACCAGAGAACATGAAATCATGGAAAACTTCTTTATTGACTTAAAAAACAAAAAGACAACATAATATTAAATCTTCTGAACGTTAATATTTACAGATTTTTTATGGACAGTAAACACATCAGTGTTTGCTTTCTTTTATTTTTAATAAAAGACGCGTTGCTTTTTCATTGGATAAGATCTTCTGACTGGTTAATATCAGTCTTCCGTTTCATTGGCTGCTTCTGTCTCAATGGGCGGGGCTTCATCCTCTGAGTTGGTCTGACGTGCTGCTGTCCGAAACAAATGCATCAAATCCCGAAACCTGCGGGACACCTGAAGACACGACAAGAAGTTAATAAAGTGAGTAGTTGACAAACCGACCAATCATGCTGGAAGAACACTGAACAGCCAATCACCTCGCTGGGAGTCTTGTTGCCGAGCAGGCTGGAAATGGCCTGAAATGTGTTCTGATTGGCTCCTTCTTGCTGACATGTCTTCAAGATGACCCGGTCTGCTTCTCTGAAAAATAAACAAACAGTCAGGCCTTCCATAGGTGCCTCCTAACTCCTTTTCCTAATCACCTTTCCTTCGTCGAGGTGAAAGAAAGTACCTTGTCCACAGGATCACTTTCTCCCCGCTCGCAGTCAGAGAAATGTTTTTGGCACAGACAGGGAGGTCAGGAGGAAGAGGAGCTAACCGAGGAGGAGTGCAGAAGGCTGCAGACGTGGAGGAAGCTGTAGTGGAGGGCGGAGCTACAGAGGAGGAAGTAGAGATCGTGGAGGTGCAGGTAGAGGTGATGGAGAGGGTCACAGGTGGCGGTTGCAGTGTCTCCTCTCTCCTGCTCCTCTTTGCTGCTGGGCTCTGTTCCTTTTTCCTCTCCTCCTCTTCTTCCTCACCCTCCTCTTCCTCCTCTTTTGTATCAGCCAGTGGAAACGAGCCTTCCCATGATGCATCACACCGATCTGTCAACACAAACAATAAAGTTATTTAAAGCAAACATGCACCTGTCTGCTAAAGGACCAACAGAGGATCGTGTGACATACCTGGCAGGGGACTGTCATCGCCCCCCTTCAGGTCCAGGTCTTTGTTAGCTGGTTCATCATGGGTAGCACTTATCTGAGAGTAGAGTGGGTCCAGACTCTTCATGGCCCTGGACACGCCCCCTGAGGTCTAGAGGAGAGATGAACAGGTAATTCAGGTGTAATTCTTTCTACGCATTTCACCCCTGGTGAAACATACAGACATACCTTATTGCCATGGCAGCGGGTGCATCCTTTCCTCTTGTGTTTCTGGATCTTTGAATCACGACAAGGGCAGACCCAGTCTTTATCGGACCAATCACAGCCCTGCAAAGAATAGTGTAAATCTGTCCAATCACAGGGTTGAAAACAGTAACAATGTATATCTGACCAATCACAGGGCTGAAAACACAGCTGCTCATTGTGACAGGACGTCAGCAGAAATAAGCAAACAATCCTGGATCCCGACTTCCAAAAGATCTGGAGTCATAACGGATCCAGATTTCCAAAAAAACAGACGTGGAATCTGACTTTGGAACGCTCTGGATTGTTTTTTTCTACAAACGACCTGGAGTACAGCTCTCCCCTAAAAGATTGATAAAAAGGAGCAGAGACAGGAAATAATCTGACCCCCTTCAGACCTTGTAGTTTCTGTGAGAGTCCATCTTCCTTCTCTGACGCCGGTTTGTCATTGGTTGGATCTTATGTCCCTCCTCTTCCTCTTCTAGTTCTGGCAACGTCACCTCCTCAAACCCGCCACTGGCCCCGCCTCCTGAATTTTGGCTGACGCCCTCTCCACCTTCCAACCCGCCGCCTCCATCTTCTGGCCAATGGGTTTCTTCAAACTGTCCAGGATGCGCTGGAGGTGGGCGGAGCTCGTCAAAAAACACCCAGAATTCAGCTTGTAAATGGGTGTGGCCTTTGAGCAGCATAGACATCTGAGCTTTGAGCTGAAAACATGAAACAGCTGAGATTAGCACAGGTTAGTTCCACCTGTCTGGTTAATCTGGTTCAAAGACCTCGTACCTCGTGGACGCTGGTGGGACTGAGGTCCTGGCCTATCTGCAGAGCTTTGATGATCTTCTGGTAATGCGACGGATTGTCTCCAAAGCTGATCTCCAGCTGTCGAAGGAAACGGCGGCTCCGCTCAAACGCCTGCTGCTCGTCGAACTGCAGAAGCATGAAGAGTGAAAACACCGTTAAATTCTTGTGACCTGCGAATGGACGGAGGCATGACGTGAACTCGTTGTTACTGAGCTAAAAAGCTGCAGTGATACGGATACTTGCACGGAGCACATGAAATGAGGCACGGGGATGTTTGTTTATTCAAACTGCGCCGCTCGAGTTCTGCAGCACACCGCTGACATGCAGTTTTTTTACTTCCTGTTTAAGAATCCATAGTGCTTTGTTCTGATGCTGGAATGCCATCTGTAACTGCACGATGGCAGACTGAGTGCGTGCACTCATGCCCCAGCTCGCCCGAACAGATGGGCGCAGTCCAAACATGCTCGAGCATGGCGGCCTGTACAGAGGAAGCAGTTGCGTCAGCCTCTACAGACATTCACTGTCCTGCTGGCAGCTACGGCAACTCTTAAGGTGGAATGCTTCGCTGTATGAGCTAAATCAATCAGCGCACCTTAAAAAAAGAAAACGATTGATGATTCTTGTCTAAGGAGCTTGGAAAGAAAAGCGTATGGACTTCTTTAAGTTGCTTGAAGACATTTCACCTCTCATCCGAGAAGCTTCTTCAGTTCTAAGAGTCAAATGTGGAGAGTCCCAGATTTAAGCCCTGTGATCAATGATACTCTAAAGAAACTCTGCCCTTTGTGAACATGGAGATAAAAGGAGCGTCATCCTTCAGTTGTTCTCTCCTCTCATTATGAAACTCTTTAGCCTCCTAACAGGTTCTCACATGAGGGGCTCTGTGATTGGCTGAGGCTGACTTTAACTTTAGTCGGAGCTTTAGGGATTAGAGATTTGTAAAAACACATTTTGAATTCATCACTTGGAGCCTTTATGAGGAAACTTAATGAACATGTAGCTGATGCTGAAATGCAATTGTGTGGGTTGCCATGACAACACCAGAAGCCAGCGCCTGAGATCGTTATATTGTTTTGCTTTATTTAGTATTCATGTTTGTGTACACTTACAGTGGAAAAGGATCATCTTTGAGTCCAGTGATACATTTTTTCTTACAAAAGAAAGTTTCTGTGAACATGATTGTGGAGTAGTCACCTCCTCCGGAGTCACAGGAACAACAAGTTGTGAGCGGCAGAGACAAGACTGACTTTTAGGGCTCTTCAACTTTTCTACTGCTGGTTTACAAAGCGTACACGGTAAAATTATGCTTGTTAAATGAATGAATAGTGGCATTGTAAAGCGCTTTGGGTGCCTTGAAAAGCGCTATATAAATCCAATCCATTATTATTATTATTAATAAATTGTTAAGCACTTGTGCACTTTGTTAAAAGACACAAGTGTCTGAAACAGATGTTGTATGTGCCAATGGTATTATTTTACTTGCTTCTAGTTTTCATGGTGCTCCATGATTGTGAGAGGAAATAAAAAAGGAATTGTGGACATCAGTAAGAAGCGTGGATTTTTTTTAAAATTTTTTTTTACCAGAGTTGATACAGAACACCTTGGGCTGTCATCAACAGAAAAACCAGCGAGTTTAACTCCAATGATAAAAACCACACGAGCTGCTCACCAGTCCACACAGCAGCGCCTGGTCAGGATGCAGAAAAGCGGCGAAGTCTTGGAGGAGGTCTGTCCGGTTTCCCAGGATGCAGCGCAGTTTCCTGAACAGCTGCATCACTTCCTGTCCATCTCCCACCTGCTCAAACTCACTCAGCAGAGACACAAACTCCTCCACCTGCTCAGGTACATCATGCAGTGCCTCACGCACCTGTCGACACACAGGAGAAACATCATGAGCCCACATGTTCTAAGGAGAGATGGTGATTACTGTTGCCATAAAAACAAACAAAGTGAAGACCGGCCCCCTCGTACAGACTGTACGAACTTGAACGAGCGCCACGCCAGTAAAATCAAATGTCACTTCTTTTTTTTTTACGCCATCCAAGCGATTAAAGGAAACACCAACTCCACCACCTATATTTTAGGTATCTTATTCCACAGTTTTTCTAATTTTTCTATGTAACTTTGCACTGTCCACTTTCTGCTGTAACAAAAAAATTTCCTACGTGTGGGACTAATAAAGGTTATCTTATCTTACTTTTACTGCCCTCCAGTGTCCGTGTGGCGGCACTACAGATTCCACTTACATTGCCCCATCAATCTTTCCCTCTCATTCACCCACAGACGTCGTGCTGCTGTGGTCACTCCTCCTAGCTCCTTCTAACACGCAGAACAATGAAAGCTAGACACAAATCCCGGGAGACGCGATGCGGGAGTCATTAACGATGCTGTTGTTTATGATCCTCAGAGATTACAATGCTAACAATAATCCATGCAAACACGAACCAAAGAGCCCGAAGGGAAGACCGGACACGTTGCACCGTTTATGTGCCGAAGCAAAAGCAGCTGAACATCAATGACGTTCTCATCCAGGTGATGATTCACAGGTGAAACCACAAACATGACCACGAGCACAGTGTGTGGTAAATTGACTGATTCTTATATAGCGCTTTTCTACTCTCCTGGAGTACTCAAAGCGCTCTATACAACACATTCACATTCTGCTAGGCACTGACTCTAAACTGAGTGCTTTTCTAACGACATTCACACTCCGACAGATGCATCGGAGAACATCAATATCTTGCACAAGGATATTTGGCATGCAGACTGGAGGAGCCAGCGATCCACCAACGTTCCAATCAGTAGTTGACCTGCTCTACCTCCCACATGGTGGACGGGTGGGTGGAGACCTATCAAGTGATCATTCACTAAAATCTGACCAATCCTGCTGGAGGAGCAGCCACGAACGTTTTTTCATTTATCACAAGAAATGCAGGAAACTGAAAGGAGGTTCGGAGGCGATGATGTCAGTGTCTGGAGAGACCATGTGTACAAAGATGGGAGCTCAGCAAACAGCGGGACGATTTAACGTCCATTGCTCACCCTGCTGAGGTAACTCTGTGCGAACGCCATGTCTTTGCTCTCTCTGTGCGGGTCGTTGTCCAGGATGTTTTCGTCATACAGCAGCAGCAGTTTGGCGCCATCTTTGCTGTGGCGCTCCTGACGGCTCCTCCTGAGGCCACGATGAGGTTGGCTTCGGCCTGCAGAGATGACAGAAAATAAGAAACACGAAGTATTCGGTCACAGATGGCGAGTGTTTTAAACGGTGTTCAGACGCAGACCCACCTCGTCCTCGTCCGGGACATCGCCCCCCTACTCCTCCAGGCGTCCGCTCTCTGGACGGCGTCTCCTCGTCTAAACCCACTTTTTTGCTCCGCCCCTCCCCTGAGTCCTCTCCTTTTGGCCCCTCCTCCTCTTCCTCTTCCTCCTCCTGCGACCCAGGAGAGGTGGGAGAGTGCTCCTCCTCTGAGTCGCCATCTGTACAGAGCCGCTGCTCCGCCGCAAGCCACGTCAGCTGCTTCATTGTCTCCTAAAGGTCAAAGGTCAGAGATTATCCAAACCCTCAGCACCTCATCAGCATAACTTTTCTTTTCAGCCGTGCTTTTAATATTTTTAAACAAATCCAAACGCCTCCTCGTGAAAACAGATTTCACTGCCGAGAGTTACCGATATCTAAATCAGTGAATACCAATCATTCACAAACGTCTCCCTGAAGACGTCTGTCCTTCAGTTTGTTTTGGTTTACTTTAAAGACCAAACTGGTCTTCATTAACGTTCATGTTTCTTCAGACTGTGTCCTCTGGATTCAAACCCAGCCAAGGGTTTGGTGAGGTTTTTCTCAGAAACACCGTTCTCAAACCCACTGAGCATCATCCTACTCTTACTTAAACTTGATCATGCTGTTGTAACCAGTGATGGTTATAACGGCGTTACAAGTAACGGCGTTACAAGTAACGGCGTTACAAGTAACGGCGTTACAAGTAACGGCGTTACAAGTAACGGCGTTACAAGTAACG
>NW_005187540.1:11646-21386 GCF_000239375.1 Pundamilia nyererei | reverse complement strand
CGTTACAAGTAACGGCGTTACAAGTAACGGCGTTACTTTTTTCAGTGATGAGTAATCTAACTAATTACTATTCCTATCGCTACAACACAACCGTTACAGTTACTAACAAGAAAATGCGGCGCAGTCCGTTACTATTTGTCAACAAACAGATGGTTGAAGCTGTGTTCAGCTTACCGCATCTTATATCAGCTGCACGGAAGTAGCTGTAAGTAATGTGGACGCTACAGCTTTAAGCAGCTGCGCGCTCCTGCGGACGGCAATCACTTTCTGCCTGACGACCACTTTCTGGCACAACACCTAGAGCTCAGGGGGCAAAACAATCACATGAGTGCTGCTGTTTGACTGAGGAAGAATAAAGGAGTCGTGGTAAGCCAATCACATGACCACTTAAAGACAAAGCAACAAGGTGACATATACCAGTTTATAAACTGTGTTGATAGGTCACGTAAAACCGGAGTCATGATAAACAATATATACGCGTGTTTTTCCCTCAATAGTTTCATCACGTTTACTGTCTAAGGACAGCGCAGCGAGTGCTCTCTGCTTATGAGCAAAAAAACAAACAAACAAACAAACAAACAAAAAAAAACAAACAGGGAAAGTTTTAGGAGTGATGGCGAGAGAGCAGAAAAAGAGAGAGAGCGAGTTTTGAGATGTGAGAGTTTAGCGTGTTTGCAGTGTGTAGTTAATGTGTTGTCTTGTGTAGTTAGTGTGTAGTGTTGTGGATAGTTTTGTGTTGTGTGTCAGAACAATGAGGCGACTGCTGTCTCCAGGTAGAAACAGGAGTGACACACCTGCTGCTGTCAGACCTGCAGGTATCAGGCTGTGATGTTTCCTTCATAGTGGACAGAAATTATTGTTTTGGAGAGGCACAAATAATTTGTGTGGCATCTTACTGAAGAACAGCTGATTGTTCTCTAAATAGTTTGAAATGGTTATTTAAAAAATCAAGGTAAAAGGTAAATGGCTGCAAATAACTATGTTTGCAAAACTTGTGCATAGGATTTTAAAATTGGCAATTTATATTTGCATTTAAAGTTATGAAATATGATTCATTAAACATGTTTGTGGTTGTTACAGTGAAAATATCACTTTTTCTACTCTGATTTTATATTTTTTTGTCTGATTTTAGATCAATTGTGTTAATACAGTAGTCAAAATGGAAACACAACTGTAAATTCAGAGACGTGAGGTTGTGCTGAAAAGGATGATACCAAACAAAGTAAATAGTTTTTAAAGGTGAAATATGGAGGGAAAATCAAAAGTAGTTAAAAATGGTCAATTACACCCTGGACCCCAGAGGGTTAAACGTTTTTTAAAGTAACGCAATAGTTACTTTTCAAGTAATAAATTACTTTTAGAATATTGTAACTCAGTTACTTTTTTGAAGAATTAACTAGTAACTATAACTAATTACTTTTTCAAAGTAACTTGCCCAACACTGGCTGTAACACAAATGTCCATTTTAGGATCAATAAAGTCTCTGTCTATCATTTCAGCAGCTGTTTGTGCTGATGAGCTTCTACTGAAAGGAAAGAAATTTAAAAAAATGTTTTCTATTCAGCTTCAGTTTCTGCCTCAGACACAAAAACATGAGAAAATCTTTAGTCTTTGTTTCCTCAAACCTGAACTTTTCTCTCTGTGTCGGAGTAAAAATACATGATCAGAGACAACTTCTGACCAATGAGGAGGCCGGCAATAAAACCCGTTTCACTTTTATTTAAACATCACCAAATCACAACAACAGCTGCCTCAAGGTGCTTTATATTGTAAGGTAGACCCTACAATAATACATACAGAGAAAACCCAACAATCATATGACCCCCTGTGAGCAAGCACTTTGGCGACGGTTGATCTGATATCCTCGTGTTGGTGTTGTTCCCAGATCATCATACTAAATATTGTTCCAGGATCAACATTGCAAGTGACCAATCAGAATGTTGTGACGTCATACCTTTGTGACTTCGGGAAAATAATAATAATAATAATAATAATAATAATAATAATGGATTGGATTTATATAGCGCTTTTCTAGGCACCCAAAGCGCTTTACAATACCACTATTCATTCACTCTCACATTCACACACTGGTGGAGGCAGCTACGGTTGTAGCCACAGCTGCCCTGGGGCAGACTGACAGAAGCGAGGCTGCCATATCGCGCCATCGGCCCCTCTGGCCAGCACCAGTAGGCAAGTAGGGTAAAGTGTCTTGCCCAAGGACACAACGACCAGGACAGAGAGCCCAGGGATCGAACCGGCGACCTTCCGGTTACAGATGCGATTCCAAACCCCCTGAGCCACGGCCGCCCCACCACACGAAAAACCGCCGTAAAACAAAAAACTGTACTTAAGCTGCGTGAAACCGCCTCTGTCCGCCGATCAACGGACCCTGACCCTAACCCTAACCCTTTAATAAACAGTAAGCAGAATTGATATTGTCCTTGCAACATTGGAATTTCATAAATGCACGAATGGCTTGGTGCGCAAAGGAATAACGTCACAACAATGTGATTGGTCACTTGCAATGTTGAACCTGGAACAACATTTTCATGATGGTCTGGGAACAACACCAGCACGAGGATATCAGATCATCCCTTTGGCGACAGTGGGAAGGAAAAACTCCCTTTTAACAGGAAGAAACCTCCAGCAGAACCAGGCTCAGGGAGGGGCGGGGCCATCTGCTGTGATTGGTTGGGGTGAGAGAAGGAAGACAGGATAAAGACATGCTGTGGAAGAGAGACAGAGATTAATAACAAGTACGATTGTAGGGTCTACCTTACGATAATAAGCGCCTTAAGGTGACTGTTGCTGTGATTTAGCGTGAGTAGCGGTTTAATTACTGCCAACATGAAGGCCTGCGGTACGTAGCCATTAATGAGCATAAACAACACCACTAAATCGCAAAAGGTGGAAACTTTTAAGGTAGACTTTCTATCTACCTGTAACTCTGGAACTGACAGAACAGACTCCTCTGATGCTGATGACATCACTTCTTCCTCATCTTCATCCTGTGTGAGGTCATCAAAGTCCTCATCATCATCATCATCTCCATGCCGGTCCTGATCTTCGTCCTTATCCTTCCCTCCACTGTCGTCTCTCGCTCCACTCCTCTCCTCCCTCTGTCTCCCTTCCTCTTCCTCTCCACCCTGCTCATTCTCACCTGCTTCGCCTCCTTCTCCCCCTTCTCCTCCCCGTCCCCACTGCTCCTGCTCCTGACCATTGTTTTCTCCTCCATTCAAACTGACACCAATAACAATTGCCTTTTCCTCCTGTTCCTGTCTCTGCTCCTCCCGCCTCTCCTCTTCTTCCACATCTCCTGTACATGACGTCAGGCTGAGTGTTGATACCAAGACCATGCTCTCCTCTTCCTGCTTTAGCTTTTCCTGCTTAGAAAAGACCTCTTCCTGCTGCCCATTGATTGGCCCGTGGATGTGATGCTCCAAAACATTTTGGGAGGAGGTGGGAGGAGCTGGGGGAGTCCACACCATCTGGAGGAGGAGGCAGCCCGGCTTCAGTGTGTTTGTAGTGCTAGGACTTGTGAGAGAGGGAATGGGCAGTAGAAGTGTCGAGGGGGTGGGGCTCTCCTGTGCAGACACGGTATGTGGTGTATTTTGGCCAATAGGAAGGCAGGACTGCATCACCTTGGCACACACGGGGTGGGCGGGGCCTGGATGAGCAGCAGTCAGTGGGACCGCTCCAGAGATAGAAGCTGGTGCCAATGGTAGGGCTCCTGACACAGCAGTGGGGGCAGAAAATAACGTGACGCCTGAAACAGGTAAAAAGCGCATGTCCACCTGTTTCTCTCCGTGTGGCTCCACCGGCAGATCCTCCTGTGCTTTGGCGAGTGGCAGCAGAGATTCATTATGAGCCAATGCGAAGACGCGCCTGTGGGTGCGGGGGCGGGGGCGGTACCTGTTGATATAATTGGGGTGGAGCCTGAGAGTGCAGCCTGGAGGAAGCCAGGAGGGGTAATGGGCATCTGAGCGGGTCTTCTGGATGCTTGGGCGACTGTTCTGCAGACGAGAATAATGGGATAACAATCTGTGCCTCAGATTATGATGTTTGAGCAATACTCGTATAGCAGCGCATGAAACTACACAAAGTTTCTTTTTGTTATAGTTCTGAGACACAAAATCTGAATCAACAGGTCACGCTTAAAGAAAAACTTTAGATTGGAATTGGCTAGCAGGTTCAAACTGGTCCTTTCAAAAACTAAACCGGCAAATTTTGCTCCCAGCAGATTTGTACCTGGGTCTGAATGGATGTAGACAGAGCCACACAATAAAGGGGAATTCTATTATAGGTGTGAATCTGGATCACGATCGGGATTTGCTGTTCAAACCTTGAGCCAGTTTGGCATGTTTTCACCATCTCTGTCCACCGGGGGGCGCTGGTCCTCCTGCTGGACTCTGCTGCAGGCGAGTGGCAGCGGCGGGACGACGCCCTTCGTCACAAATGTCTGAAAAGAACCACAAAGTTGGGCCCCGAGTCATTCATTTGAAATGTAACGTTCGCTAATGATGTCACACGGTGCATAGTGAGGTCACTCTGATGTCACCTTGATGACATTGTCAGGTGCTCTTGGGCTGCTCATCTCTCTGACGTGCTTCCTGAAGTTCCATCGACTCTTACAGAGCAGGTATGAACTGATAAGCTCGTCGGACTGAAATGCTCCCTCAAAGTGTTTCAGGCCGAGAACGATGAGACTGCACAGAGGCATGATGGGAAATATGTTTTTACTGAGTTCAACGAAGAACAGAAGCCATAAATTTACACAAAGTGCATGTGAAAAAATAAAATGTAGGAAGTGTGTGTGTTTTACCAATCCTCTCCTGGCGTGTATAATGTTCTCAGGTTCCTGCTGTGGAGGGCGGGGTCTAGGCTACAGACAGGAAGTAGTTCTGGGTATAGGAACACGGGTCGTGTGGCGAACAGCCAGGCGGTGTCGGCAGGCAGCAGAGGGAAGGCAAGACCTAAACAGAACCAGAACAAGAATCTGAACCTGGATCTGTTTGGTGCATCAAACATGGCTGACAGGTAGCTTGCCCTTACTGTTGGTTGCAGGGGTCATCTGGGGGAGCCAGCGTCTGGAGGCTCGAGCGGGAGGAGCAGGTGGAGGCTCGTCCCTCTGCTCCAGCTCGTGCAGGAGGTCCAGTGCACCCTGCAGGTTACATGCCCTGAAACAGCTGAAGGCGCAGCCTTGCTCCTGATGATGTGCGAAGTGCTGCAGCTCCTCCTGATAGTGGAGGTGCTCATTAGTGCTGGTTCAGTTTCATCTTATTCACACAGCAACAAGTCGCCTCAAGGCGCTTTAAACTGTAAGGGCTGGGTTTAAAAAAATAATGAATTTCCTGATTCAAATCTATTTTAGTCTGAATAAAGCGATCTCGATTCTTTAAAATCCTGAATCGATTGTTAAATATAAATGTATTTTATCACAAATTCCAGAATCAGCTCAAACAGGATATGAGAGCAGAAACACAGAGCGTGGATCGTCCACAGACGCGCCGTTGGGGCTGAAATACACAGATTCTGCAGGTTTCGTCTCTCTGACCAAAACTGACTGAACCAGCAGCCAAAGAAGCTCAAACTTCACGTTTGAGAAACATCGTCATGGATTCTCTCTGACTTTGGCTGTTTCACTCCCCACACAGCTCTCTCTCCCTCAGTCCACTCAGAGACCAGTTTACCATCAAATCTCTGTTTTCTGCATTATTCTCTGCTTATCACGCTCTGCTACTGTGCTCGGTGCTGTCGTCCTCTGACAGCAAAGCCTCATTTCTGCTGTTTAAACTGAAGACATTTAGACTTCAATGATTGCTCAGCTGTGTCTGTAATCAAACCTCTGACTCTGCTTCACTCCAGCAGCATCAGGTCATGTTCACATGTTGATTCATGGTTTTCTTCAGTTTTTGATCGACTGCAGAATATTTTTAAGGTTCTCTGCTATAAAAAGCCAGGACAGGAACACCTGCTTCAGACACAAAGACGTCTGCTGTGATGGTCACACCTCTGATGAAGTCTCACAGTGTCAGCTTTGTTTTATAGATACAAAATATGGATATGTGCTGATAGATGATCAGAGTTATAATATTTCAGACTGAGTCTGAATCGAATAGAAAATCAGTAGAAATCAGTAACGACACCCAGCCGCAACTGTAAGGTAGACCATACAATAATAGAGAAAAAACCCCAACATATGACCCCCTATGAGCAAGAACTTTGGCGACAGTGGGAAGGAAAAACTCCCCTTTGACAGAAAGAAGCCTCCGGCAGAACCAGGCTCAGATAGGGGCGGGGCCATTTACTGTGACCGATTGGGGGTGAGAGAAGGAAGACAGGATAAAGACATGCCGTGGAATAGAGACAGAGATTAATAACAAGTAATAAGTTCAAGAGCTGAGGAAACGCCCACTAGGTAAGTGCCCACTTGCCCTGTTCAGCTATTGTAGGTATAAATTGAGAAGTGTTTACTGACCAGGTAGCGTTTGGTGATGGAGGCTTCATGATTCAGGGCAGCAATGTGGCGACTCAGCAGGTGAACCTGTGTCAGCAGTTGCACATGCTAGGAGAGAAAGGGTCACATGATATCAGGCAAACACACCTGGAGAATAAGTGGGTGAGACAGGTGACCTTCCATACCTGCTGCAGCTGGTGCTGTAGCTGCAGTTTCTGGGTGTGGTCCAGTTGGAGGGAGGGGCCAATGCGACGCGGCAGCACTAAGACAGAAGCAATGGTATTGTGAGGTTGGGTGGGTGTGTCCTTCAGAGTTGAGGAGAGGTGATTGGTCGTGTCCTGCAAGGCTCTCCGCTGCTGCTGAGCTTCGTACTGCTTTCTGACCGTCTGCCGCCGCTCTGTTAGCATGTTGGCTAACGGTGCCTCAAAGCTACGGGCAGCAAATGGAGACACTGTAAGCGAGCGTGTATCACATATTCTGAAGTCTGATACTTAGCCACCGAGTATTTCACGTGTAAGTAGGTGGAGCATCATAGACAAATTGTTTCCTCTCAGCGTGACTCTTCTTCACAAGATCTGTGTGAAGAAGCAGCAGCAGAGGACACTAGTCTTCCTCCCGACCCAAACAGCCACAGCACTTCTCTGCTGTGCCGTCCCAACGGGAGGCAGCACCGTGCGCCACTCCTGTGTGTGTGTGTGTGTGCACAGGTGTTCACCTCACGCCTTGAAGTCTCTTCATACATGTTCAGATCACAGCAACTATGATGAAACCACCTTTACATCATATAATCTTGACATCAATGATACAGAGTCAGAATCAGAAAAACTTTATTTATCCCCAAGGGGCAATTAACATACAACAGAGCAGCATGACTTTGAAGATAAGCACAGGGCATAAAGCCTGTGAAGGTTCTCAGTAATCCAGGTCATTGTAGTCTAAGAAGCTTGGAAAGAAAAGCGTCTGGACTTCTTTAAGTTGCTTGAAGACGTTTCACCTCTCATCCAACAAGCTTCTTCAGTTCTACGGTCAAATAGTGGGGAGTCCCAGATTTAAACCCAGTGGGAGTTTCCCCCCAAAGAGGGACAAAAGGACCCCCTGATGATCCTCTACCTACATCGGAGAGACCAAACAGCCACTTCACCAGCGCATGGCACAACATAGAAGAGCCACCTCCACAGGACAAGACTCAGCAGTTCATCTGCATCTTAAGGATAAAGGTCACTCTTTCGAGGACGCCAATGTTCACATTTTGGACAGAGAGGACAGATGGTTTGAAAGAGGAGTGAAAGAAGCATCTATGTCCACTGTGAGCGACCATCTTTGAACAGAGGCGGGGTTTACGACACCAACTCTCTGCCATCTATAATCCAGTTTTGAGATCCCTCCCAGACGCCTTAACGCCCACTCACATCCTGGGCCATCTGACCTCAGGAAATCACATGATAAGGTGGGGCCAGGTTTCACAATGAACACACCCGAAACTCTGGCTGATTGTGACCCACACCCAGTTTCACACCTTGGCTCAGGCGATTAGACGATCATCAGGGGTCCTTTTGTCCCTCTGTGGGGGTTTATTTTTTTTTTCCCTCCCACTAGGTTTATATCTGGGACTCTCCACCATTTGACCTTAGAACTGAAGAAGCTTCTCGGATGAGAGGTGAAACGTCTTCAAGCAACTTAAAGTCCAGACGCTTTTCTTTGCAAGCTCCTTTGACTGTCGGCTTACATCCAGAGTTCTCTGCTGCTTAAATTTTTTTTGTTATGGAAAAAGACAGGGGTGTTGGACAGATCTATATTTAATTTAAATGAGGATTTACTTAAGTCATCAAGAGTTAACGGTTTTATGACCAAAATTACATTTAACCAACATGAATTTATTCAAATTTTATTTGCAAGTCCAGTTTGGGTGATGAAATTAAAGATAACACAAGGGAATAAAATAATGCACATTCATGAACGACATCTTTACCTATAGATTTACTTTAAGCTTCATTTCCGACAGATTATGATTAATCATAAAAACTATTTTAAGTTGGAGATGTGAACTTACTTCGAATTATTTATGTTGTAAACTATTAATATAAATCAGGTCACTTTAACCTTGCTGAACTGAGGTAGCAGGTTTTTTTTGGATGAAGTGGCCTAATCCGAGTTTTGATCATTTGTTGAATGATTTGACAAGCAGTTGGGCACTATTAGTTTTAGTTCTCCTCAGGGGAAAGTTCTGACAAAAGCTACACCAGAAAAACATGGAGGGTTTGGATAATTGCAGCCTGTCGGTTCTGAAAGGTAGGCCAAGCATATGCATATTTATGCAAATTAATGTCTAAATGAATTTTGTGTTGCACACACTGACAGTGATCCTACATAGAATCAGTTTTATGTTGTCAGATCAATAATATATTTAATTACATTTAAATGTATTTGACAAAATGACCATTTGGAATAGTTTCCTTTTTTTAACAGTGAAATGTATACATTTAAAGAGATGTACAACTTTTATATTTCTGACAGTTACTGACTTTTATTTACAGCTGCCAACATAGATGAGGTGTTGCTCCACACCCTCAGTAGGGATGATTTAAGGGACCTGCTTCCAGGGAAAATTTTATGAGGAGGAAACAGTTGTGGGCTCATGTTCACAAAGAGGCAAGTTTTTCCGCTTTTGATTTAAAAACACCTAGCACAACACATTTTGTTTAGAACTCCTGTAATATAACTATTTTCGTTTTCTTTTTTAGGATGAAACTAAAGAAAAGGCGTCTCATGGATATCTCACCATGTGACCAGGGAGAAGATTATGATGCAGATTCAAGTGGTGGATCAAACATGCTAGTGTATGTTAGTTTGCCCCCTAACATACACTAATGTGCCACAAACAGGACTTTAATATCACCAACCATTCCCATGTTATTACCGTGTATCCACATAAATGGCCCACCCTGTACTATTGCACCGTGAGCCTAAACCTGCTAGTAACTTGTTTCAGTAGACTTCTTGATGCATTCTCAATCATCCAGGGAAGTAAATCTCCAAAAAGTTGATTCTGTTCATTTGGACGTAGCGTTTTCTGGGAGAAACGTTTCATCACTCATCCAAGTGACTTCTTCAGTCTCAGCTGACTGCAGGTTTCCCCAATCTTATAAACAGTACATTTGCAAAATGACTGAAACAGCCCACTGAGGGAACAATGGTCTGGGAGGTCAGTTCCTTAATATTAATTATGCAAATTCTCATGACCATTGATCAACAACCACTGACCAAAACCCACTGATCAAAGACC
>NW_005187540.1:8414-9730 GCF_000239375.1 Pundamilia nyererei | reverse complement strand
CTGACAGAGGCGAGGCTGCCGGACACTGGCGCCACCGGACCCTCTGACCACCACCAGTAGGCAACGGGTGAAGTGTCTTGCCCAAGGACACAACGCCCGAGACTGTCCAAGCCAGGGCTCGAACTGGCAACCTTCTGATTACAAGACGAACTCCAAACTCTTGAGCCACGATCGCCCCGGAGAGAGCAGCTGCTGCCAGATGTTCTAAACATCAGACTCCAGCTGCTTCTCTCTGTGGTTTCATGAAGCTCCAGATGTTTCCATGGGTGATGCGATTGTGGTGATATTTTAAATTTTTTTTAAAAACTGTGTTTTTTAACATGTGTTTGTATGTTTCTAAGCTGAGCATCATGCACTGGGATGCAACTATCAGTACCGTAAAGCCTGTGGCACGTTGAACTTAGGGCCAGTCTGTGACGGGGGCTCCTCTTCCTCATGCTCCTCCTCCTCAGCCACCACCTCTTCTTCTTCCTGGAGCTGCAGAGGAGAGGAAAACAAGAAAAAGTTTGAAGCTTCGCCCACATACTGACGTTAAAGACTAATCCTGTGAGTGTAAAGTGGCATCGAGTCAAATTTGCGGAAACAAAATAAGAACTCACAGTTTCAAAGAGTTCTTCTAGCAGCTCATTTACTTCCTTCTCTGAAAAACAAGACGCATAATTCACAGTGAGGATTCTGACACTCTCAAAGCTCCGCCTCCTCCTAACTGCACATCACTTACTGGTGATCTGCACAGCCCGGTCCGTCCTGTAGTCCTCCAGGTCGGGTTCATCCAGGTCCTCTGGGAAGTTGTACTCGGGGTCGTCGTCATCTTCGGCCTCTTCTGAAAACAAACATCAGCTGTTTGCCGTTAGACAAAACCATAACCTTCCTTTTCAACTCAAAAACATTTTTGTGAGCTTGTTTTCCATTTACGACATATCAATAAAGTTTGTCCAATCCTGGATGTTCACCATCAGCATGCTTCAGCAGCTTGACTTTTAAAGGTTAAAAAAAAAACAAAACAAAACAGGTTCACAATTGGTAAATGGACTGATTCTTATATACCGTATTTTCACGACCATAAGGCGCACTTAAAAGTCTTAGATTTTCTTCAAAAAGTGCGGCGCGCCCTATAGCGCGGTGCGCCCTGTGTGTTGTAAGGAGGACGTAGTAGAGAACACCATGAGAACGTTAAAGGGTGAAGTGTGGGCGTTGATCATATATATACCGGGACAATCGCACATACCTGTATAAAAGAACAGGTATGTGCATTATGCAGGACATCGTTGTTTTAACAACCCTGAAAATGGCAAAGAGACACGCTTACGAAGCAC
>NW_005187540.1:4299-7072 GCF_000239375.1 Pundamilia nyererei | reverse complement strand
CCAGTGCGCCTTATGTGTGTGTTAAATACAGTAAGGGCACACATAACTGAGACTGCGCCTTTTAGCACAGTGCGCCTTATGGTCGTGAAAATACGGTAGTGCTTTTCTACTCTCCCGGAGTACTTGAAGCTCTTTATGCAACATTCCACATTCACCCAATCACACCCATTCTCGCAAGGACTTTGTCTAAACTGAGTGCTTTCTAACGACATTCACACACTACAATGGAGGCATCGGAGAGCAACTTGGGGTTAGGATACTTGACATGCAGACTGGAGGAGGCAAGGATAAAACCACCAACCAATCAGTAGGTGACCTGTTCTACCTCCTGAGCTACAGCCACCCCACCCCATTTAAAATTTGAAGCCTCGAGCAGCCAGCGCCATCATGACCTCTAACCTTCAAAGTCGGGGGCCATTAGGCCCTGCAGCCACTTTGCCCAATGGCGGTCCTCCTCCCGCTGGGCAGTGCTTTCATCGTACATGTCGGCCGTTATGTCAGGAGGCAGAAGCTCCGCCTCCAGCTGACCCAGAGGTACGTCTACCAGAGGATGCTTGGAGCGTGTGCGGTACGCCAAACTGCGGGAGCCATTTTCAACGCCACCATCAACATCAGATTTCCTGTCCAGAGACTGAAACACACACACACACAGGTGCAAGATCAAACCAGACGGGACACATCACAGGTATTTACCCCCCATCCTTTTAATAAGGTGAGAACACAAAGTCTGATATCACACAGGTCCTTCAGTAACAGGAAGTGTTTAAAAAGAGTTTGATATGCTGTTCCCTGGTGTTGCCTGGTTAGATATGTTACCTGACTGTAGGTGTAGGAGGGGCTGCAGTCCAACTCCTCATCAACAGCCTTGAGTCTCTCCAGGAAGGACGATTCAGGAGGAGGGAGGAGCTGAGGCGCGCAGGTGGAACTCATCTGGTCGTGCGGGTTTCCTTCATATCTCTAAGCAATAAGCCAGAGGTCAGAGCAGCTTGCAGGGTCAGAGGTCACTGTACCACTTTGTGGTGGTCAGACATCAGCAAACCTGCAGGGAGCTGTCCATCCTCAGGTGTGTTGGAGACTTGTTCTGGGAGCCCAGGTGCATTCTGGGAGGTGAAGCCAAGCTGTCAGCATCACTGAGGAATGTCTGTCAAGATGAAAAGGTTTGTACAGATGGAAGTCCTGAAATTTTCATTTATGCAAGTTCTGACACTCCGAGTGAGTGTGTGTGTGTTTGTATGTGGCATCATGTTTGAGCGAGAAATGAGGCCTCACAGAGTGTCAGAGTCACCTGCTGCAGGTGAGACTGCACAGGTGCTCTTCATCCTGTTTCTGGTTCTCAGAGTTTGGATTAGTGTCTCTTACTGATAACCTGGATCTCACATGTGTGACATCATGACTGCACAGTGAGGTCAGTTTCCTGAGGACAGCAGCAAGGCGAAAGGTTAAAGGTTAAGCACAGGTTAAAGACTCACCTCCTCAGCTGTATCTTCCTCCTCTTCTTCATCAGGACAATACTCTTCATCAGATGAGTCTTCATTATCCTCAAGTTCAATGTCAATAAACTGAGGGGCCTGCGGGACAGACAGGTACGAGGGTAAAGCATCACTGAAACTGACAACATTTCAAATCCAACTTAAAACATTTGAACACAGGCTGATGAGTTTACCTTGTTCACTGCAGACAGACCCCGGTTCACAGGCTGAAAGCAGACACACAGGTCAGGCTCACAGGTAAACTGTCAGAGAAGATTGTGGGATGCTGAACTCACCTGAAGGCTCTGTTTGAGTCTGGACCGAGTCCAGATCTTTGGCTCCTGATGAGAGACAGGCAGAAAGATATGTATTTTACATACATACAGAAAAAAGCAACAAATGCCTGACAGATACAGGTAGACACCAAAAGGTGAACAAACTCACAAACATGGGGAGGTCCTGAGTGTCTCTGATTGCCGCTTTCATCATGGCAACCACACGCTCATCAGTGATCACCTCCTGAAACACACACGTCTGAGTGTACGTGTTAGTGTGCGTTAAAGTGTGTGTGTGTGTGTGTGTGTGTGTGTGTGTGTGTGTGGGGTGGCGTGCTGCTCACGTGCAGGATGGCGCGCACGTCGCTGGATGTCAGGTTCAGCTGTTTGGACTTCCTGTCCAGGTCAATATCCAGTCGTCCCAGTTCATCATCGCTAGTCTCAACGGTGACCGCTCTCTCTCCCATCATCCGCCCACCTGAACAGGAAAGCCCGGGTGTGAACAAACGCTAGCTCTGCCTCCTTTAGCTGATCTTTACACAGCACAGAGGGAGGGTAACTCCCTGTAACCCTCCCCTGTGCAGATCAAATGCGGCCTGCACACAGACTGAACCAGCCAATCAGATGAATCAATCAATCTTTATTTATAAAGCACTTTTCATACAAAAGGAAATGTAGCACAAAGTGGTTAAAAGCAGCCCACCCCACCCTCCAACTCACTCCCCACACTCTCATTAACATAAACGATGTGAATACACACATACCCCCCCACACACACACACACTTAGAGTAAAATTGGGCTGGGTACGCATGAGCCAAGTGAGGAAACACTATGGTAAATGGCCTGCATTTGTATAGCGCTTTTCTAGCGCTTTACACTACATTCAGTCATCCACCCATTCACACACACATTCACACACTGGCGATAGCAAGCTACATTGTAGCCACAGCTGCCCTGGGGCGCACTGACAGAGGCGAGGCTGCCGGACACAGGCGCCACCGGGCCCTCTGACCACCACCAGTAGGCAA
>NW_005187540.1:0-1596 GCF_000239375.1 Pundamilia nyererei | reverse complement strand
TGCAGGGTCAGAAGGATTATCTATGTGCAGGTTAAAATTATCATATTATATTTTGAGTGTATGTTTGTTAAAAATTCTGAGAATTCCTTGATAAAAGCAGCGCTGGTCTGTAAACTGTGACAGATAAAAGTGGAGGGCTGCTGAAAACAATAGCATGGAATTCAAAAGTGGTAAAATGATCAACCCTGGTGAATTCATCCTTCCTTTTAAACACCATTAGATATAATGACATCACCTGAGACAGGTGTGGCATCCTCTTCTTGTGTGTCAGTGGGATGTCCTGTCTGCAGCTGCCTGTCCATCCCTCTGTTTGTCCTCAAACATTTGACCTCCAGAAGACAGACATCTTCCTCAGCGATACGCCGCATCGCCATCGTCTGAAACACAGAGAGCAATGAGACCGTTACTGATTGAGATCAACAAAATCATCAATATGGGAACTCCACCTTCAGCTGCTGATACATTCTTTAATCTGAATGAAGGTTTAAACTCTGATGTTCTTCACACCCAGCTTATGTCCTATTGATCAATCAGAGATGTTTATCATTTTATAAAATCTGAGCATAAAGGCTTAAACTTAACGCCAGCTTATGATGAAACAGATGATCACTGAACAGCTGGAGTCAGCTGGCAGACGAATAGTTGCTGATAAACAGAGGGTTAGGTTAGGGTCCCTCTAGCAAGATTTACCTAATAAAGTATCCAAACTAAACCATTTACAGCTAGATGTGAAAATAAAACAGTGTGTTAAAGTAAGTAAGTGAAAAGACTAAATAACCAAGCTCAAGCTCAGCATTCAGGTTACAGTTCGGTGCTTCTCCGGGAACGGTGTGACCACTGTGACCGATGAGGTCGTCGACGTTACGGCGAGCCGGGGCTCCAGCGCTGTGCTAACTCAGGGACCGCAGAGTTCCAGCATCAGCACGGGACCTACCGGGAGCTTCACGGTGTTATGGTGGATCCACACAGAGCCGATTAAAGCTCAAGCTCAAACTGCTCAGCAAACATAAACATGTTGGTGTTTGTGTGTGTGTGAGAGAGAAAGCTAATGTTAGCTTAGTTCGCACACTGAGCAGGCGCAGTATGGTTTGTTTAGCGCGTATTGCTCCAAGATCAATAAATAAAACGGGACCCATTGCCCAGGAGACAGAACCGATCACACCGACGGAAGGAAAGGACTCACCGTCAGGCTGAAACCCACAGCCATCTTTTACGCTCTCATCTTCCGATGTTTGCTCCGTTAGCCTGTTAGCTTAGCTTCTGTTCCGCCAACATCAATACCACTTCCGGGGCGAGACCTTGACTGGGGCTTTGGAGCGACAGAGGAGCGAAAGCACCACATCAGCCAGTAGCGGTTTTTGATACGGGCGACACGGGCGGTTGCCCGGGGCGGCATCACGGGCATCGGCAAAAAAAAAAAAAAATAAAAAATTGCTCGTACTCATGCTGCCCCGACATCAGCCAGCGCACATTGGGAATGGCATATACCGATCGGTTTTCTATCGCCCATTTGCTGGGAGTAAGGACGCCCTCCGTTTGCGAGGTGCGCCTGCTGCTTGCGGCACAGGGAGGAGAGGACGGGGCGGCGACGGATTC
>NW_005187539.1:1706697-1744892 GCF_000239375.1 Pundamilia nyererei | reverse complement strand
GGAAAGAGCAGGCCGCAAAAGCCTCGGACCTGTCACGGTTGTTAAAGAGTGGACTCAGGCGCGGAGCTCAGAAATAATGACAGTGCATTTATTTACAGTGCAGCAAGGTGACAACAGTTCAAATGTGCAACAATGGTGATAGTGCGTCCCTCCTTCCGTGTAAGCCCGTGCGTGGTAGTGAGTGCCCGTCTCTCCTCCAAGTGCTTCCTTAGTGTCCGTAAATCCTCCGTCAATCCCTGGGTGAACACACACACACGTCGACCGGTCAGGGCGCCGTCAGATCCTGACAGGACCATGCTGAGGACAGACCGGAGGCACCACCCCATGACATGAGTGAGATTATGAGAGCTATTGCTAGCTCTGAAAAGAGGACATTGGACCGTATCGATTCAAGCACGAAAGATTTATTATTCCAGAGGTTGGGACATATTTTTTCTGCACCTGCATTTTGGTACCTGAATGGCAAGCTCGCAAAGTCATCTGCTCTTCGTTTTATATGCTGGAATGTTAAAGGTATAAATAATCCGGTTAAACGCACAAGGGTTTTTACTCATTTAAAATCATTGAGATCCGATGTTGTATATCTGCAGGAAACACACCTCCGATCAAGTGAACAAATTCAACTATTTAAACTGTTTCTCTGCTTGTCTGCATTGCCACAAATTGTTCTATTTGGTGATGTATCATAGAACTGTACTATATAGTGTATGTAAGTTTCTGTGTTTGCTAGTAACTACCATCAACCTAAGGTCTCAGCTAATTTATCTTTGCAGAGATGTTCATTTGATTGTAACAGCAGTAGGAAAGAGCAGTAACAAGAGTAGGACAGCTAAGCTAGTTGTGGCTAAACATTTGGAATTTAATGAAAGCAAAAATTGACCTTGCAAAGATGGATAGGTTTATTTAGAAAGTCAGCTATTTACATTTAGTGTTCGTCCCAAGTAGGAGATTTTGAATTGAGTCTAAATTGACCGCAAATTTACTTACATCAAAACTTACAAATTTACATCAAAACTTCTGAAGATGCAGGTCTCTGTGCAGTGGCTGAAGTCTGTGGTGTAGAGGGTGAAGAGGAAGGGGGAGAGGATGGTCCCTTAAGGTGCTCCTGTGTTGCTGATTACCTTGTCAGACACACACTGTGGAAGACGCACATATTGTGGTCTTCCTGTCAGGTAATCAACAATCCAGGACACTAGAGAAGCATCCCCCTGCATTGCTGTTAGCTTATCACCAAGCACTGGAAAAGTAAAAAAAAACATGAACCTCACAGTGCTCGCCGGCTGGTCCGGGTGGATGTAGACACGATTGAGCAGATAGATGATGGCGTCCTGTGAGACGGGGCTGGTAAGCAAATTGAATGGGATCCTGATGTGGTCTGACAATGGGTGAGAGCTGGTCCAGGATGAGCCTTTCCAGGGTCTTCATGATGTGGGAGGTCAGTGTCACAGGCCTGTAATCCTGGGGGCCACTGGGACATGGCGTCTTTGGTACAGGGACGAGGCTTGATGTCTTCCACAGCACTGGGACCCTCTTCAGACTCAGCATGAACAGTTTATGGAAGACTCCACAAAGCTGGGGGGCACAGGCCTTGAGGGGACTCACTCCATCTGGTCCAGCAGACTTGCCTGAGTGGAGTTTCTTCATTTGCATCTGAACCTGGTAAGCATTTAACACTACTACACTGACATACATAATTTTCAATTTAATGAAGTTAAAAATTTGTTGTCTTATTGTCAGTTGTTATTGACAGCAAGATTATTAGAAATATATGAAAAAAAATGTACATTAAATGGGAAGTTCAGGAGCTGAATCAATGACAGTTTTTTTTTTTTTCAAATGAAAGTGACAAAGGTGCAGATTCATACATAGATGCTGTCATATTAACAGATGTTAATGTGTGAAAAGGGCTTTAACCCTCCCATTATGATGTGGGTCGAGTTGACCTGATTTAAAAATGTAAAAGGAAAAATTGTTAAAAGTACTTTTTAATACAAAATTGCTGTTTGGCTTAAAAAATGTAACCAGCTTGTAAAATGAAACTGGTTTACCTGGCAGCCAGAGTGGAGGCTAAAGGCGACTAAAACTACTTCTTTCTTTGCAACTGTGAGACATAATACACACACACACACACACACACACACACACACACACGACAGTAATGCTTGGCCCAGTGAAATTGAATGCTGATTGAAAGTACACCTTAATTATCAACTAAAAGCAAAAGAGAAAAAAAACATAAGTAATATTTTTTAAAGACATTACTGAGAAACTTTCCAAGATTCGCCAACTGATGCATCAGTGGGTCTGAATTTCCAGTGCAGTCTCTCATCAAGTATGTTAAAATTGATGATAAAATTCAACAAAACTACAGGGAAACACTCTGGAAGATTCTGCTGCTGCTCATTTTTCTCCAATTCCAACCAGAAGTGCCACCAAAAAGCAAAGGTTTCCCAGAAGGTACACAGCGATCAGGCAACTGTCACCTTTGACCTGACAAAAAAAGTAAAATTATATTAGAAATACTCCATCTTGTGTCAATCAGTGATTGCTTGCTTTTATATTTCTTTCAGCTTACCAATGCTGATTCCATTTGATCAGCAGTATCATCTGAAACCCAGAGCAAAGAACAGTGAAATATTGCAGGGCACATTAACTGAAGTGAACTAAAGCAGTCAGCTATGTTTTTAATCATTTTATTTATACAGGTTGAGTTATGATATTAGTTTTAAGCTTTAACAGAAGAAGAACAATTTGAAATCAATTTAAATAAAATTGAGTCGAGTTGAGTAGTTGTGGTGATTGAAAAAAAACAAAACAAAAAAAAACAACAACTTTCAGAACGATAACAATGTGCTGGAAGCTCTATGTAAACATTTAGCATGTCAAGTTGCCATTGGTCATGGAAAGTGTGTGCGGCACGGGGGGGTAAAACATTTTTTAAAAATCACCAAACATTAACCAGTTTTTGTAGACACAAAGAGGTTGTGATCATATTTTTTTTATATAATTTGTGTGACTGAGCCACGCATTGAGCCACAGCATTGTCAAACTACACGTGTCCAAAATTGGATAGTCTCAGTTGAGACAATTCAATGCAAGTTCTCTCTGATAACATTAGGTTGGTGGTGCATGAGCTGAGCCTTCGTGTATAGTATTCCCAGAGTATTTTCATGCATTTAATAAATCGAAAGATAAAGATTCCTTTGTCGCTGTACTTCAGCACAGTTAAAGTGTAACAGCTTTTGTTCCAGCAGACTACCATTGAGACATTCTTACGCGTTTTCACTCATCAATTCATAAATACCAATATTTGATGCTGCTGTATTATACACAGAAAATCTTGTGATACAGTGCTGTTTATTTTACCCATCCAACCACATTCTGAGGTGTACAGGGGTTATACTCTTCACTCAGTCAGCTAAACTGCTGCTGAACTGATCAGGTGGCTCTTCACCGTGCAAATGGACTGTTGGGTCTAGATTGGTTTTTGTCATTAAAGTGTATATGGGTAGTGATGATTTTTTCCTTCATCACTGAAATGCAAAAAAAAGGCTTACCTCTGTGTTTAACTACCCAATCATGGACCTCCAAAATGATGATGAAGAGAACTTCCCAGGCAAAGAAGCCACCCATCACTTTCAATAGCCACCCATCATCACTGTCAATCCTGTCCAGGCCTGTAAATATGGCTGCCACTGTGTGACACAAAGAAGCAGGCATTTTAAGACGAGCAGCATGGGAGACAGTGTGTCTGCTATTGAAAATGTTAGCATATATGCAAGATGGTAGAATGAAGGAAAACACAAGCTTACCAGCTATAGATTTTATTACCACCGCATTTAAAAAATGTGTCCAGTTGAACAGATACCTCCTATCAAAGAAAAGAGAAGAACTATAAAATCATCAGCTTCTGAAGTTCTTGTCTAAGATTTCTCCTGCATCCAATTTATGAAAACAAGTATCATTACTGAACATACAATTTTACTAAATCTATATTTCACTTAAAAAATATTTCATTTACTGAGTCTGGCCTCCAAAGCTACAACCAGGCTATATTTATTAAAAGTACCATTATTACTAAGAGGAAGGAATAACTTTCACGAGTCATGTGCAAATTAGTTTCCTACTTGGTGTTTCAGTGTGAAAGTGTGCTCTGATAAAGCACATGCAGGCTACACTTTGCAAAAGTTTGAAATTTTAAAAACTTTTATGGCTGAAGTATGAATACAACTCTTAGGGTTATCAAATAACTTTATAACCTCACTTTGCCGAGTGAGCAGTGCATTTAGTCATTAAGCATGTACTGCCCCATTCCTTTGGTTTATCGTGTTTTCAAAATTTGTTAAATAATTGTAGAGAAAAAAAAAAGTGAGGCCATTTTTATTTATTTTTTAATAATATTTGAACAGAGTATTCTTAAATGTGTATAGGCATGATATAGTATATTAATTAAACACACACAGATGGATACATACAGGTGATGTTGTGGTCCGCAGCGCAGCAAGGCCCCGATAGGCTGGATGAGTGAGAGGATCATAACCAGGCACCCCAACACTGGATGTGCTCCCTGGATACCAAACACATTAACAGTGCTAATCATGGGGCATAAATATCAGTCTGAGAGCTGAAACACACAACTAAAGAGTGCTTAATGAATATCAAGAGAAAAGAAAAAAAAAACACTTTGAAGGGGTATATTAATCTTGCCTGTGGATGCAACTTGCAGACTGGAGGAGCTGAGGATTGATCTATGGACCTTCTGTTTGATAGATGACTTGCTCTACTACCCAAGTGAAGGTAAAGCCTCCACAAATAACCCCAGAGTGAAAAGTACGAGTACCTTTGAGAGTACCATGAGAACTTAATCATTTCTAGATGTACCTCCCATGAGGGGCACTTCTGCTCCACTTGCCTTTTGTCTTAATGACTTGCAATATTGGCTTATAAATATGCACCAACTTTTTGTCATCTCCATAGTTTGCATTTTGTCCTTTAGGTTTTACATGGTGTCGCTATTCTCTTCTACAATCACATCACAACCAAAAGCTGGAGATGATCGTCCTCCTTCAGTCTGGTTTTGCCAGAGGGTGCTACTGTTACACGGGAGTTGTTTCTGCACACCAAAGCCAAGGGTTGGAGGGGTCCATACCTGGTTGGTATGGTTATCGCATTCATATTAAGTTGAATTATATTAAACTCCCTTGGCTCATCCTTCTAATGTAAAGCACCATGAGATGACTGTTTTATAAAAAACTAAAGTGAAACTAACTGGATGCAGCCCACAGATTCCATTTATCCCTCAAATTATTTCTTGAACCTGTTCATATGTGGATTGGTTGTCAAAAGGCATAATGTTTCTGCATCACTACTACAACTGGTGGAAGCAAGCTTTTGGTGATAGTGGGAAGGAAATATTCCCTTCTTTTCTGTTAGAAACCTCCAGCAGAACCAGGCTCAGGTGATGCAGCCATCTGCTGCAACTGGTTGGAGGTGATGGGGAGACACGACAGGCAAAATGTTATGGACGAGAGCCAGAGAGTAACTAAGGATTAAATGCAAAGTGGTGTATAAACACACTCTTTGCACTTTCTAAGCAACAGGTCTTGCATAGGTGTTTGGACTATTTAAAAAAATGAATGGCTGATAATTTTCTTCAAACAGAAAACAAAGTCCTTGTAATGTAATTAAAACTCTTGATGTCCACGCAATATCAACTAAATCTTCAATGAGGAACGTTTGGAGTTCTTTTTAACTTAACTATTTTGATTGTGAAGCACTTTGCAGAAATGATCTTGAAAAGTGCTATATAAATACATTTGTACTTAAATATAGGGTTTAAAAACTGGGATTAAATGAAATCTAAATGCAACATAATTTGGAGGGTATTTGCATTCATATAATCAACAATTTGTATTCAACAATTACCCCCAATTCTGTGTGAACAACACATAAAATTTAGTTGGAATAAATAAGAAAATAAATATTATTACAGAGAAACACGGTTTTATCATTTGATTGTCGCTGTAATGAATAGTACAAAACCATAACTTAACTAAGATTCTTAGAATCTAGCAGAGTCAGTGTACTAACCCCAGACCAGTCCTGAGAATGAACGAACACAAGGATGAAAGCAATGATTGTGGCTGCTACCGTCAGACACATTGCTCCAACATGGACCTGGAGGAACACAAAGAATACAGCATGATACTGTGGCAGCTAAACCAATACATTTGTCCAGATAACATTAGGCTTGGACCAAGCTGTCTTACAAGTCTATTATATCTTGGATTGGATTGGATATCTGAAATTACTTATGAAGTTAATATTTTTAGTCATGAAATTTATTCTGGAAACACACCAAGTTTAAGTTATTTTCAAGCCTAGTTTAGTTTACAAAAACTTTGGTTCCACATTGAAAAGATAATACATGGTTTTGTCTATGATGTCTCACCATAAACCAGAGATCTTTGTCGCACATTTTTTTTCCCTTGGCCATTTTTTTTAGATATCGGGCAACCATCATGCCGAGTGATCCTGTGGTCATCCAGGCAATCAGCATGAGTGATCCTGAAACACAGTTAAATATTGAAATTCTCTCCACTTCTCTTTGTTTTAGGAGTTAAGATGAATTTCTTCCCCTGGAGTAAACATGTGGTCTGTCAACTGACTAAAAATTTAGAGCAGAAACATTTGACAGTAGTTGTCAAATTCTGGATTTAAACTAATGAGTCAACAGAGCAGAGGTAATATAGACAGTGAGCAGCCAAACAGCAACCTTGGGCCAAGAAACTGAGTCCATTGCCATAATTACAGGTATACCATTAGCAGAAAAGCGGCACAGAAATGTTTTTCACATCTTCAAAATTCTATTAGTTTTCAAACATCTGAAGATTGTTATAAATTATTGTTTTGCATATCCTTGTCTCATGAAAAAGGACAGTTATTGTTAAGAGACCACCCATCTAATGTGTCCAACCTCATCCACTGTTTTGGTTCCTTGTTTGTGTAACTTGTGTCTGTGAAACATGTGCAGTTCAATTTAAAGGACTGCAAGTCTACTCAGTATTATAGATTAAACACTTTAATCGTGCTAAAAGTACAAATGAAATGACGTTCCTGGTAGCATTTATCTTCCAAGGACTTTCAAATCATTTAGCTGTGAACAGCTTAGCAAAAAATGACAAAGGACTTTGCTGAGATTATTTTGGACTAAAAAACATTTTTATTTTACACGTATCACTTTGTGCAAGGTCTTACCATGAGCTTTGATGATATCAGGAACATCATCTTTGCCAACAACAAGGGGATTATTAATATTGATCCTTTTATTGCTGGTGAAGGTACCCATATGGATTCTTATTGATCCTGTAGGAAAGATATATCAAAGTTTACAGACACTTGTATATGTGTATGCATGTGTGAGTGTCACACAGGATAACATTTAACCATACCAACATTTAAATTTCACAGAATAAGCTATGAATACGTTTCCACATACCACAACCAATCCCTCTCTTGTGGTGGCATAAATTGAAAGTGGGATTCATGAGTGAATAATACATAAAAGGAAATAGTCTGACATTGAACTTGATGTGAAAAAGAAAAAGTGTAACATGCCTAGAAAAAAAAAAACCCCATTGGTTGGAAAAAAAAAAAAAAAAAAAAAAAGGTGAGAGTGAATATGGCCAAAAGGCATCAGCTTTATGTGCATATAATACATTCAGCTAATAGCTAATGCATGAGTAGGTGCAAGTTTGTAATCTACTATTTAGATGCAAGCTGGGTTAGGATTCCTTTTAAGGAAAAAGACTAAGCTTTGCATGCCTATGAAACAAGTTTCATTTTCATAAACTGGTAGAGACAGAGGTATTAAAAGTGAACTCATTTGACACTTTTTACATTATTGGAAAAGGAACCACAGTCAAAGGCCCTGCATAACCGTTCCAAGTAAAAGTATTTACTGGAGTACAGTTGTAAACAATAAAAAACACGTGCTTATTAGATCACCTGCAAAGTATCATTTGAAAGAGACCTTTCCAAACAGTTTAAAAGACTGACTTGTTTGGTGTAACAAACCATCTGACACATCAAATTATGTTACCATTGTTGCTGGGTCCATAGGAAAACAAGAGGTAGTAGGACTGGTTGAAACCAGAAGTCCCCTCAATAGAAATTGTGTTTGTGGTAGTAAAGACACAACTGATGACACTGTTCTGCAATGACGTTGTTATATTATAAACATTCCCCTGTTGGAAACAAACACACATAAATCTCAGATGTAATTTATGGAGTAAGATGGAATTCACAAAAAATACACATGCAGTTCACTTTTTCCACAGAACTGAATGGAAACATTCTAGCCTTGTATAAATCGCTGCTATCAGGAAAAAAATGTAGTACCAGAGGAAGAACTTGTGGCTTTGATCGTCCTGTTGAATACATATGTTCCACCTCAACTTGTCCATTGCTTTTCATAACACAAACGTAAATGTCATCATTTCCCTGGGGAAAGACAAATTTGGAATGAATTAGCCTGTTTTACAAGTTGTGAATGATTTAGCATTGCTCACAAAATTGGTGGGAATCATCAGAATATTTTATTAGTCCTATAGGAAATGTGCAAATTGGAGGTAAGTGAACAATGACTGTGATACAGCAGCTTTTCACCAACAGGTGCTCTTAAATACAAATACACCAAGAGGCTTATTGCTGTTATTGCTTAAAAAACAAACAAATAAACAAAAACCTAACTTTAATTTCAAGGGACTGATAATTTTGTCTTTACATTACCATTCTTTGATCATCAGAGAATCCAAAAGCAATATATCCTTCATAAGGACCAGTCATCTCAAAGTGGACAGCTTCACCACCGGCTAACATCTTGGCTGACATGAAATAACAGCTAGCACTGACTGCTGGGTCACAGTTTGAAGGCTGACTGAAGCACACCTTGGTGACCCCACAGTCAGCACTAGAGATGGGTCCAGCTGATTTCTGCACACACAGGAAGAGAAAACTTTGGCATCATCATTTTGAATATACTGTGTAATCTTATTTTTTTATTTATACGGCACCAAATCACCAAATCTGGCGTGTGGCCAGAAAGAGAGTACCAATTTGTTTATTTGGTAGTTCAATGAAAGGCTTCAGTTTGGTAAAAGTGAGAAAAAAATGCATTCACATTTGCAGTTTTGTCTTGTTATACAATATTGGAAATTTTAAAAACAAAATGCTACATTTTCGGAAATATTTGTGGGCATTTTCTTGTTTGTTTGTTTGTTTTTGTGCTACTTGAACACTAAATTGGCCGTCACATGAGATGACAGTGTCAGCAGTGGCCCACAGCTCATTTAAGTTTGAGACCACTGTAGTAAATAAACTGGTCCTTATAACCATTCACACACATGCACTGTGACGTACAGACTCGAGAAACTGGTGAGTGAACCACCAAAACCTAAGCAGACAACCTGCTCTATTTTCTGAGCTGCTCAGTCCCAGAGGAGTTGCAGAATACAGAAGATGGTAGACTTCCATCAGCCTCTAAGCCAACAGATAATAAATCAGTCCATTTGTAGGATGAAACTGCCAACCAAACTTTGTTCAAAACAGACATTGTTACTTACAACAAGTGATCCAGGTTGTAAACTGCCATTGTCAGTGGATGTAGTGAGGGCACCTGCAGATCTAGCAGCTCTGCCGTTAGTGAAGGTCAGGACAGGGCTCGTCACATTGATCCAAAATGTTGTAGAATTCTGCACAAAGGATGCACTGCAGCGACACCAAAACCAGTGTGAACTGGGGTATAAACACCTGAGCTTTATGAAAGTGCTTTGCTAATTTGAGCAAGGCAGACAATGAAATTATTCTTGTTAAAATGGAGTTTTTCCTTTCCACTGTTGCCAAAGATCTTGCTAATAGTAGTGATGATTGTTGGGGTTTTCTCTGTATGATTGTAGGGTCTTTACCTTACAATATAAAGCACCTGAGGCAACTGTTGTTATGATTTGGTAAATAAAATGTAATTAATAGACCATTTACCAGAAATGAACAGCTTTGATGTCTCTTGATGGTTCTGATCTCCATGTCACCTGAACGTAGCTGCTATTAAAGCCTGATGTGTGGGACACAGCCGAGTTCTGGGCACACATTTGCATAAAGGGAGAGAGAGTGCAAGTGACATGCCAAACACAATATACCTTGCTGCATAGTTTTAATTAACTTGTCACAAAAACTAATGACACTGTATATAGGACACGTAAGTCATATGTTCTCTCCTGCACAATGCTGCACATTTTCTATACTCAGCCACATTTGTTAGGTGTTTTGTTGTATGTTGTTATACATTGCTGCTCTGAGCAGAAAAGGGAAGAGTACCAGAGATTTTGTGGTTGTAATACAGTCAGATGTCTAGTAGGCCTATAATTTTTGTCTCTTTGAATATAAATGGCATAATTAATCCAATTAAAACAGCAAACATGCTATTGCAATTGACAAAGACTAAGGTTCAGATAGCATATATACAGGAATCTCATCTCACTGATAGTGAACATACAAAATTAAACAGAATGGGACACTCCAAGGTATATTTTTCCTCGCGTAGAGGGGTAGCAATTTTGCTTTCCAATAAAGTTAATTTTGATTTCATTTCCGACCACAAAGATAAGGAGGGAAGATACACTATGGTTAAGGGTAAAATAGATGGAGTCTTAGTTAGTCTGCTAAATGTTTATATGCCTCCAGGTAGCAACTGGGGATTTTACTAACAGATACTTGAGCTATTCACAACCCAAAGCCCAATATGTGGGGGTGATTTTAACATAAGACTGGATCCTAAAATGGATAGTTCTAATGGGAGGACAAATACTAAAAGCATTAGTAAAAAGGTTAAGAATTATATGAAAGAGCTTGGAATAGTGGATATATGGAGATTCAAGATGTTATTGTCATGTGTCACACAAGAAAAGGCATTTCTCTGTGCAATGAAATTCTTTTTTTGTTGTCCACCCATAGATGCCGACTAATATATACAATAGAAATAGAACATATAAATACAAATAGCACAAAAAAATAAATGAAGACAGAAACAAAGACAGAAGAAGGAGACAAAATATGGAGATTTGAAACAGAGATATGTGCAGGGAACATAACCTTACTGTACGGGATTATACCCACTATTCCTCAGCACACAATGTTTACTCCCGAATTGATTTTTTCCTGATGTTTAAAAGCAACAGGTACAGATTATTTTTTTAATGTGTCATCGATACCTGTACCATTTCAGCTCATGAGCCTGTGTATTTGACACTTAATATAAACAATGAAACAAAATCTACCATCTGGAGGATAAATACAAACATTCTGAATACAACTGAAGTTAAAGACATTTTGAAATTAGAAATTCAATCTTATTTAGAATATAATGATAATGGTGAGGTTTCAAAAGTAACACTATGGGATGCTTTAAAAGCATGATCTGATATCTTTGTGTTGGTGTTGTTCCCACATCATCATGACCAATCACATTGTTGTGACGCCATACTTTTGCAACTTTGGAAAAAAACGCCGTAAAAAAAAAAAAAGTACTTAACTTGCGAGAAACCGCCTCTGTCTGCCAATCCAGCAAAATTCTGAATTCTTTGCATTTCAGGATACTGTTCTTTAATAAACGGTAAGTATTATACATATTGTCCTTGCAACATTGGAATTTCATAAATGAATGACTCACTTGGCTTGCAAAAGTATTACGTCACAACAAGGTGATCGATCACTTGCAATGTTGAACCTTGAACAACATTTATTATGATGATGTGGGAACAACACCAACACGAAGATATCAGATCATCCGCTTTAAAAGCAGTAGTTCGTGGTAAGATCATAGCCATCTCCTCTGTGCTAAAGAAGTGCAGAAAGCAAAAACTACAAGAGCTAGAAAGTACATTTATAAAACTAGTGAAAGAACACTCAGTTTCACTATGTAACTCAGTCAGGACAAAAATAAAGGAAGTACGGAGGGAGACAGATGCGATAAATATAGAAGAGGTTCAAAAGAACCTTCTGCTTACAAAACAACGGTACTATGATACAGGAGGAAAAGCATTAAAACTTCTGTCATAAGGTTAAGAAAACAACAGGCAGAAAGAACAGTCTAGAACAGTCTAGAAAGAGGAACCCATCGAGGATGTGGAGCTTCCGCACTTCTGTTTTCTCTATTTGTCAATATATAAGACAAAGCGTAGAAATAACAGGGGTCCCCCATGGGTTGCCCTATTTGCTGATGATATATTGATTTTCTTGACTAATCCAACTGAATCACTTTCAAATGTGATGAGATTGTTAGACGACTATGGTTTTCTTTCAGGATATAAAATTAACATTAATAAAACTCAAGTATTAAAGCTTAACTACCATCCAACAACTAAAATTTAAAATGCATATACCGGTAAATGGAACTGGGACTGAAAACTTAAAAATAAATATATTAAAAAAAAAGAATGACAGCAAAAACTTTGGCATCAAACTGATAGCAGACTTAAGTTCCAGTACATAAACATGCTGCTCAAATTAACTTCCAGAATACTCACAGCTCTCTGGCTGCAGGTGAGGAGTTGAGCAGCCCCTTCTGGTATGGCAAAGGAACCCACAGGACTCTTGCTTCCCAGTTCTCTAGCCTCCAATAGGAAACCAGTAAATGGTGTAGAGGCTGGACCCTGCAGCTCAACTTGGAATCAGAAAAACAAAAATGAAGAAGAATGAAACTGGTGTTATTCTTTGACAATAAGATTTTTGAAAAATAACCTTAGTCACTTTTAGGGCTGCAACGATCAACTTACTCAAATACCTTTATTATTTCAAAAAAAGAGAAAGAAAAAAGAATTATCAAAGATTTTAGGAGGAGTTGATGCTTCATTTAATGCATGACTGGAGAGCTCAGTTGTCAACATGTAAATGCAAGCGTGTCACCCACATCTGCGGCTAAAACATATTTACAATAGAAATGTTTCTAGGAGCACGGCTGTGCATAACAGTCATGACAGCCTTAAGCCCAAGCAGCCTCTGTTTACACAAAAAAACTGATAACACAACAGCCGCAGTAACAATGATGTTATCACAGTTTAACATGGAGCCCAAGTCAGTCTACACACAACACAAAGAGCAAAGAGGTTCATGTGGAGTGAAAGAAAACATTTTTCTAGCGCCCAAAACAGCAGCACTTTGAAATGTAACCACCATTAAAACCTTTACTCAAGTCCTTCAGTCTCCCTGTTTAACAAGCACCAACGTGGGGAAAAAGGTGAACTTTGTAGCTGCTTTATCCACTGCCATTTGTTTTACACAGAAAAACATCTACCGTAAGTTACGAAAGTTTCATTAAAATATACTGATGAACTGTTAACTTAGACTGGTACAATGCTTAAATCAGGCAGCTTGCTTGGGGCTAAATGGCAGCCATTTCGCTTCTATCACACTTACACCTCCAGAAAGCTGGCGCGACTAAGACTGTGAAAGGACCCGACATGACTCAGCACATGTTGTCTATGCTTTGGTCCACCAGCACCTGGCGTGTACACCCTTGGTACCTTACCAGAACCCAGTATGTCTCTCTTATACCAGGGGAAGGGTGCCGCCGATGTCACCACAATATTGAGGCTCGCCGGCCAGTTACAGAAGAGCCACGGCTGCAACCACCTGACTGCGGCATCATGAAGTCACTTTGCCAGTTGCTTCTCCACATGCCAGAAGCAGTGCCAATGATCTTTGGGAGGCCAAGCCATCACATCATTTGTCATCGCTGTGGCGGGAAGGCTCACAGCAACAGCTTGGGCCTTCCCTGAGAGCAGCGGCAACAAGCGGAGGGTTCGCTCTTTACCCAGCCACCGGCACGCCTCCTCTGTAGCCACAAAGACCCCTAGAAACACCCTAGGGGTGTTCCTTCTCCACCATCCGGTAAGCGTCATGGGGGAAATGGCGGGGGAGTTTTCCAACACCTCTGTCTGATGTTCGACTTGGGGCTGCAGCATCACCAGTCATTTGCGATGCACTGCTGCCTGCTCCTGTTGCGTCGCCACCAGCTGCATCACAATCTGACCAAGCGCCTCAGTTGGTTGCACAGGTTAGGGCTCCAACATGATCCAAAATGTCATGTGTGGCTGTGTGGCAGGCAGGATGAAGGACCCAAATGCAGGACTCGTACACGGAAAAGGAAACTTAAAGCAGCAGCTTTATATGCTGGGAAAAATACTCCATAAAATAAACTCATCATAAACAAGCCAAAACCCTGAACATGGAAACTAAGAACTAAACACTGGATAACTAGAAACTGAAAGACTATAGGAACAATGGAAACCAGAAACACTGGGACAACATGACAAGAGGCAGAGGAAAACACAGGGCTTACATACACAAGGGAGAAACAAGGGAATGACACAAAAGGAGAGCACAGCTGGGAGTAATCAAACATAATAAAAATAATATCAATAATCAAAATGATAAATGGCCTGTATTTATATTGCTTTACTTAGACCCTAGGGACCCCAAAGCGCTTTACACTACATTCAGTCATCCAACCATTCACACACTGGTGATGGCAAGCTACATTGTAGCCACAGCTGCCCTGGGGCGCACTGACAGAGGCGAGCACAAAACACAAAAACTGGGTCACCACACTCAGGACCATGACACGAAAGGACCCAACACAACTCGGGTATATGTTGTTTATGCTTCTGCTTCATTTCCCACTTCAGCAGCATGATGTCGGTACAAGCGGTTACTAAAATAGAGAAAGCATATTGTTTTGCCAACCTCCCCCTGTCAAGATGCCCTGAACCTGCTGTTCCAGCCCTCCTCTGCAGCCAAGCCACAAACCATACTTATCACAATGCTTTCATAAAATTTCTGATTTAAAGACAAATAATACATTTTTAAATTAGATTAATACTTTAAATATATAATTTAAAATTTATTTAAGTGTAAAACTCATTCACTAGCCAACCTAGTCAACGGAAACACGCACGCACGCACACACACCCACCCACCCTCATCCAGGAGATACAATATTGTCAACTCTTTTTGGTTAAGAGGTGGAATCTGACCAAAGAAAGGGTCCACTGAGTTTTTATTCTCACCAGCTAAAAAACAATTCTGTTTTACACTGCTGAAGAAATACCTTAAAGTACAAGTTATCTTTATTGTATTATTACTATAAACTAGAACAAACTCCCAATTAACAGTTTGCATTTTATTCAGAGTCAGACAGTTTTCAGTCATGTGATGATCACAAAACAAAGTTGTACTATATTACAAGCTAATCTCCAAAAAACATCCCAAATTGTAACTTGTATTTTTATTCCTATTTATTCTATTTATCCCCTTCGTATATTTTATTTATATGTGTCTGTATTTATATATGTATGTGTGTGTGTGTGTGTGTATGTGTATAATATTCTGTAACTGTAACTTCTGTCGGTGCTGTGCTTTTGGAAACCGAATTTCCCAGAGGAACCCACCCGAGGGATTAATAAAGTTTTATCTTATCTTATCTTATCTTATCTTATCTTATCTTATCTTATCATATTTCACACGCTGGTTTGCCATCTCCCACAAAATCACCTCCAAAACACACTACAAATTTCACCAATAATTCATTTCCTTATAAACCACTGAATCGAGTGACATACCAACGGCCGTCGAGCTTTCTCTCACTCATGTTTACTTACCTATGACATCCTCTCCGAGTCCGTAGCGCCTTTGCTCTGTAGTGACAGTGAAGGGTGACGGTGCAGTCTGTGGGCTCAGCCCAGAGTGGTGGAGTTCCATGTCTTCACAGCTGTCTATAACCACACCTGAGCCGTGGCCCCGGACCAGCGGAGCAGTGCACAGCAGCAGCAACACAGGAAGAGCCATTGCAACAAAAGTATTTTCCAGTCGACTCCTCTCTGTAGTCAAGAAAAACTGCAAAACTGAGTATCACAGTACTACCGACGAGCAGGGTGGAGCACTGCAGGTGAATCTGGGTGCGACGCTCGATACTTCTGTTTCGACAGCATGTCGAGTTTAGAAACGGTAGATGTTTTGAAATTCCGTGATTAAATACACCCACGTCACGTGACCATGGAGTTTCCAAAGGTGACTTACTGTGTTCAGGCGGAGGAGGAGACGGGATTCCTATTTTTACAAACCAGAGCACACGCGTGTGTAAAGGAAAATGGAATTGTTTTTTGGGGTGTGAATTGGGAAGACCAGTATATGTTCATAAGATTGTTGGGTTTTCCTCTGTATCTATTATTGTACGATCTACAATATAAAGCACCTGGAGGCGACTGCTGTTGTGATTTGGCGCTATATAACTAAAATTAAATTGAATTGAATAGAAAAACCCACTTAAACGCCGAGATCCAAATAGCAGATAAATAATAAATAGTCTATCGTCCTCTTCTTTCTCCTCAATATGATTGATGTCACAAAGATTAGAAAGAAAGACTGCTAGGTGAGCTTCATTAACTCAGCAAAGAAAGAGCGAGAGCGGGGGATAAATGCCAATGTCACAGTATATGACATGCATAATAGTTTCTAATAAACTTCAGTAGAGATTCTTTTCTTTGCTAAGCAAACCATCAAAATGTTTTTTTCCGATTTAAAAGGCATTAATCAACGGGAAATGGACTTGCGAATAGTCATAATCACCCTATGGCAACTTGATAAACGTTATTTTTTCTAAATAAGGAAAAAAAAAACCTTGTACTGACTTAAATATTCATTTTTGAATGAACTGTTTGGCAGTGTGCAGAACAAACCAAACAAACAAAAGTTTGCTGGGGATAGGCTGGAAAAATCGAAAAAGATTCAGCCCCAAAACAGCTGAGAACCTGTTTATGTGGTAAACATATCAGTTTTTCCCTGATAAGCTCAGCCCAGGGTGGTGAGTTGCATGTCTTTGAGCAGTAGCCCCAGCAGACCAGTACACACCAGAAGTTCCATTGCAATTAAATTATTATATTATAGGTAATCCATTACTGCAGTGAGTGGAAAAACACAGACCGTAAATGACACAGTTATTGGATAGGTTTCACCGGAGATGAAAGGGCCAACAATGCTGCTGACTTCACCGTGACTCAGCAGAACTTCTAAACCTGATTTTCAGGAAAGATCCACAATAAAATTTACTCAGCAGTAACAACAAGTGTCTGTTTTTTGGTTACAACTGTATTTTCATATTCCTTTTCCCTCATCTTTCAAACTTTGTTGTCATGTAATCCTGATGGCAGACCTGGTTTAGGGTGTATATTTTTCAGTAAACTTTTAACAGCATATGACTTGATGCACGCTGAGTCGCACAGGAAAGGAAATCCCAAAAGGTTGATTCTGTTCATATGGACATATGGATGTAGAGCAAAAAGGAATTTTTCTAGTGAAGATAAGAACAAACTTAATTTAAAAATGTATTTTTATACCTTCAGTTTTATTGTTGTAAGTTTTTTATTTCCTACAAGGAATCACGAGGAATAGGTTTGAATATGTTAGTCTAAAACCAGAGTTGATAGCTGATATATTTCTCACCTCCTCACTCTCTACATGGGAATACCGAGCTAAGGAGAGGTGATGCCAGTGGAGTTAAAAGGGTCAAAAGGTTTTGACTGAACATGCTTGAACAATGTTTTCACTTTGCTTGTGTTCTTACAGTTGTTTTCTTAACTGTCACTGTGTGTGCAATGGCCTACAGGAGAAACTTGCCTTTTCATGTTTCATGAATTAGCAGATGTCAGTTACACAGTTCTGCAACCAAAACACTGCATAGGATCTTTCGACTGTTTTTCTTTTATAGATTTTTACTCACTGAAACCGGAAAAAATACTTTTAAAATTCCATCTTGTCAGGTTTTCTTGCAGAACTCATGTTTTTAGTTTAATTAAGTGTACAATTTCCCTTTTTAAATCTAGTATCCATATACTCGAGTCACAAATCCATATCCAATAATGATATCGTACATTCATTTAATATTTCTAAGAGCAAGACTCGAGAGAAATAAAAATAGAAAATGTGAGGAATTGAAGGGGGGGCAGTAGGTGGGGAGGGGACGGTGGGTTTGGTGGTATGAGGAGCTCAGATGATCATGTCCCAACAGAAATCTCGGAAAAATTATGCATAGTTATAGTAGTATATAGTAGTATATATAATAGTATATTTCTTGATTATTCACAGAATGAATGTTTGGGCTAGAAAAAACCCCCTTAAAAAACATGTTTCTTTCAATTATAGATTTTATTTAGTTATTTAATAAATTTTTTACCCCCAAAGTCTTGAAAGTAAAAGAAATTCCACAGGTCACTGCTGGTATCACAGACAGCATTTTGAGGTCCTCAGTCCTCCCCATCAGGTTCATGGGAGACTGTGACAGCTTATATTTTGCTTTAATGCAGAGATTGCCATATCACAGTGATATCCCATACCTTATGATGCTCTCCAGTACATCCTGATAGAACAGAAACAGAATTTGCTGGCTGTGGTTGTAACATGCTCTGATATTATGTTACCCAGCACAACACATGCACACATAGGGGTTTAAGGTGCAACACTCTACTTCCAATTTCAGCCTTTCCAGGCTGTAATCACCGACTGTCTCTCACTGCAGGTTACTGCTCACGCAGAACCATGTGGTCTCAGCTCCCTTCCTATTCTAGGTCTAGCTGCGACCATCTGCACCACGTTGCACTTAAAAGGCTGGAGAGCCAGACACCAGTGGGTGTTCTGGGTCTTGGCATCTTTCAGCCGTGCATGAGCTGAACAGAGGGTGAATGGATGCCCCAGGAGATAATCACAAAGGGAGTCAACTACCCACTGGATGGCCAGGCTTTCTTTTTCTACCTGGTGCTGTACCTGGTTTCTCCGTCTGACAATTTCTAGCTGAGGTAGACAACAGGACAGTCAACCCCTGTTTTGTCTGTTTGGGGGCGTACCTGCCTACCTCCTGCGTGGTACCCCAGCTGCTATACCTCCCTCCGTCCAAACCTAGTTCATGAGATGCTAGAAAATGGCAGGGGCTCCAAACATGCCTAACAGAAGTGTGACAAATTGGTACAGAGTGTACATAGGGGAGAAGGCTGTTACTTGGACTCTGACTAACCAATGTGTCTTTTATGCTCAGGTAATCTATAGGGGTGTGAACACTCCGGAACGGGTATCAAAATGGTGCTCTATGAGTGTGGTGCAACCAGGTGGAGGGGAAAAATGATCTGTGGCTCTAGCCCTGTCTGACCGCACCACTTCATAGTCAACATCCCCTATGTGAGTAGAATAAAACAACGATTAGAATAGAATGTGTTTAGGTTTGCTTAGATAAAAGGGTGTGGCTGGAGATCAGAAGAACAAGAAATGATTCGTAAGTGTGTGTTTTGTTGGGATGACGTTGTCACCCCTGTGGACATTTATTCTCAAAGCATTTCATGTGACCTTAAAGCTAAGCGGAGTAAAAGCTACCTCAGCTAGGTAAACATTAAGCCACAACAGTTACCTATAGTATCACTATAGTAACATAGGTGTGTGTATGAGGACGGGTCCTCAGATCCACTTGATGCTTGCTGTGACTGCATGTAGAGAGGTCTCCCAGTGCGCATTGGTAATAAAGCTGTGATGAAATAACTTCCAGCCTCATCTGACCCTTCTTCTCCAGCTGGGATATCAAATGGATTGGTGAGGTCAAGAAGAATAAACTGCAACACCTACTCACTGTGACCACAAAGGGGCCCCTAGCCCCTGGGTTGTTACAGTTGCTGCTGATGGTCCTGGGCCTGGAGCAAATTCTCCTGTGACAACCTCCCGAATGTGTGTAGCTTTGTTCTCAGGTCTAGAACATGTTGACAGCTATCAGCCACAGTATTTTTGATAATATCAGGGCTAGTAAAGGAATTAAAACTCTCAGCAAGGGAATGCCTTGAGTGATTTATATAAGCTTTCCCTGTTTTCAATGTTTGTAGAGTCATGCAGATGTTTATCATGTGTAAAAATGACCAGACAAATCACAGATAACTGAAAAACATAATCAATTTCTCAAGCCTCACTAGACTAGTTGTTTAAACAGCTGCTGTCAGGGTTCCATTGTTGATGCCTTCTGGGTAACACAGTAGCTGTGTCCCAAAATGTAGGCCACACCCTTCAGAGGACCCGGCCTTCGCGGTCTACGTGAGCCGGGTCCTTCGAAGACCAAGAAGGCGAGGCTGTGAAATGGGACAGTCTAGCCTTCAGATTTGGATATGCGTCACCGCTGTCTCGGTAGAGTTTAATAAACTCAGCCGTCTGCTCCTTGATATCTATAATACAACTGGACAGTGGCGTGAATTCTCGACCGTCTCACACTTCTGTTTAATCAATTTTCTGTTTGACGTTTATTCAGCTGTGTGAAAAATCCCGGAGGAACCCACCTGATGGATTAATAAAGTTTTATTTTATCTCATCTAATCACTTTGATCTCTGCTAAACTAATTTACTCCGGAACAAATAAAACACCAAAAAAAACCAAACAATTACATTTTCAAGTTATCCAAGTGACTTATATATCATGTTTAACCTGAGTAGTGAAAGACAGTGGGGGTCTGAAAACGATGAAGCCGGGGGTCCGCTGCTCTCGCTGGCTCGAGTGACCATTGAAACCCCCGGTTAGCTATCGAGCTAGTGGGTAACAGACGTCTCCGAAAACGTCAGAGCACTTTTGAAAAATATGCGATGTCTTGATAAACCAAGCAGATATTTGAAGTTTACATGGTTACTTTCTCGTCTGAAAATATGTTCAAAGTTTATCTTGTGACCCAGAAAGATTAATAAGAGTAATATTAAAACTTAGTAGCGGCCGCCATTGTTGGAAACTGGAATTGGCTGGGCCGCGCTATGAATTCTGGGATATGGTGGGCCACGAAGGACACACCCGACCCATCCTTCAAATTCTGGGAAATGAAGAACGCATTTGTCGGCCACATTTGAAGGAGTTGACGAATTGGGACAGCCTTCGTCGCCTGGCTGTGAAGTCATCGGCCTTCAAATGCGGCCTCCGAAGGATGCAGCCGACGTTTTGGGACACAGCTAGTCTCAATCTGCACATCACTTAATTGGAGTGTTGCACACTCTTTTTAGAGGAGGGCACTTTTTCACCCCTCACTCTGTTGTCCAGTGTGACTGTCTGACCATAAGAGATTTTCACAAGCTTGTGGTAATGCTACAAATTCAGCAACTTAAGATGAATAAAGAGATACTAATGAGCCTGATGTAAGATGTGACCACTGCATATCTTAGTTTTTTTCACCAGTGCCTGTGCTGCGTGATGCTGAATGATACACAAAGATAACAATAACAAGGTTGGCAATGCGTTCTGTGTGAGTGTGTGTCCTTTCTTGTTTTACCTGCTTCTAAATCTCAACTAAGTAAGTAAGTAAGTCGTTTCTGCTTGTCTCCTTAACCCAAAGGCCGCAGAAAGAAGATCCAGAGGTAATTTCAGGACACAAATCAGTGATGCAGATTTATAATACACTGTAACTGAATATGTCACGGTTATGGGTCATTTTGACCCAGCTTTTTCAGTTTCTTATATTTTGGTATATTTCTGTATTATGATTTCTGTTGATTATTATTCTAGATTTAGTTCAGTGTCAGTCTGCGTCTTTGTAAATTGTTTCTTATTTCCTGTTTTACTTTGAAGGTTCATGTCTGATGTCAGTGTGTTCAGTGTTACTTCCCCCTGTCTTATTAGCCCTAATCTCTCCCAGCTGTGTCTTCCTCCTGTTTCCCATTCCATGATTACTCCCCTGTGTATACGAGCCCTGTGTTTTCCTTTGCTCTCTGTCGTGTTGTACCCTCACTTTCACTGCGTGTTCTGTTTGCCAGCCTGCCTGTTTAGTTTGTTGTGTTTTTGCAGTTTAGTTAGTTTTTGTTCAGTTGCTTTCCTGCAATAAAGCTGAGTATTTTGAGTTAAGTTTGCCTCTGTGATTCCTCCATTTTGGGTCCTGTCTTCCTTCCTGCCTGCCTGCACACAGCCATGACAGAATATATATACTACCAGTCAAAAGTTTGGACAGACCTTCTCATTTAATGTTTTTTTTCTTTGTTTTTACTACTTTCTACATTGTAGATACATACTGAAGACATGAAATATGTGAAGCAAGATATAAGATAAGATAAGATAACCTTTATTAGTCCCACACGTGGGACTATAGAATATATAGAATTATGTAGCAAAACAAAAAAGTTCATTTTCACCTTTGTCGGGGGAAATTCACTTGTTTCCCCACTCTTCTTTATCAATTGAGATTTCAGTACTGGCTCTGTTTTCCCTCAATTGTTGAGCACTCATCTCTTCAATAATTTGCTCTGAGGTAAGCACGCATTCAAACTCACTGAGTTGACCTGCAGATTTATCAGCATGAAAGCAGAGAAGAAATCACTTAAGAAATCAGTGTTAAAAATAAAATGAGTGTTGGAACCATACTGATTTTGTGAAATTCATAAAACAAAACTTTTCCCTTTATAAAGGAAGGAAAAAAATCAGCTCTTTTACACTCATTGTGTCGACATAATCTCTGTCTGTCCAGCTGTGAGGTTTCTTCTCACAGTTGTGTAGACACCAGCCTGATAATGAGGACAAATAAAATGTGTGACCTCATACGGAGCTTATAGTTATCTCACTCTCTTTGTACAAGAAAATGACAATTACACACCAATAGTACACGGTGATTAGATGAGATGAAACAGATTGTCCATTCGAGTGGCCACAATAGGTCACATGATGGTGTGGCGATGTCTCACAGAGGTTTCACCTGTCAGCCCAGTGATAGCAATGATCAATGCCGTTTTCTTTTTTTTTTAACATTTTGGCTCCTGTGATTCACAAAAATCGGAAGTGGCTTAATAACCTTTTAGAACCACCTCCAAAGAGCTAGGGGTTTATTACCGAGGACTCTCCACCAGCTGCTCCAGAACGAAAGAAGCCTTTTGGATGAGAGGCAAAAAAACTAAAGAAGTCCAGTTGCCTTTTTTTAAGCTCCTGAGACTACCATTACCTGGATGACCAAGAACCTCTGACAAGGTTAAACTGATATTTGTTCAAAATGATAACAGCTCATAGAGAGATGTAACCTTTGATAAGACCTTGTACAAATGTGTTTGCTTATTCTAGGTTTGGAACATATGATCTGTTGCCACAGTCCTGTGTGTATCTACATGCTCTTGATAAAGTTCATGTTCAAGGTCTTGCAATCTAATACAAGCAAGTTTCAACAGACTTTGATCACAAAGTAACCTGAGAGAAGATAAAATCATTGTATTGCAGTTACTTGGAGTGGATAGGTGGTTTATAGCTCGGCTTTCATATTTATTAGCTAAGCAATCAGCATTAATTAATAATAGTAATAATTATCTTTATAACTCTAGAGCTCTATTTTCGATATCCACCAATTCTTGAATGAAATGTGTCTCTTCACGTGCTAAATACTCCTCTATGTTTAAAGGCTAGTATCTTTTTCGGCTGTCACTAGAGTGGAAATATGGATGGGGATCAGTCATTGTGAGGAAACCTATGCAGTCATCACCTTAATCAGCAGCACAACTAATTGTAACTTTTACATTGTCTGAAATGGATTCCGCATCCATTTCAGAGATGGTTTGTGTGCTTTCCAGTGGCACACTTAAAAATGTCCAAACCAAACATATTGATATAAAGAGTAGCATTTTACATAATTCATGTCACTCTAAACATGGCATGATCGGGATAGGTGCCACAAGATTGATGTGACAGACTACAAATCCATTCTCCACTTTTGGATTTAGGGTGCATGAGGCTCTGTGTTGAATCTACACAATAAAGGGTAGGGTTTGTATAAATTGAAAAACTCACTTACCAGTTTTCTTCGTGTCTTTATTGAATGGCTCAAGAGTTGGGAGTTTGCCTTGTAATTGGAAGGTTGCCGGTTCGAGCCCCGGTCGTTGTGTCCTTGGGCAAGACACTTCACCCGTTACCTACTGGTGGTGGTCAGAGGGCCCGGTGGCGCCAGTGTTCGGCAGCCTCGCCTCTGTCAGTGCGCCCCAGGGCGGCTGTGGCTACAATGTAGCTGCCATCCCCAGTGTGTGAATGGGTGGATGACTGGATGTGTAAAGCCCTTTGGGGTCCTTAGGGACTAGTAAAGCGCTATACAGGCCATTTTAGGGTCCACCTTAAAGCCAAACATGTGATTATTCATTCTAAAATTCCGCCTGTTCTTCATTTTCTACTTTAAACAGAAAATGTGTTTACAGCCTGAAGTGACTTCAACTTCTCTTTAACCTGCACTGACAGCAGCAGACCATATGAACTCAATGAGAAATTAACTTTGTATTCATAATTACAACCTTGCACACATAGTACACTCAGAGAAATGTCAGCCCACTTGTTGTTGCAATACCAGTGTGGACTGCAGCTTGTACTGAGATTTTCAAACTCGAATGAATTAAAAAAATCACCTGCAAACAACCATGACTGACGAGTGCCTAATGACCTGGGAGTGCTCTGTATAGAGACATGGAGGACAAAGTCTTTAGATGTCAATGGCTTTATTTGATGATTTATTAGCGAGCACAAAAACCACAGACTACAGTTTTGAGACAGAGTGCAGCCTAGCTGTGTGATGGTGCAGGTAATACACACGAATAGAAGGAAATTAATCTTATCAAATGAGTGTCCTATAAAATGTTAATGATTTTATGTACTTGAAATAAATTGGGTTGTGGGACAGGTTATTGCAGGGCATTTCTACAATACCCTGTTCAGTTCTTTCTTGATTTTGAGCACATGTGTGTGCAACGAATGAAAATGGAATGGGATGGTTATTTCATGAGACACAATAGAAACTCATTACAGTGTTTTTTTTCTATAGTTTGAAACAACTGTGGTAACTTGCTGGTTACTCGCTAACCCCTTAGATTACACCCTAGTAAAAGCATCTGGGAACTAGATTATAGATGGCAGACAGTTGGTGTCATAAACCACCACCTCTGGTCAAAGATGGTCGTGCACAGTGGACATAGATGGCTTCTTTTACTCATCCTTCAAATCACCTTTCTTCTCTGTCCAAAATGTGAACATTGCCACGTTTTGTCTTGTCCCGTGGAGGTGGCTCTTCTATTTTGTGCCATGCGTTTATGAAGTGGCTGTGTGGTCTCTACAATGTAGAGGTCTGGGCATTCCTCCCTACACTGTACATCATACAATATGTTGTTAAGCTTGTGTTTGGGAGTTTTGTCTTTGGGATGTGGCTGGATCTGAAGTACACTGGGATGTTGTGCTTGGAGAAGACGCTCCTGAGTTTCTCTGATAAACCTGCTACATAGGTGATGACAATATTGTTGCATTTGTCTTTCTGATCCACCCTAGTTGGTGTCTGATATTTTTTTCTGTGCATCTTTGCTGACTTAAAGAAAGCCCAATTAGGATATCCACGTGTTTGAAAAGCTTTCTTTACCTGGTTCATTTCAGTCCATACTCCTCTTTGACTCCCAACACACTCTGGAAGACAAACTTGGGGTAATCAGGACCCTACACCACCAGGCAGAACATGTTCCCTGTAAGCTTGAAGGGAAAAAGAGAAACGCACATATTTACGCATTTCTTTCATAGTGAGTTTGTCATGACACTGATGGCCACTAGGTGGAGTCCTAATTTCACAAAGTATACCCGCATATCACATGCAGAACTGTGAGTTGCTGTGCTCGTAGTTTCATTATTTTGAGAAGATAACCATAATTTTTTTTATTTGATTTTTTAAATTAATTAATCTTTTAAAAGATACTATGTCAGATGTTTTGCACCCGGAGAGAACCCACGCAAACACGGGGAGAACATGCAAACTCCACACAGAAAGACCCCGGCCTGATGGGGGAATTGAACTCAGGACCTTCTTGCTGTGCGGCAACAGTGCTAATCACTGTGCCACCGTGCTGCCCCTAAAAGCTTGTGGGGATAGGTTAATTGGATAATCCAAATTGTCACTAGGTGTGCATGTGCGAATGAATATGAGTGTGAATGGTTGTCTGTCCCTGTGTGTTGGCCCTGTGACAGACTGGCGACCTGTCCATGGTGTACCCCGCCTCTCGCCCTATGACAGCTGGGATCAGCAGAAAAAGATACTAGCAGCTCCAGCGCCCCCGCGACCCTGAAAAGGATAAGCGGAAGTGAATGGATGGATGGATGGATCTCTGAGTAATAATGTTATAGTTATTATTAAACTAAGAATGAGAGAATGGTTTATGGAGTTGTTTTGTATGTATCCAGTTTTGTATTTCCAAGCCAATTTGAACTGATTTACACAATTTAAGCCCATGACTCAATCATGTATTTATTCCATTTAGCTAAAGCAAAACTAACAGAAAAATGTCCAAATCTTAGCTAACCATGTGAGCCAGTGTGAAATGTCGCACGTAACTTTGAACTCTGATTCAGCAACCGTCATCACAGTTTCTTTATTTAAATCAGCTTAAAATTACACGATGACTTTGACTAACAAGTCATTCCACTTTTAATAAGTAAAACTAATCCCGTTTTAAAATAGAAACACTCAACTGCCTGCAAAAAAAATGGATTCTGTGGAAATAATTAATGTGTCTACAAAACACTGATCAGGACATTCAGATTAATTTCCACTGAAATTACAGCAGGTGCTGCAGAGATGCTTGTTGGTTCATGTTGAATGCCTGTTACACAATCTGGTTACAAACAGAGGCTTAAGGTAGAACCACAGGTATGTCTGTGTTTTCATGTAATGATGAGGTGTAAGAAGTCTCTGGAAGTGGTATTTAAAGAATGAATGCAGGATTGGAGGTTGGAATCACTCACAAATACTGCACTATTCAACAATGCTGCTCAGTTTATGATCTTTCTGTGAAAATCAACAACCCAATGATCTATGAGAGGGGCTTAAAAAATCCTTCAAATCTTAAAAATATAATCTTAACAATAAAATTTATAAATACAACAAAAATGAATCAGTCTATGACAACAATTCATGATGTAATAAAAAACTGAGAAACCACAAATCCTACATGTATTTTAGTCAGAGTATACAGTGGGCAGTTGTTTTGTTTGATGCGTCATGGCAACCAAGTGTGTATTTTGGAAAAGCTGGAGAAATAAATTTAGTTGTTAGTGCAAATGCCTTTATAAATTATAAAATAGGGAATTTTCATTGAAATTTTTACAGTTAGAAACAATTAGACACAATTTATCTTTTAGATAAGAGCATGAGAGCACGCTTTGTTCAGGTATTCTATTTGTCAGTTATGATACCAGCTTATTCTTGTATGAAAAGCTATTCTGAAACTGTCTCTTAATCTTCTATTTAATCAGCCAGGAGCTATTTGTGTATTTTTTTATAGTTAACACTAAAAAAGACATTTAAAAATTGGAGAAAAGTCTGAAGCCTGGGGCAAAATTAAAAAAATTAAAAAAACAATACCACCTCTAACACTCAGTAGTAAAGAATTTTCTTTGATAGCCAGTCAGCAGTGCCACATGTGCATGCTGGTTCTTGCCTAGACATTGGTATGTAAGGAGAAAGGACATTACAGTAGGTGAAGGGGACAAGGAGATGTGGAGGCAAAGTCTTTGAGTAGTAGTCAAGTGATGTGCGTTTCTTTACCCACAAAACAGAACCATAGTATCTTATCATTTTGGAAATAATCAAAACCTTTAAATCTTAATGTTCTGAGTTGTGGCCACTGGCCACATGGTGACAGCACAGCAAACTGAACACACCCTGGACATACTACCTAAAACTCCCAAACAAGACTGAAATGTCCAAATATTAAAGTCATATTCCACTAACTGTGTGCTCCATTGTTAATATTTAAAATAAGTCATACACTGTGTGATTCTTTTAATGGATCAGCTGTATGACATGTTGCCATTAGACGGTCCTAAAGGAGTATTTAGCAGTTAATAAAAATGACAATTTATTCAAGAGCTGGTGGAGACAAAAACAGAGCTAAAAGTTAATAATGCTAGTTCCTGTATTTATAAAGATAATTTTTAATGTTGGTTGCTCGTCTAACAAATCTAAATGCAAAGCTGTAAGCCACTTCTAAGCCACTTATACGCTCAAAGCAACTGCAATACGATGGCTGAATAACTTTCAAGTATTTTAAACAGTCACGGTTTCATACTGTAATAACTCTAAATGTAACTAAAAAATAAATTTGAGCCATGAATCTGAAATGTAAGCCATGTTTAGGTAAAATGTAAGGCTATACAAACTTTACACAGCCTGACATTAACAGCCGATATTTTCTCCCACTGAAAAAGATGATTAAACACAATCTTGTTGATGCTAGTAAGTGGGCTCTTCTGAAGTAAAATAAGCTGTAAAACTAATCAGCATTAACCCAGCTACTGCCAGACTATTTAATAGAAACTGAGTAAGAAAAGTAAAATTGGACGTTGCAGACAGCAGCTGACCCACAAAGATTTCCCTTAAAGGAGATGAGACTCCATGGACTCAGACATCAACTACATGAAGGAACAGCCTATTTCATTGGATTTTCTTTGAAGTTTCTCCCACTTGGTTTAAAGTTGACACACTGCTTCAGGGTCTCATGACACAAATACAACATATTCATGTCTGAATCTTCAACTGAGCTGCAATCAGGACCCTGAAGCAGAGGATGCATGTCAGAGCTTAGCCCCTCCTACTCACCATCTGAGCTGCACCACCTGACTAAAATATGTGACCTTTTTTTCTTTTATTAAAACCAAAATGTCCTCTTTTTCTATTGAGACTGAATTAAGTCAGAGTCGTGGGTTATGCCGAGGTGATGGTAGCAGCACAATGTATTCCTGCAAGTCGGGCGAATCTTTTCGTGGCCACGTGATGTTTTTCTGCGTTCCTGAGATCACCTGATGGTTCAGCCTCAATGCAGGGCTGTGTGGCCAAATCATATTCATGGAAGAGTAATTCTGGTCTGATTAAAAGCATCACTTTGCCTATTCAACTGTTTTGGGTCAGCAGCCCCTTTAACCTACCTGGGCGCAGACACAAACTTGCCTCTAGAAGTGAAAAAACACAAGTGTAAGGCCAAAACGCTCCTTGTGATTCTGAAAATATTTATTTCTAACAGTTTTCCACTGTGAGCTTCGATCATAATTTTGTAGCAAAAGTTTAGATTAATATGGGTTTCATAAAAAATCATCACTGCCTCAGAAAGTAATTAGCATAACTATGTATTTTTCGTTTCTTATATTGGAGGTCTTTACTTATAATATCTTTGTCCAATGAGCCGATAAAGTCATTCTCCTTATAGTAATTGGTCAAGTCAAGTTGTAAAATTCCCCCAAAATACAGTGTAGTTGTTTACACTAACATATTTTTCATTTTTGCCCACTTTAGGACAATGGGCACAGGTCATGGATACAGTTTGAAATGCCTTTTGCAGTAATTCTATTTGCAAATATTTGAATCTTTGCATATAGTTGTTCTTTTGGAGTTGTGTTTCTGTCCACATGATGAATATGTCCAGTTTTACTTTCTTTTAGCTCAGTTTTTGGTCTGCACCTACCTATAAAAGACATATCTGGTTCTTTTGTTACTAAATGCTTCAGCATACGTGCTAGCTATGCTGTTTAGTTTAGTGATAAGGAGATGTGGGGTGAGAAGGGAGGTCTTGAACATACAAAATTAGTCAACGATATACTCAAATGGTGCACTTTTGAAATGTGGTGAAACTGGGGGATTGCACTGTTGATGTGCTGCCAACCAATCTGCAACAACTGTGTGATGCTATCATGTCGATATGGACCAAAATCTTTGAGGAATGTTTCCAACGCTTTGTTGAATCTCTGCCACGAAGAATTAAAGCAGTTCTGAAAGCAAAAACTAGGTCCAAGGTTAACCTTATAAAGTGGCTGGTAGGCATATATAAATCTTCATGTGCCTTTTTTAAGGAGTACCTGTAGCAATGAACCTAAAGGATTATGGCAATTCATTTTCTTTCAGCTCAGTTGTGCTAGTTCAACAGCGTAAGCATTTCTCAGTTTGCATTTTGCTGTTTTAGCTTGATTGTGGGCCCCTACAGGCAGCCAGCCAGGTGCTTAACAGCAGAAGAAGAAGACAGCCACAGTTACCAAGGAGTAAATGAGCATATCTGTAAGGTCCAGACATTTCAGTCAGTAGTTAGTGGTAGTTAGTACAGAGCAAAGACTGAAGCTTGCATTCACTGGATGAGAATCATAATGATGATTTTATTGTGTTTCTGTCGGATTTACTAAACGGCTTTTAAATCAGCCCCATTTACCACTGGTTGTCATATTTCATATATCTCCTTCAGTGCAGTCTGTTAGTTATTTGCTAACAAGTTTTCGAGGTCAACGTAAAATGAGATATGTTATTGTTGTGAGGCCAACCCTTCAGTACATGTTGATCATTTTCAGGCTTTACTGTCTGATGAAGTTGCTGATGAAGCAGACTGTGAGGTCTCAGCTCACTGATGTAACAGAGTCCATTGCCAGTGGAAATTTGGAAAACACTTAAGAGAGATTTGGTTTGCTAAGAAGCAGAGGGAAAGTTTAAGCTCCTTCTGTCTCAGTCTTGTTCCATTGGCAAACAGGTATACAGACAACAGGCCCCGTCTGCTACTTATGTCAGATTTGGTAAATAGAGCCAAACAAAAGAAAATCTGAGCCCTCCAAATTTATTATAAAGTTCCTGCTGCAATTATAGTTTTCTCTCTGCTTTCTGATTTTCTCCCATGACCTTTTTAAAAATTATATTATAAGCTTTAAATCCAAGTTACAGGCAGTGTTGTGTATAATTTTGCTGCATCAGTTGCTTTGTTTGAGTTTTCTTTAAACTTCTCTTTGTATCCTTTTGTCTTCTCTCCGTTCATTTTACTATCAACGTCTGTTGCAGCTTGCTCGTATTAAATTCATGACCTTGAACATAAACATGATAAAGAGTAGATGCATATACAGACAGGACTGAGACACCAGACCACATGTTCCCAACCTAGACTAAGCAAACTAATTTACAAGCTCTTGTCAAAGGTTTCATCTTTCTATGAGTTTTAATCATTTTGAGCAAAGATCAGTAAAACCTTCACAGAGTTGGTCTGTTTAAGATCTCAGTCATCCAGGTAATAGTAGTCTTCATTTGGTTTTTGTAGATGTTTTGCCTTCATCCAAGCTGCTTCTTCAGTTTTAAAACGGCTGGTGGAGAGTCCCAGATTGCACCCCTAATGAGAGCTGTCCTCTTCAGAGGTGTTCCCCTGTAAGGTAGTTTTTCTATTGTAAAGTTCAACAGTTTAACACAGGAGTCTGTGGGGGACTGACTCAGTTTTGGAGCCAACCTCAAGTGGACACTGGAGGAACTGCAGGTTTTTGGACTTGTGTGGGGGCTTCATTTTTTAGCAGTTGGTAAAGGTTCTTCATCTCTGTTTTCTTGGATCATTTTGTTTTGAAATCATTCAGCTTCACATTAGTTTTACTTCTAGTTTTTGTTTAGTTCTCCATGGCTTCCCGCTTTGCTAAGCAAAAATCATTGAGACTTTCAGATTACTGATTAAAGATTTGAATGTTGGACTTCAGTCTGTCTTTGGTCTCCTCCTCCTCCTCCTTCATCTATAAATTATTAAAATGTTTCTGACAGCCCTCAATTAAACCATTAAAATAAGCGTAAAGCATCACATATTGTGACACTCCTTATGTTTCCATTTACTCATTTTATTTATTTATTTAATTATTTTAAACTCTATAAATATCTCGTTGACACACTGGAATTTTGTTGCACTTGTTCATTTCTGCTGGGGCACTTGACCCACAGTGCAATGCGTTGCAGGACTGCTGGGACATGAGTGTTTATATGCCGAAGATAGAAAAGCCACAACCACATAATTACAGAGCACTTTGGGTGTCTCCAAACTAGAAAACCATAATATCCTTCCTTTTTTTCTAAGCTGTAAAATAGCCACAGAACAGCTGAGAGTTAAATATCTTACTCAGTCTCAATGGGGCAAAATTTTATGTAATATTACCTCTTTTCTAGATAACTGAAGGTCTCTCTGCTGCTTACCTGAGATCTTGACTGGTGTGGAGGTAGCACGGTGGCACGGTAGTTACATCAGCAGATGGCCAGCTGGTGTATTCTCCCGTGTCTCCCCGTGTCTGTGTGGGTTCTCTCCAGGCACTCCTGCTTCCTCCCACAGTCCAAAGACATGTAGTTAGTTGGGTTAGGTTGATTCTCAATTCCGTCTGTCTGAATGGTTGTCTATGTTAGCCCTGCAACAGACTTGCAACCTGTGCACAGTGTCTCCTGTTTTTTGTAGCTGGAATAGGCTCTAGCTCCCTGTGTGGAAGAAAATGAATGGATGGACTGGCTGGTGTGATGAAATTATTCCATACCAAGATATAGAATGCAGTGGTCAAGATCACTGGGTTTGTCCTAATAACGTAATTACTTATCACATTTAATGAATAGGGCTTCATCTCTGCATCAAGTTTAGTAGTTAAAGCTGGAGCTTCAGAGCAGATTCTCTAAGATCAAAATTTATGGACTTTTTGATAAGATTGATAAATATTCTCTAATTTACATTTGTGATTAGAACGAGGTAAAACTGTAACTTTTATCAGGGTGTTTTTTGGTGATTGTGTTTCAGCTTCACATTTCATTCTGTGGACCAGTCAAATGTTGATTTCACATCTTCATATTTACTAGTGACGTAATTTGAGGATGTCTTTATCAAGTTGATTTTTTTTAAAGTACAAAACAAATAGTTCAGTGCACAAGTTATGTTTGTTCTTTTACAACAAATGCAGTACGAATGACCGCTGAAGTACCAGTGTCAGCTGGAGCCACTCTGCTGCTGATGCTGACTTTTTAATTGAGATTTTGAGTGAGATTTCACCCTCAAGAATCAGCAAAGTATTCAATAAAATTATAGAAAGTTTGAGTAACAGAAACATATTCTGATGAATAAATGTCTTGACAACATTGGAGTCAATAAATAATGTTTTTTGTTTTAGTAGTAAATCAGGTCTTGAATTATTTTGTAGAACTTAACACTAATTAGCCAAAACGATCCCAGATTACAACATTTGCCTGTTAGAAACAGTTTGGATCTTATAACGAACTGCAACTGCAAGAAATTAATGATGATAAACAAAGAAAAGATGCATGATTATGTTTACTTGGAAGCTTTATTACATTCAGTGCTTTTTGTGCATAAAATTTGATCTGAGACACTAATTTCCCCAAAACACTGTATGGAAATAGTATGACACAGATGTGCAACATAAGAATTTTTGGTCAATCATTTTTACATTCAAATCGGTGTTGCATACAATTTTATTGATAATTAGTAGAATTTATTAGACGTATATAATAACATAAAATAATAAAGAAACAGAAGGAACACAGATTGGTTATAGTGGTGTGGAAAACTATGAGCAGCTGCTACTGTCCTTATAAAGTAGAGTCCATATAGTGGTCAGATTATACAATTTATGTATTAAAATCTAAATAAAAATCTATTAATTTCATATCCCAAACCCAAGATTGATTCCACAAAAAAACCCCAAAACTGTTTATACCCTCAACAAAGTGAAGGTCGGGTTTTGAGTACGTTCAAACTTCCAGTTTATGTTGCACAACCTCACAGGCAAAATTGTGACACAAGAATATTTTAGGCACCTGTCTGTAAACAAAACAGCACCTCAGCATGTCAGTAACAGGGTGTGTGGATAAAAACTGAGCCCTTTTCTTTTGTGAGCTCTTGTGCTGTGTGCTGCACAGCTTCAAGTGAAGGCATTTATTATTATTTCACCAACTGAGAACAAGATTAGTTTCCATTTCAGTCTCTCTGCCTGGAATCATTTTCTCTCAAATGCTTTGGTGTAGATGTCCTCAACAGGGCGACGTCAGCACTTATCAGCACCAGCACAATCTCTCTGTGACAGATGAACCGTAACAACAAAGTCCCACGTCCTCCCAAATTTCATAACAGTGGAAAATATTAGCTGATTAGCTCCTGGCAAAGTTTCTGTAAAAATTTTCAAACCCACAACTTTCATAAAAAATGATACAATTTACACTAATGCAAAGTAAGCCAAGAGGTGAGCACTTGTATCTGTCTTGAGAAAGAAACAAAGCTCAGTTGTGTTTGGTCAACGCTGGAAAAAGTCTTACTACTCTGCAGCCACCTTAGCAACGCCTTCAGGCACATTTGGGCTATTTTGAAACCTTTCTCTCTGAACAGGATGACAGCCTCAGGATTCATTTCTGTGGTCAAGGGAAAGCAAGAAAATGCTTCCTGAGTTTGGGAATTTTGTCCGAAAATAATGTTTAAAAAACTTTTAAGCTTTTTTAGGTGACACATATACCACACTTATTATCGTTATGCTTGGAGTTAGCAGGAAAAAAAGGAAAATGGCACACTTACCTATAGCTTTACTAGATAACAAAAAAATATGCCTCCCACAACACAATTTAAGCACAATCATGAACCTGAACTGTGGAACATCACGCTCCACTACATTTCAGCCGTGGATCAACCACCATGTTTGCTGTTTCATTTCTCTGTATTTTTGTTTTCACAATTCTTTGTGCCTTTTCTCCAGTCTAGTTTATGTGAACTTCTTGTGGATAAATGTCAGAAAAAAGAACATTTCAGCATAAAAAAATGATTGTGGAAGTGCAGTTTGGGAAGGCATATACTGTATAATATCAGACACTGGTACTACAAGAATCGTGAATACAAATCTATGAAAGTCTATGAAATTCCTTAATGGCAAAGACTGCAGATGTTTTGACCCTAATCAACACCTGGGAAACATATTAGCCATATTCATGACCACTGTAACTGTTTAAACATGTCTTCTCCTTTTATATATGCAAAATGTCTGTTCCATGTGCTGGTGAGATGAACAGCGACTGATTGTGTCGTCACTCCAGACGGAGCAATTAAATGAGTTGTAACATTATCAAACTTTTCATTAGTAGAAGCATAACTGCTGAGAACAAATCACTTTAACCGTTCTTTTGAAAGAAACGTCTTTTTATCTTCTAATGACCACTGAAGTAAATAATCTGGCTTTGTACCCATTCATTTAGATAAGGGCTTCAAAATAACTGCCCAGAGGAGCAACCAAGATGAAGGTTAAAGATGAAGGTGCACCAATTATCTGTGCAGAAATGATGATGTGGTACACAAACAAACACAAACACAGAATGAGCGACTTTTGGAGTTTTGTTCAGTGTCTAAAACATCAAGCTGAGTGAACACAGACGTAGAAGTTTTTGTGCTCCTCCCAGTAGTGAAGTTCATCTTCGAAGCTCCACGAGCAGGCCAGGTCTTTGGTGGATTTGATTGTGTGAACCACACAGTCGCCGGGTAACTTCTCGAACAGGAACTCAGCGACCCCAACCACTGTGAGTTTCTTCTGAGACTGGATCAGCTGTTGGATGTGGCTCTTGTCCACAGGCTCAGGCGAGGAGCTGTAGGACACCCATACGTTCAGTTTCTCATCCGATGAAGGCACTTGGAAGCGGTTCTTTCCCGTTGCGCATTGGAAATCCCTCTTGTTGACAAACAGGCCTGAAGGAGATTTAAATATACGCACAGACCAGCCCACCCAGTCATACTTCTTCTTTAGCTTCTCTACCATAGCATCAGCTAGCTGTTGGTTGGTTAAATCTTGCTGATCTCTCACCAGTCGTCGGGAGTCTTCTTCAGCTTGTTTAGGGAAGCTGACGATGCAGTCTTCAATGACAGCGTTCATTTTACCCTGGACAGCCTTCATCTTCTCACCCCACTCTTTCAGAAGATCGTCCTCCTCGTCATATCCTTTCAGAGCAGCGTGGCCCAGCAGTGCAATGAGCGCAATGCAGAAGAGCTTCTTCAGACGGGCGCAAAAGTCTTCCATCACCCGGCGATTTTTCTCCTCATAGTTAAGGATGATCTCGAGCAAAGGTTCCCCAGAGAAACTTTCTCCCATCACAACGTTGTATAGGGTGTTAATATTTTTGTCGCCTCCGGTCTTGGCGAAATGCTCCAGGAAGAGCTTCTTCTTCACTTCCCGGAACTTAGGTTTGGCGTTGAGGATGTCCATGTACTTCCTGAACTGATTAGTAATGTTTTCCTCAACGGGGAAGTACGTAGAATCCACTCCGCTCTTCTTGATCTCCTCGTTGATCCGCTGAAGCTCCTCAGACACTACATCCAGCCGATCTCTGACCTTCTGAAACTGCTCCTTCATGAATGCGGCCTCTTTGCTCTCCACGTTGTCCAGAGCCAGCTTGACAATCGGGGCTGCGATGGAGAAGATGGGGAAGAGGTCACCGGCGATGCTGGCCACCACTTCAGCTCCTTGCTCAAACACTTCCATCACTGTCTCCACCATGTCCTTTTTCTCAGACACAAGCTTCTGTAGTGGATTTGCCATCTTTGCTGACGTCTGTCTCAGACCGAAGAAAAACAATCACATTCTTAGAAACAGTCAGAACTGATCCTCTTGTAATATTAACAACAGTCAAAGTAAAACAGAGATTGAGGGGTCGGTTTTTGGTCTTCTAACTCTACTTACAGCTCTGTTCCAGTGTTGTTGGACTGTAGACTGTAGGCCTTGTGCTTCTTACTACGCAGCAAACACTGATAAGGAAAGAGAGAAACAGCCAAGTGAGCTTCAGTGCTGGCTGCTAGTCACACCCAATGAGCAATGACTCAACAATGCCAAGAGAGTTCAGTAATGACGGAGGACTGGTATGGGCTGAACTGCTACATGTTATTCATATGTTAACCGCTGGGAGGTAAAATGTACCTGCTCAACATTTACATTTACATTCAACTTAAACAGCTATTCCTCAACAGAGTGACTATTATGCAAAGACAACATGGAGGAGCACTGACTGGTTTCAAGCCACGCCAAGCCAAGCCTAACGGAGAAACACAGAGCTCACATGCTTACCATGGCAAACTTGCAGAGAATAAAAGCATGTGGAACTAAATTATGTACTTGGACTGTTAAATGCAACTATCTCCTCTTTAAGTCACACTGTTCAATGGGCTGTTTTCCAAGTTAAAAGTAAAATTAAATGCCGAAAGAGTTTGAAATCCATTATTTTGTTGCGTTTTTTGCAAAGGGTTAAATTATAAAATAGATTCAACATTATAATGAAGCTGTAGCCAGCAACTTAGCTTAACATAAAGACTGAAAACATGTCTGGAAAAACTGAAAACTCAAGGCCAAAATTATCAGGAAGTCTCTAAAAGTGTAACACGTGAAGTCAGGACAGTTCATGAGCTTCTGGCAACAGATCAGTTCCCATAAAAGCTGAACGAAAGGAAGACGGTGTGATATTTCTGAAAGCTTCACTTTGAGTAGTGAAAGTCTGTCATTTCCAAAGCGTTAAAAATGGCCATAGCACCAAAGCTGCTAACCGACACACATAAGGTGTGTGTGCTCGATGCTCTGGGTTTATAGAAGTGAAACAGGTCATGACAGACATATGAGGGCTTGTAAAGAATCCTTTAGTCTCATATATTGGATGGGCTTCACTTTTCTACATGCAGGACTAACGTTGTCGAAGCAGTGAACTTTTCCTAAATCTAATCAAGCAAGTAAAATCAAGGGTTAAATTCAAGATGGCAATAACCCTTCCACAAATTAAAGCATGCTGGGCATTTATTGATATGCAGGGGGAAAAAGTTTTCCCTTCATTTCAGCCTAAAAACCGGATCCCTGTTGAACTTGGAAAGTCTTAGTCTGAACATTTCCAAATTCCAGGACTCACAGCATGAGCAACACTAACTGATTTCCTGGGCATGTTCAGACATGTCCTTGGTGCAAATCTGGAAATGTGCAATTTTGGGAGAAACTTTCATTTGTGTGGAAAAAAAACAGTCCACTGTGACTGTTTATTTTGCAGCTCTCGGTAAAGAATCTGCCGTCACACTCTTCAGTTCAGCTTTCTGGTCTTGTTCACATGGTGTGTTTCATTTGGAGCTGAGTGAGAAGCAGCAGTGCTGTTTCTCCTCAGTCGATATCAGAGCAGCAGGCGTGGGAAGTGATTAAGCGTAAAAAGGTTAAACTTGCTGGGCGAGGGTGCGTTTTCCAGTGAAACTCAGCAAGTTACCACGGCAACAAGGCAATGGAAAATAATCAGTAGGCTCATTTATCTATCTGCTGAGGTCAAGTCTGTCCCGGGGGGGGG
>NW_005187539.1:1677734-1706607 GCF_000239375.1 Pundamilia nyererei | reverse complement strand
AAAAACATACCTACGTTTTTCTTGGCAGGATGCAGATAAGAAGCTATCCTCTCACAATAAAACAACGTTATAACCAGCACAACGGGTGGTGGAAATGAAAGAAACTTAGATGTAATCATCTCTGACTATAACCTAAGTAATATATAAAAAAAGACATATTGCCTTTTTGACAATGTCAGCAAATACTGAACACATTCAATCTTTATTTGAGGGGAAAGCTGTTGCACTGGATTGCATTAGATTTTTACACTTGTACTTAATAAAGTGCCCAGTAAATGTTCATCTTGTTTGATTAATTTATACAAAAACTTAAACGCAAAAGAATTTGGGGTTTAGCTATGTTTTATTGGCTACATTTTGGCCTGGAGTCAAAGTCACTGCTCCCGGCCAAGAATTCTTTGGGAAAGGGCCAGACATGTTGTTTACCAGTCTTTATGACAAACTAAGCTAATCAGTTGCTTCATATTTATGGAGAAATATGATTAATTTCATCTAACTCTCCACAAGAACTCTATCCTCAAAGTGTCACACCTGTGAATAAACAAACACAAACCTCTTCAACAAAAAAAGTGATATAAAGGATATGATATGTTCAGCAACCCAGAAAGCAAAGAGGAAACGGGAAGGCTGTTCACTTGGCTGTTTCTCAAATATAACATATGTAGGATGTTATATTTGTGCAATTTTGTTCTAAAAATTAAGAAAAACAGCAAAGTAGGAAATTCCAGCAGGGGTTTAGAGCATTTCCAGTTACTGCATCTCATTTGATTTAAGCATAAAAAATGTTTCCACTGATGTTATCTCTCGGTTTCGCTACTTCTCGGGGTCTCGTGGGTTTTGTAACTGCAGTCTGAGTGCATGAAACACCTCCACGCAGATGCTTCAAACATAAAAGTGCTTAAAGAAATCACATTTTCATAGACAAAGAGCTGCTGCGGCTCATATAACAGAGATGCACACCGCAGTCTGTGTACTGCCATTTAGATGCTGTTTTAGTCATTCTTCTGCTGCTCCTATTTGACCAGTATATTTTCTAACTCCAGGGCTTTTCAGATCAAGCTTTTAAACTAAAAATCTAAAGAAAATGCAAAATGATTTCTGTGATTTTTGGGTTATTTAGTTACATTTCAGGTATCTTTAAGTTGTTCACAGTTATACAAACATGAATTTTCCTTTTTAAGTACTCAAAGACCAAAGAGGAGGGTAAATACAGTATATTCTACAAATCAGCAAACATTATAAAAGTGTCTTTATCTTTTTTGTATTACATTAATACTATGATGACCTTTCAGTTGTGTGTGACCCACTGGAGAGGCGTAAGCTTTGGCTGTGTCAGCTCAGGACTGAACTGACCAATAATATGCTGCTTATGCGTTGATACGGTCTCAAAGAGCAATATAATAAAAATATCAGCCAGGGTGACGGTTTTCTTCTCATCTATTATTACTGTGCAGAATTTAAACACTGTGATATGCCAATGGCAAATTTATATGAGGATCTGTGCAGTGGCAAGAAACGCACAACGCGCATGCGCTATCTGCACTGACTTTAGTGCCAGCTTCATCTGGACAGTAGAACAAACCCTCCATCTGACAGCTGACCACTCAGTCTGACCACTGAGCAGGGAAAAAACTTAACGCTCTGTTAAATGCGCTCTCTTAATGGATGAAGTATCGATCAGTCCGCGCGCGAGGGTTGTAATTGTATCGTTTTACATCTGATGGGCAGAGAAACAAACAAACACAGCAGCTTCACACCACAGATTAGGTTTGCGTTACAGCGCAGCCGCGTCAGTGGATTAAAAAAACAAGCACTTCCTGGAAAAAGTAAAGCGGTGGCACCAGATCTGGCAACCAACGCCCATAAAAGTTTTGCCTGAACTGCATTAAATTTTGCAGATTCGTCTAATCACCCACTCCGCTTTATTAAAACAACAAAATATACGAGGACTTTTAACAGCAGTGAACAAAAAGCGGGTTTAAAAAAAACAGCTCGATTATGTAACGAGAGTGGCATGAAGTCGATTAAGCTGAATCGATCCTCCACTCATCAGCACTAACACTACCGCCACAGGACCCTTATAATGTCTCTGCTCACACGCAGTTAAAATGTGCCTGTCCACTATGAAACATTTTCAAGAGAAACGGACTCACCTCATAAAGTTTGCGGAAGAACTCTAACTTCCAGACTGTTTGCCTTCCTATTGGTCATGTGGCTCTCATGTTACAGAGAGCAGACACACCCAGTCAAACCCAGAAGAAGTACAAGAAAAAAGAAAAAATCCTGGGTGGTGGAGGGAAAATCAGTTGTGAGCATAATAGTCTGTTGTTGATATTGTATACAGATCGGCCTCCACCCATCTAATAAACAAAGGCATGTTATTACAGCATTATAACCGTTAAAGAGCTAATCTGACTGAGTTCGTTTGAACGCAACTTAAATAAGAGAGTAACGACGATAACAAAGGATGACAAAATATCCGTAATTTTAGTTTATTAAGGATGAAAGTAAAACATTGATCGTATGTGAAAGATTTCCCACACAGCACCAAACACAGCAAAATATTTATTTTTTTTAAAATAGGCTTTTATTTGGAGAGTGGGTAATATTAATTGCACTATCTACCACAGTATTAGTCATTTGTGCACACACAAAACAAAAAAAATTCCACCTGTATGACTAACAAAGGTTATCTTATCTTTTTATAACAGGGCACCTGAATTTTTTTAAGTGGTTATTTTTTGTTTGTTTGATTGTTTTGTTGAGATTAGACGAGCTCTACTGCTCTAATGTGAACTTAAATCATTCTTAAAGCCTTCATGAGTGCTTTGGCTTCCTTCCACAGTACACATAATTGTGACTCTAAGTGGTTCTCAGCACGAATATATCTCTGTCTGATATAGCGGTGATCCATGTTACCTTGGCCCTCACCTGTGACAGCTGAGGTAGGCCCAAGGGACAAGCAGAAGAAAATGAATGGACGGATTTCTCTTTCGATTTTTAATATAGAAATCGAAGGCCAAGCAAGCAAATATGCACATTTCCCCCAAATGTAGAACTATTCTTTTAATTGTTGAACACCTCTTTAATATTTTTTTTATTTAGAACCAAGTCGCTGACTAATAATCCCATCCAAACCCAGTTTTGATAGTCACGAATGTCATCTTCAGAACATCCAAAGCCAGCATTTTTCCAAGGGTAGATTTTCACATATAATCTTAAAATCTCTGAAAGCTCACAAACACATATTTCTCAGTCATCCACCCTTAGCAGGCTAATATTCAGTGGGAACAGATTCACGACCCTAATGCTAAGACAAAGCTGGCATGGACACATCTGGCTCTGAATTTTCTCACCTCAAAGCTACACATATAAGAATATAAATTGTTGCATTAGACAATGGGTCACATAGCAAAACCCAGACAGAGCTGATTACACATCAACAGAGGCAAGATTTAGGAATACATTTCTATATTGAATGGAGATATTTTCAAGTCTCTGATAAAGACATTCATAAATTCATCAATAAGAAGGTACACATTACATTTTCATTGGCCTACTCAGGATGAATGCACAAGTACGCTCGTTTGTGTTTTCCAAAGTAGTAACAATCCTCTTGGAAGTTGGTGGACTGCACCACTGCCTTGTAATGGCTGACAGCATGGACCAGGCAGTTGGGGAAGCTTTTGTTCAAAGACAGAGCAACTGCCATCATGTTCCCCTTCAACTTCTCCTGCTCAATCTTCTCCTGGATCTGACTCTTGTTAATAGGCTTGGGGTTGACACAGAAAGAGACCACAATCTTGATCTTGTTCTTGGTCAAAAGGTCAAACCAGTTGGCTCCCCCACTTCCATGGTACTTCTTTCCAGCTAGCCAGTTAAAAAAGAAAATGCGCTCCCGGTCATTAAAGGCCCTGATGGACCAGTTCACCCAGTCGTATTTCTTAGCAAGAGCATCCAAGATGGTGTTGGTGAAGTTCTGGTCGGCAGTGCCCGGATTCTCCTGAACTAGATGCTCTATGTCCACCTTGGCTTGTGTGGCAAAGTTCTCTGTACAGTCATCCACAGCTGCTTTCATTCGCTTTTCCACTTCCTCCATTCGTCCTTGCCACTTCTTCACCATCTCCTCCCCAACTCCTCCTTCCTTGAGGGCAGCATAACCCATGACAGCGATAATGCCAACCACAAAAAGCTTCTTCAGTCGAGCACAGAAGTCCTCCACTGCTCTTCTGCTTCTCTGCTCTGTATTAACTACAGTTTCCAGCATAGGATCTCCTGAGGTGTTCTCCCCAGTGACAGAATTGTAGAGGGCATCCAAGTTTAAATCCATATCGGTGCTCTCATAATGGCTGATGAATTTCTCCATCTTTTTCTCCTTGAACTTTGGCTTGGCGTTGACAAAGACCTGAAACTTCTCATACTGGCTGATCATCTGTGCCTCTCGATCAAAGTTTTGCTTGTTCATCGACGTCCTCTGCAGCTCCAGGGCAAGTTTATCAATCTCATCTTGGATTCCTTCAAGTTTCTGGTTCACCATCTCGAATTGTTGAGTTAAGTAGCGAGCCTCTTTGCTGTCCGGGTTGCTGAGCAGCTCGGCTGAGGCCACAAACACGGCCTCCAAGACGGGGTGTAACTGGCCCACAGTGGCAGCTAGCACCTCAGAGGCTTGCCCCATGATCTCCACACCTTTCTCTATCTTGTCCCTGTTGTTCACGAGCCAGTCTGCCACACTGTTCATCTTTGAACTATATGTTTCACAGTAACTAATCTAAAAGGATTTCCAAAGGCTTTGCTGGTGCCTGAAAGGAGAAGAAACACGAAACCCTTGTGAAGTTCATTGATTTGAGACTTTTTAGCATTTCAGATAAAATATGGCTCAGCTTTTTCTTTATTTTAGCAAATATAAGTAACATAAAGTCTCTCTCTGTCTTTTTCAATCCTTTCTCAGCATGCATGGTGCTCCTGTGTAGGAGAGTATTTGCAGTCTCAGGAATAGGTTCTCTAAGAACATGTTCCTGACAAACAAACTCTACAATAAAAGCAAACAGCAGGTCATGTCAGCACATGTAGGCATCCAGTTTCAGGCCGCGCCCTCAGAGCACGAGTTAATGACAGGGACTCATTTTTAAGTCCTGGTGGCATTGACATAGGTCCAAAAAAAAAAAATTTAAGTACATAAACGAGTCATGGATGGTAAAACAGAACAGATGTCAAATATGGTATGTGTACTCATGAATTATGACGTGGACATATTGTGCAACACTGCAGTGCTGGCCTTTTGGGATGTCATTTTTACTTCTCTAACAATAGCCAAGAACCAAAGCAAACACAGATGTTCACAACATGGGTAAAAAAGGGGATTTACTTCGATGATGATTCTATATTTTTCTATGTAAAATACCCAAAAGAGATGAGCTAACTAATTTCTAGTTCCCTGGAGCTCAGAAAAAGGCACACCCAAGACTGAGAGAAGAAAATCCCCCACCAGTGCACTTGTTCAGTAATACAACCACATTTCCCTCCTCATTACAGCCTCAGTTTAATTGAATGCACCCAGATGTAATATTTGTGAGGATTTACTTTTGTGTAAAAAACCACAAAAATACAAGTTTATATGTAACAACAGTTTATCAGCTCACAGTGACTGCTGCAGTGATGAGATCAGTGGTGTCATTTTACAGCCTTTCCTATCACTGTGCTAATTAGATTTACTTCATTTGGTAACATACCAACAGATTTTTTTGTGCATTTCTATGAGAATCAAATGACAAGCAACAAAAATTAACTTTTCAAAATTTTAATTTGGAATTAAATAACAGATTTAGATTCCATTCTAATGAAGGAAAACAAAAACAGGGAGTAAGTATTTACTGAACATCTTGGTAATTACTTGGTAATAACCTCCCTTGTAAAACCAAAAAGTCTTCTTTGACATCAAACATATTTTGGTGAGAGAAAGAGAGGAGAAAAAGGCGAGTCCCACACAGGCACTTGATCAAACTCCGGTTTTTCCTCTAAGTGCGACGGAGACTTAACGGCTCTGTCGCACTTAGGATGTGGTTTTTCAAGTGCCCACATCCTCTGAAAGACTCACTCTACCTGTGGCATTCCAGTTAAAAATTTCATTTAATGTTGAGAGCATGAAATGAAAAATGTAAATGTTTATATGGATATAGGCAAAGAGTTTCTCTTTCTTCCTTCCTTTCTTTCTTTAAAATAATAATAAATGATGAAGATTCTCAACAAATAATTAGAAAAGAATGAAAAAACTCACCTTTTTAGTTAAATGTCCAATGGGCTGCAGTCCAGTTATCCAGTAGTCCAGCTGTGCCTGTGAGCACCAGCCTCCTTAGGATATATATATAGTCTCTCTCTCTCTCTCTCTCTCTCTCTCTCTCTCTCTCTCTCTGTCTAGGCTCTTGTCACTCCCCCTTTGCAACTCCTCTATCCTGTTCCAGCATTCCATAAAATAACCCACTCAGAGGGATGAGAGACCAGCGCTGACACAGATAACATCCTGTAAACACTCCCCTATGCAGGGACACCAAGCACCCTGGGAACAGATAAAAAAATAAAAAATACTGGTTTGTGTGCGTGAGTATGAATGCAAGAGAAAGAGAGACAAAGATAGACAAAGGCAGTGTGAAAGAGACTAAAAAGGAGGCCAGTCACAGTAGGGCTCAACTACGTGGCCCACCAGCACAAAACCCCTCTTGTTGTGGCTCGAACAAGGTTGCCATGGCCACTGCACCGGCTCCCCCAACTTGTGTGAGACGCTGCATGCTTGAGAACCAAAGTGAGCTCTCTGTTCTCCCAGCGAGTTGGGATCCAGAGCAAGTTAGCTAGACTCCTAGGTGATCTTATAAATGTTGACCTACTTTACTTTAAATCTGATTATTAGCAATAGAAAGTTACAGCTCTGTGGAGTCAAGCTTTACAAATCGGGATGACATTTGCCCTGCAGGGGCAGCACTTTCAGAATCAGTCCGTCACAGCGCAGACTACAGACAGGCGGTCTGTGTTTCTGACATTCAGAGTTCACTCTGAGCCTTTGTGCTTTCTAAAGCAGTCATCTGTGCCACTTTAGGCACGATAAAGAGGCAGGAGGAAGAGGAGAAACTGCAATGTGTGACAAACTGAAGCTGGTCAGCTGGGCTTCCTTGTTCCTGTGTCGTCCTTCTGTCACATCTCACACTTGAACTAATTGTGACCATTGGAAACCAGAGAGTGGGTTTCGCAGGGACTCAACAGTATGTGGTGTGATGGGTGGTACAGACTGATGCTGGTAAACATTCGCTGCAGATGCCTGAGCGTGACGTCGCTCAGCTGGAAGACCTCGGATGCTGCTTTTTCTTTTCTTTAAGCCGGCAAAGAAAATGATCAGCAAACACACACACACATGCACTGTGTCCTGACATTTACTTTCAAGTGAACAAACAACACGGCCTATTAAAGGTAGTCTGGCTCCAGCATCAATAGAAAGTGTTGAATTTGTAGAAAAGTTTGGCCTTTGTTGTTTGTGGTTTCAGGCTTGCCAGGTGGAAACATGGCTGAAATATTTGCGATAATGACAGCCAGCTGAGGGGAAAGAGGCCGTTTCATCTCTTTACACTGCATGTTAGGAAAGCTGACTTAGGAGTCTCATTCCTGATTTTGTGTAATGAGAAGTCCTTTGAAAGTTGTGCCTTCCTTTGTTTTTAATGAAAGTACAAACTTGGGCTTATTGTGCTTCATTGCCTGCTGCTGAATAATATTTGAATCAGCAAAACACAAGTAAAAAGCTTGTGTAGATTGTATATTATGCATTAATGGCATGTTAAACAAAGCTCATGACCATTTTGTCTTACCTTGACTTATCCAATCACAGAGTTTGTTTATGTCTGGAAGCTAAAATGATAAACGGCTGTCTTTTTCAAGGAAGCATGGCCATGTTTTATCATTTTGACCTTGGTCAATGACAAGTGTTTTCTCCTCGCCACAAGATGTCTCTTCAGCTCACAGGAAAAGCCCCCATTGGTTCATCTCATGGCAGAAGATGCACAGCATTTTCTGGGAAGGGTTGAGTGTTTCAAAATATCAATAGCTCTAATTATGAGACAAGAGAAAGCACTTATTCAGAAGATAAGATTTCTATTATGTATATTAAACTATAGATAGAGGTGCAGACACAGGCTCGATACAAACAAGACAGATGGCCAACGATTTTTAATTTGCAATTCAGACTTCATTTTGGCAGAGCTACAAGCAAACCTCTGAAAATGTTGAATACATGCCTCAAGATAAACGTGCTTAACTCACATCAAAAAGACAGAAGGTGCTTACGGCCATTTTCTACCATGTCCCGAAAATCCACACAAGAGTATGAGCTCAGTATGTCGAAGGATTGCTTCATAAATAGAAAGTTGTTTAGTGGGAAAGACAGGATTTAGTAACCGTCATTGGCTGACTCCCGTGGGAAAATAAAGGTGGGCAGGGCAGACAGGTCCTTTGAAATGTGTTTCCTGGTGAGATGGATGTTTGATTGTGAGATATTGCCAGAGGGACGAAACAGCAGAATGAAAGTTGATTCGAGTCCAGATTATCACCTTTTAACTTTTCTCTCTGCGCTGTGTGTATTTGAATGACAGGAAGGGATATGTTTAGCTGTTTGAAGAGCTCAGTGTAGTAAAAACAGAGATGAGCGATTTAAAACTGTCCATAATGTCTCATAATGAACTGTGTTATAGTTGAGCTACATCCCACATTATGTGACGTAATGTGTGAATAAAGACAGACACAGTCAATGCCACAAATGCACGTAGACCATAATATGACTTTATTGCTGTCAAAGCCAGCCAGACTCATTTGGAGATCGTAATGCCAGATGTAACTGCAAATGATTCATTATGATTGATTTATCAGGAAAAGCAACAACCAACAAGTTAAAATGCTGTTTGAAAAACCAGCATGAACTCTGTAAGCAGATTGCCCAATCGGCTCACTGCAATAATTCTTGAAAAATCTCATGCAGAATAGGTTTTTCATATCTAAAGCTATTTCAAAATCACCTAATCCTTTGGACAGCTGATGGCATTGTTTCCTTTAACACTGAACATCTCTATACTTAAAACATCTCAGACTAAGTGGTTGTTCCTTTATCAGCTAATCCTAGTAACACTGGTCTTTATTGAGTCCTCCAAAGCCACTGAAAAGTAGGATCAGCCGAGCTGGTTTTCAGTCACCGAGATGTCTGCGAAGTCTTGTGGTTACTGACTAAAGGAGAAAAAATATATATAGTGGAAACCGTCATTGGTAGCTGTTTGGAGGAAAAGGTGAATGGGCAGGTGCCAATTTACGGCCCAGCAGGAGGTTTTGTTTTGGGTGATTTATACTAAAGGTGATAAACAAAAAGGAAAAAAATCTAATTTTTAAAACTTCTGTTAGAACAACTGTTAGATAACATGAATTAGGTACTGTTGTGAAATCTGTTTATGTTGTCCTAGTAAGGCTACCATGAGGGCAGCCACTAGAGGTCGCTAGGAGACCGGTGTATATGTGTTTTTCCAGAAATCGATGTAGCGACGTACACTGCTGCTACAATTCAATAAAAAGTGGTTCGTGCTTGAGAACCCTGCGTCTTATTGCCTCCGAACATGACAGGTACCTCATTACACTGCTCATTACAGTGCTGGTAAATGATGAAGGAGATTATAAAACTAAAGATAAACAGAGGAGGACAATAAAAATCAGAAGTCAGAAGGAAATAAAAAAAGTGTGTGTGCCCCTTTTTAGTTTGAACTCTTTTGTTTGTCCAATGCAAAAATGATCTTTTCATTTACTTCTCAGAGCAAGTAGCAGCACACCAAAAAGCTGGGGATAGAAAAGGAAAATATAAATATATTTCACAGCAGGTATGTTGGATATGTTGGACATGCTATGTCTGCCATGGTGTCTACATTTCAGGGGTTTTAATGCGGTTGGATCATTGAAAACGAGCGGAGATGGAGAGAGTAAGTTCTTCTATGAAAAGACTATTGGAGACTTCATTGCAAAAAGAATATTCTGGAGAATTAAATGAGAGTTTTTGTTATTTTGGGGTTTTTTATGAACAGAGAATTTGACCCGTGATACAAAGAAATCTGCATAATTTAATTCAACAATTCAAAGGGATCATCACTTTAATGGCACGTGATGGTGTTAAAATATTTCACCCCTCGCCAAAGCAGTGCACTGAGCAGCCAACCAGCTCCCTGCGCCTTGCATGCAGCTTGTTTGGGTTAAAACACACTTACATATAAACACCATCTTGAGCCTGGAATTTCAGAGATGCCTGAAATTTCTCTATCTAAATGTCCTTCAGGGAGGTTTTGTGATGAAGTCAGCCCAGAATGTCAGCATACACTGTATTTGCACAGGAATGTGTCCAGTGTGGGTTTTGGAGCTCACGTCTGCATTCTGAGTAATGTTGGGTTTTCCCTCCCTGGTCCAGATGCTTCCAGGTCACAGAGAAGCGGGCATAAAGAGACAGACTGAAGCATGTCTTTGGTCTAAATAAGTCAAGAGAGAGCAAGGACAGAGGAACAAGTACTTCCTCACTTCATGTTCATGGAAAATGAAAGCGACCCAGCTGCTACCAGTTCCCCTTTGCTCATTTTCAATAGTAATAATATGCTTAACTTGAACCATGTGGACAAAGACTTAGTTGTTACTTTGAGAGTAGTGTCTCAGATTAATCTGAGTTTTAATAATTAACAATAACCACATTCAGTGGACCAAAACGTTGGAATCAAACCCTGATCTATTCCCAGCCTTCTTTTTATTGAGTTGGTGTGTACAGTTTTTACTGGATCACTACATAACACAAGTGAACTTTGCCCAGTCTGAGTCACGTACCAACAATCTGTATGCACAACAGGGACTCTGGTGGCTGTCTGGCTGTCCTCCTTGATAAAAATCCGTCTGTTGCTCAAGCAGATCGATACAAACTCGGGTTGGATTTAAGGAAATAGATGGGGAATCACAGGCTGAAAGTAGGCAGCGTATTGATTGCAAGAAAATTCACCTCAAGTCAATAATTGCCCTTCTACAAATTGAGCCAAACCACCTTCAAGCTCCATGTAAATTGGAAATCCAATTACTTCTTGCGGCATTTCACTCAATCGTTTCGTTTTACTACTAATTCTCTGAAAACCTCAAAAAACTTGTTCTGTAGTTGGTTTATAGTTACTTTGGTCATTATAGCCTCCTGTTGGGTTCCACTGACTTCTGAAAGGTATTGCAGTTTGGAGCTGTGAAAGGAAACGACAATTAGACATCATATGTTATTTTTCCATGTCAAAGCTTCGAGGTCTTAAAAATGAAACTAACATACAGGATAGGAAATTCAATACAGAATTACCACCGTAAGTCACTAATCTCTCTGCAGATGCATAAATATGCCTGGGGGACAATTTATACTCTTCCAGCCCCTCCCTGAATGTTGAGGTTACACATCACCATGCTCTGTCTGGCTCCTAAATTATACTGTTGCTTAAAGAAACCACAGTGTGATTGCTACAGAATCCCCTCCCACACTAACTAAAATAAACTGTTCCTTCAAAATCTGCTTTAACAAAGTGGAAAGCCGATCGCTGCAAAAGAATCGTCTGCTAAGTCTTCTCCAGTTTTTTTCATGAATATATCAGAAAGAAAATCAAATTTCTGAGAGGAAAACAAACTTTCCATTTTATCAGAAAAAAGTATCAGATAACACACAATGTATGAGAAAAAATCCTAAATTTGAAATGTTTGATTTTAATAACGTGTATGTGTGTGTGTTTCTTCCTGTTTTATTCTGTTTGTTCCCATCTCGTGAGCATTCAGTTTTGTTTTTTCTGTCTCGTTAGTCAGGTTCAGTTTACCTGTGTTCCCAGGTGTGTTCCAGTTTGCTGGTTACCTCGTGTGTATTTAAGGCCTTAGTTTTACTTCAGTCCCTTGTTGTGATCTCTCCTCATGTTATGTTCCCTTCTGTCTGCCAGTGTTAGTTTTTCCAGTTAGTGTGCTGCAGCTCTGCTCTTCCTTCTGTTTTGTTAAAGCTGCCAGAAAAGTTGTGATTTCAGTTCATGTTTGTTTGCAGAGTCCAGCATTCAGGTCCACTTCCTGCTTGCCACACAACCGGCTGATGACACGCAACTATGAGCAAGTCACTAATAAATTACTAATGAACCTTACCCTACTGCCTGCAGTCTTTGGACTGTGGCAGGAATCCAGAGTACTCCGACGCAGCAAGAACACAGAAAGACCCACCAGATTGGATTTGAGCCCATGACCATCTTCATGTGACAGAACAATGCTAACTACTGCACTGCCCTAAAAATATATTTTAGCATGATTCTGGCAAAAATAAGATTTATTAGAATAAAACTTACAGATTTATTAAAACAAATTAATATATTTATGAGGGAAGAAATTTCTTTTTTTTACCAGTTCTAAAAAATTCAGGAGACAAACATTATATTAACTTAAATGTTACACAAATACATATGAAAGTTAAACAGGTTTTTTTTGGGGTAGAGTTGTAAACTGGCACATGAACCAGTTATCAAGAATTCAGATTTTTCAGTTATTCTAAAACTGGAGGTCTTCATGCTGGTATTTCCCTGAGGCCCTTAAACCATTAAGGCTGCTCCTGCATCTGATTCACTGCATTTGTTGGTCTTCTCATGAGGATTTGAGTTCGCTTGTAAGGGATTAGCCCACTGAAGGCAATAGCTCCCTGTGACGTGGCATTTCCTGGTTTTCCTCTTTTTCATTTCCCCTTTCTCACGCTTTTACTCATTTACCTCCCACTCCCTCGGGATCATGATACACAACTTCACCGCCCCCCTCTCTCATGATCATGCTGCACAGCCACACTCACCTACTGCTGTTACAGATTTGGCAAAAGAAAGAGGATGTGCTTTTTTTAGTCAATATCAAAGTTTCTTTAGAACTATAAAAGCATTACTGCTTTCTGTCAGCACATTAAAACCAGCAACTAATCCAAGAAATGTTTCAAATTACTGATGTCCCGATTCGTGATTGAGGTGTGAGACAAACGACTGCTGGTCCAAGTGCGTCAAAACAATGATTTTATTAAACACATGTGTGGAGGAAATACACCATCACAATCCTCAGCATAAATCCCCCAAAAAAGCATACTTAAAATGTTTTTATATGTCAGGGTATAATGCCCCCTCATGTGTCAAAGCAGATACACAACATGCATAAGTTACAGTAACCACAGCTCTTCTGCTGACAACCTTTGACACACACACTCAAAGAGACATTTTCTCCGTCTCCACCCCAGGTGCTTCCTGTTGATCTTCTTATTCTCGCTTATCTCTGGAACATCAGAAACACATTCTACAAAAACTGTTACTTATGCAGGCACAAAATGTAGTTACAAGCAGAATATGTCTTAACTCTACCCTAGAAATAAATCTATATACTGTCTGTGTATGCAGGCGAACTGTCTCGACCTCACTGCACTCTGTCTCACCTCTCACCTCACCAGATAAAGCTTGTAACCTCTTACCAGACAGAAGGCCAACTCTTTTATGAACACATTTTTGCAATATGTGTAATAACATGATTGAAACTACATGTGTAATATATTGAATAAATGTTTTAATCAAATGCCACTAATCAAAGCTTAATAAAAAAGGATATAAGAGAATAAACATGATATTAAAATGATATAAAATGATATAATCCCCACACTGACAGTCAGTACTTATCAGTATCCTCCTGATAAGTACATTCTGTACAAGTGTCCTTTTTTCTTTGTTTCTCAAAAGATTGAAAACTTGTCCAGCTTTTGGGGGGTTAGCTTATCTATTTAACAATCAGGGGACATATGGCTAAAGAGCTGTTGATCACTATTAAGCAAACATAGGTAAGTCAGCAACAGAAACACAGAGTGAAAGCAAAAGAACAGATTCACTTTCTGAGATTCTTCATTACTGAAAGGGTCGCTGACCTGCTGCAAAGGAGGAGGAAAGGAATCTGAGGTTCTGTATGAGTGCACGAGGGGGGAGTTCAGACTGCAACACGCTGGGGGTTTGAGTGAGACAACATGGGGTCTTGCAGAGGGAGACTGGTATCAGAGGAGAAAAGAGAGTGTTGGAAGACGGGAGGGAAATGTTGAGGCATTGCAGATGGCCAAGACACGTGTTCACCACCCAGTGGATTTCCATTTAAAAGGTTTTCTGACAGATGGATTCCCCAGATGCATTCAGACTCTTAAAGTCCTTTGCAGATCTATAAAACCGGTAAAGATGAAATCTTTTAGATTTTCAGTAGATTTCTACAGTCCTCAAGCTTTCACTAAAAAGTCAGACCTCTGTGACTGATCACACATTGCTGCAAAGCTGCAACAATATGTTAAAACATGCACATAAAAGCTGCAACAACGCTACAGTGAAGTAATGTATAGTCAGGAATTGTATGCAGAGATTTTTAAACACTTATTGTTGGAAAACACTAAGAATTCTTGTGTAACAAACAACATACAAAAATAATTGTAATACCAACGCCTGCTTCCTCAAAGGGGATCGTTTGATTGTTGGGGTTTCCGCTGTATTACTGCAGGGTCTTTAGGTTAATCTACAGAGTGGCGCGAGCGACTGTTGCTGTGGCAACAGTTTGCACACAAATAAAACTGAACTGAAAACTTTGAAACTGAACCTGCTTGGCATGAGTGTTGGTATGAGACTTTCCAGGCATGAGATGTTACCATCCCATACATTTTTTTCATAAACTGAAAAATTTGTGAATCTGTGTCGACTATCAAACAAACATCAACTAAAATACTAAACCTAAAAATCTTCTAACATGTTACAGAAATATAATTCAAGCGAAAAAGGTAATATAAGATAAGATATATTATAAATAAACTATATTATGAATACAAGAAGTGTAAGCCTTCTGTTAATGAGCTTTACATATTTGAAAGTTGCACCACTTATTTATTCCTCTTTCCAGATGAAGCTTATTTAATATCTAATTGTAAATAATAAAATACAAGCTTGTAATTTTGGTAATTTCTGAATATTTTTTTAATTCTGAAAACTTTCATACTGTGTTGTTTTTGTTTGTTTGTTTGTTTGTTTGTTTGCTTTTGTTTGCATATCATATTACATTTATGTACTTTTAATTTGAAATGTTTGTGTTTGGGGTTTGCAGCATTCTTTATAGACTGTTTATTTCTCAGGCTGTGATTGGGTCATTGGCAGTCAGCCATCTTGCAGCCCTTTAAAGAGGCCGTTGCTGCAGAAGGGATAGATAGATAGATAGATAGATAGATAGATAGATAGATAGATAGATAGATAGATAGATACCTCCTGCTTGAGAGAAAATAAACTTTTGCTAAATGACCCATTCTGTATTTGAGTCCTAGCTTCACAGCTGTTCATTTCTAATATGTGGCTAACTGTGGCTAGCAGCTGCATATTACCTGAAGTAACAGAAGTGGGATGGCATTCCTACATGGTTAGATGTACCTTTGTGCATGTGTCAAATGCCACCTTTATGTGGCCTCTATGTTGAATCCTATACCTTGAGATCCACTGAGACTCATAGAATAGCCCATGTTGCTCGTGATATTTGGTATCACTACACAGAGGTTAATAGAACAAAAATTAGGAGTTATGCATTTATTGACTAACTCATCACATCTGTTGGAACGCCTTTTTCTGACAGACCCTCTTTACTCTTTATATAAAACTGACTAGCTTTCATGGTACTGGGCCTGCGACCCAGTATTTCTGTTTCCGACTTTGGAATTATATTCTTTGATTATTGTTGTTCATGGTTTGGTTTTCTTTAGTCTCAGTGATCTTCGTTCTCCCTCTCTTAGTGTTTATCTCAGCCTGTTTAGTCTCTGTCTCCCTCTCTGGGCCTTTCCTGCGTTCCTCGTGTCTTGTTGAGTCACCCGTGTTTCTGTGTTCATTCATCTCCTGTCTCTCCGGTCAGTTGTCGCTCCTTGTCAAGTCCGTGTCTCCATGCCGGTATCCTGTTTTATTTTGAAAGTTCCTTGTCTTGTGTTCCTGTCTAAATGCCTAGTTCTCAGTTCTAGGTTTGTTTTCTTGTGGTCTAGTTTAAGTTCTAGTTTCCCATTGTTTCAGTTTGTAATTCTCATGTTTAGGGTTTTGGTTTGTTTTTTATGGGTTTATTTTATGGAGGTTTTTCCAGCAATAAAGCCGCTGTGTTCATTTAACTTCCCGTGTTTTGAGTCCTAATAGTTTGTGGAAGCCTAGACTTCAGCTTTTTTTTTTTTCCATGGCCAAGTTGGATAACTGACAGAAGACAGCAAGCGATGCAACCTTAGTCACAGTCAGAAGGTACCCATGCTTTTTCATGAGTTTCACTCAACCACTGCCCATAATTTTCTAAGTTATATCGTACGGTAGTAAGAACACTTTAAACTAAAGCACAGAGATCATAAACAAATAAGAAAAATGTGTCCTGAAGTCAAAAATGAAGAGAGAAGTAGGATCGTTTTCTCAGACTTTTATAGACCCAGACTTTTACTGCATCCAGAGTCACTGCCCCCTACTGGTCAGAATTCAGATCCTTCATTTTGCAGTCAGTATGGATAAAACATTAATAGCCAGAAACTCAAACCTGGCAGCACCATTAAAAAAAACTCCGTTCTTGGATCTGGGTTCGGACCTGCAGTCGGTGTGCCACTGAACAAATGTTTTAATGCTTTTTATTGAATTAGTCCACTCAGAGAGCAGCAGGCTGGTCGATGGGCCACTCGGACTGATGGGTAATACCATTATCCTGCGTGGACAGGATTGGCAGACACCGCCTCACAGCGCTATCCTACCATCCATCGATTGACTGTCTCCTCCAGGGACAGCCTGATGTTAGCCTCCATCCAGTCTTTCATTTGTTTATGAAATATTGATATTGGCTGGTATCTCCTCTTGGAGATGAGGAAAGTCAGCCTGATGGAAAGGACTGTGTTAGAGGATGCTGGGAAGAGTTTTTGTTTAGGGAGGTTTGTAAACTTATTTTCAAGTTTCTAGAATTATTATTTCCGGAATTTCGCCATGAAGGTTTTTTGTTTTATAAAGTCATCTTTCCGCTGTTAAAAGTCCCTTTATGAGTCACAGCCTGTAGGAGCAGCAGAGAAAAGGGAAATGTCTGCAAATATTTCCTCTTAACCCTGTGAGCCCTGCTATAAGTCATCATCTGTGATATGCTAACTGAACATGTAGTTTGGTTGTTTTTCTTAGAAAAAAAAGGGGGGGGGGTCTAAAGTCTGGGCAACCATTGTAACTGACTTGCATAATTTAGTACATGCTTCCAAAGCATGGCGTTAAGGCTGGGCTTTGGGTCATCATCCATGACGACTTTCAAATTGTAAAAGTCAGTTTAAAATGGTGAGAGAAATGAAATGTTCACCAGATACTGAAACAGAAAAAGCTTTGAACTGTAAATGGACAACGACAAATGGGTCAATTTATTTGAAATCAGCAACAGACTGCTTTTGGAACAGAGTTACCCTCAGATCTGTTTGTTGATAGCGCCCTCTGTCTGCAAACCACCGCTAGTACCACCATTTCCCCGCCATGTTTCACTCTTTCATTCTTAAAATCTTGCGTTAACCTCCTTTCAACCACAAAATACTACAAGTCGGACTGCTGCAAGATGCCAGCTGGTCAGTAAACAGATGCTTTCCGTCTTCCACATAATGACAGCCAGGATTGACTGTTTACCACAGCAAGAGCCTTTTATGCAGGAGAAGAGCCTCTTGGATCAATAGTTGTTACCCAGGCAAAGCCCACACAACCACTAATGAATCCACTGCCTTACAGTGCCGGCTGCATCTGCTTTCCATTTCTCCACAGGGGAGAAAACCAAGGAAATGTTAAATACTGCTGGTGGTCATGTTAATTTTAACATCCAAATCCAGCCACCATAGAGGAAAACAACAAAAAAGGGAATATAACATGACTGGATTATTTTAAATTTAAATTGAGCACAATAACAACAGACAAACCGGTCTAACCCTAACCCCCTAACCGTCAGCAGACACAGGTGTAACATTAGCAAGCTTGTTGTTTGTTTTATTGTGTGTTGTCGTTTCAGTGGTCTGCACACAGAGACTGGTTCTGTGTCTGTGAGTGTTTGAGGGCTGCACTGTTGTCTGGCACACCCATCCGCCCGTCTGCTCCACATTTTCAGTTTTTTCAGCGCCAGATCAAAGGTGGTAAAACAGTTAGTCACCTGTCTGGGATTTGTAATGACAAAAAAGGCTTTGTGCCAGCGAGGTAGCAGGTGGAGTGTTTAGCATCACGGGGAAGTCTGTGATATGTTTTCCTTTGTTTTGTTTTTGTTCTCCAGCATTTTGATTTAGAGTGAAGACGTTTGTGGTTTAAGGCTATTTATAGTTGAGTTCTCATCCATATTAAATGACGACTGCAGATCTTAGACCAGTGACAGGTACAAGATGTGCCCAACAAGAAACAATCCCAATCTAAAACCTGTTTTTTCTGTTTGTTTGTTTTACTTAAAGTCTAAAAATTAAGTCAATACCACTTCCAAGCTTAACATCTGAGCTTAACCCCTTGAGACCTGAACTCTTTAATGGCATTCATTTTTAATTTCTCTTTGCTATTTGGCACAATTGAGTAAAGATGTGCAAAACTCTTTATTTGGTGTGTGAACGCAGCAGCACTTTTCCTGAGTACAAAAACAAAATGAGAAACAACAATTGTGCCCCTTTCAGCAATATGGCTCATTTTAAAGAGAAAGATTTGGTATTATGGTCGAGACAATCCAAAATGTGATGTCCCCATATGTGGAGGCCAGATTCTAGGAGGTTAAAGACTAAATGCTAGTGCGGCACTTTCCAGTGTTCAGAAATACACATACCACTGCTGCAGGGTAAATATGAAGCTACAGTCTCGAGACGGTTTTCTTTAGGGTAGCATCCAGGGTCCAAACAGGGGGAAACTGAGGGAAACTGTTCAACTTTAATAAACTGCTTATTAAAACCTCTTAATCTTCTTTCCTAAAATGCCAATTAGAAATGTAATGATAGATTATGTGTCAGATTACTTTTTTGTCTTAGGACAAATAAAGTGCTGGTTTACTAATTAATTTGAGAAATGTTCAAAGCTTTGGAGAAGACTGGTCAAGCTCTTTTACTCTTGCATCCAATCAGGATTTCCACCAGTGGAAAAGGATCACAGCATAGACCTCATCTACCGGTCTTAGACATATGAACAAAATAAGGAATGTGGCTGTTGTTATTAGAATAACAAAAAAAATAGTAAATCTGAAGTGCAACACACATTGCACACTATGATCAATTAATTATCAATTTCTATACAATTCAACTTAATAAATGAATAAGTTTCTTCATGTTGACTTCATGAAGCCCTGATGTTGGGAAAAACACTCATCACAGAATTGAATCCTCTTACATAGGTCTCGTTGGAGTCCTCGTCTGTCTCTACTTTACTTTTCTTCTGGATTTTTTTATTTTATTTTATTTTTTTTGTTGAGGGGAGAAACTTGACTTATTTTTGATTTTATGTTAGTTCTGATCTTGTCTGATGTTTCCTCCCCCACAGTCTGCACCTTAACAGTCTCTGAAATAGTTTTAATTAGGCTTTTCTATGCGTAATTTTTTAATTAGCTTTTTTTATATACATCAATTTGATCAGCTGAATTATCAATTGTTTTCCTTTGAACACAGTCTACTTCCTGCTGCACTGCACTGGGTCTTAGGAACAGCGCTTGATGGATTCTGACAGGCTTGATTTACGACACACAAGCCGAGCAGCTAAAGACCCTGCAGATCCACTGAGATATGACATGAAGGGCATCTCCACCCGCGCTGCATCTACTCTGAGCATTATGACTGATACCATCCTGCTAAGTCAAGCACTTTGCTGCTCGTCTGCAGGATATTAGCTCAGCCAAAGGTTATTCATGGACTATCAAAGCAGAGCTGCAGTCAGGAAATGCTGACTTATGTGTAAATATCAATTAAATTAGCCAGAGTCTGTGTTGCTGAGGGTGCACTGCTTCGGTTTAATGGGCACAGGCACTGACAGTGCTACATAAATCACATTTATACAAGAAAAAGGAGACAGATATTAGATTACACGTGTTTACACATCCATTTGCTTTTTGTTTTTACTCATTAATTATCATAAAGCATAAAAAGACATGCTAGCCATTCATTATCCACTAATTTTGTTAAGATGTTTTGGTATGAGTAACAAAGCAGATGTGGTTTAAGCAAGCAATAGTTTTTATCTAAATGCTGTGGATTTAATAAAAAACTGAGTTCATAAAAATTTCCTGGGAAAATCTTTGGTTGATTTTTAAATTTTAGACAAAACAACTGAATATTTAATGTCAGGAAGAATACCTAACAGATGAAGTAAATTGCATTGAGATAGGTGAAATGATACATAAAACATAAAGATCTATGTGAAGCAGTTAACTCGTGTTATTTTTTTTAGGCAGAGCACTGGTCAGCAGTGCGGGTCTGGTTCGGCATCGAGGGCTTTCACTGTGTTTAGAACACAAGGCACATTGTCGTGTTTCCAACCTCCAAGCCTCTTGTTTTTCACGCCTGAAAAAGTAACCTCCCCGCTCCCTGTCAGGGTCATGTAGGCCAGCCTGCTGAGCACGGACAAAAAGGGAGCAGAGAGCTGTAGATGCAGCCTCAGCAAAACCATCTCCTGAAAGCTGTAAGTAGGTAGAGAAGCCGTTTCTCAAGGGAGACGGTGTTATTACTGCATGCAGCTGAGGTAAAATGCTTTTGAAGTAAAATGTTAGCATTATGGATAGACATGTAGCAATACAGTTTGTAATATGCAAGTGATTTTGAAGAGCTATAACTACGTTTATGTAGAAAATATCCGAGAGTATCTAAGAGCTCGCGCAGCTCTGCAAGTGCATTTGTGGTTATATTATTTTAACAAAACATTAAAACGTGAAACCAAGTTTTCTGAACGAGCTGCATTGATCGGATGTTTTCCAGTATTGATTCTAACGTGTCGGTTTGGGTGATGGCGTACGCAGAGCACTGATCCAGTCATGTGTAGCTCTCATGTAGGAGTGTCAAATCAATTCTGATCTCAAAAGGGTTTTACTGTAAAACTATGGCATAACTCATTCAGAAAAAAACACCTCTAGACTAAAAAGGAAGATTTTAAAACATAAGCTGCATTCTGAAATCTTTCACATTTATTAAACCTTCCATTCACAAAATGAATGTTAAAAATAAGTGCAACAGTGTCAGTTTGATTCAGTCCGACTAATGCATTAGGTCTGGGCTTAATACCTGAAAATGCTTCGTTTGTGTGATTGGTGTTAATATAAATTATCTGATGATCAATGCAGTGTATCATCAATTTTTCTTTCAGCAACAAAAATGTTAAGTGTCTTCATTCGGATAAACCTTTCTGCCTTAAAATCTTAAAACCTGGATTATCTAGCAGCTTTACTCTGAGTGCACACACACAGCCACATTCTTGTGCCTCTCCCAGTAATGACAGTCTTCCGGAAAGCTCCACGCAGCCGCGGACTCCTTGTGACGACTGACTGCATGAACAACAAACCCGCACAGCTGCTTCTCCAACACCTCCACCACAGCTGGGGCATTTCCCTTCTTCCCCTGACCCTCCATCACCTGCCTGATACAGTCGTGGGGCACAGGCTGCGGTTTGGTGCTGTAGGACACCACCAGGTTGATGTTGTTCACCTGGAGCACCTCGAACCAGTTCTGCCCTGCCACATGGTGAAAATGCTCCCCTGCTCGCCAGTTTCGATAGGTGCTGCTTGAATGGTTGATCAGCCGCACTGACCAGCTGACCCAGTCGTACTTTTTCACCAAGAACTCTAAAAGCTGCTGAGTTGAATCCTGAAGATTCTCTTCATGGTTTTCCTTCAGGAGGCGTTCGGTGTCTAATTTTGCTTGTTCTGGGAAAGCAGCAATGCAAGACTCAATGGCTGACTTCATCCTGGATTCAACTTCTTCAATTTTGCTGCTCCACTCTTGGATTTTTTCCTGCTCTTCTTCTTGGCCCTGTGTTAAGGCACAGTGACCCAGAAGAGCAATCAGACCCAAGCAGAGAAGCTCCTTCATCCGAACACAGAAATCTTCCAGAAGGCGGCGGTTCCGTGCCACATACCTACAACACAGAAGAGCAGTTTCATCATACTTTCATCTGACATCCCATCCACAGAAATGTGCAGTGGTGATTTGTAAATCCAGAAGCATAAATGTGACAAAATAGAACAATTTACCTTTCTACCACATCTAAAATGGGCTCTCCAAAGCAGTTAGTCCCCATGAGAGCATCACAGAGCACAAGCAGGTTCTTCTCTCCTCCAGTTTTGGCAAAGTGCTCCAAAAAAAGCCTCTTTTTCACCTCCCTAAACTGCTCTTTTGCTTCCAGTATATCCATATACTTCCTAAACTGGTTCCGAATGTTCTCCTCAACAGAGAAGTACTGGGAGTCCAGTCTTCCCTTCTTGAGCTCACAGTCTATGTCTTCCAGCTGACTCGATAGCACATCGAGTTTGTTCTTTACTGTCAGGAACTGTTCTTTGACATAGAAGACCTCTTTGCTCTGAACATTATCTAAGGCCAGACGCAGGACAGGAGCAGCAGCCTCGCAAAGAGGAAAGAGCTCACCCACAGCACTGGCCAGCACCTCGGCCCCCCTCTGAAACATATCCATCACTGCCTCAATGGCCTCCTTCTTCTGGGCCACAACCTTCTCCAGTGGATTAGTCATGTTCTGGGATACAGAGAAGCAAAATATGTCAAACATAGATAGAAACTTAGAAATTAAGCGGTGATTTTTTATGCTGTTATCATAATCATACAAAAAATTAGCTCATAATATCTTTCCATCTATGATCTTAATTAGGTTGAGGAGAAAGTGGTCATTTCTCAGACTTTACCATGAAACCGTAAAGTGTCTCTCAGATTATTTAACTGGTAGTGCAGTAGTCAAAGATTAGATGGAGTATGCTCTGAATATAAATCTCTGCACCATGAAAATACTTTTCCAGTTTTTTTTGTTAGTTTTCTGAAAAATTCCCACACTGTGAATGAAAAGTTCCTTTTGTTGTGCAATGAGTCCTTTGGAAGAGAGAAAGGGCCAAGGGAGAAAGGATGGAAAAATCCAAGCACGCGTGGGATTCTACATTTTGCACTCTGCTCACATGTTTACATATGTTGTGATATGGCACTATATAAATAAAAATAAATTTAACTGTTCAGACCAAAAGTTGTTGAACGGCTTGCTTAGATGAAAAAAATCCCGCTTCAGCAAATAATTCTCTTCAGACTGTTTTGACCTCGTGTCAGCTGCAATTTTTTCATAACCTGGATTTACCAAGAATTAAAAATAGAAATATGATCCAACTTCCCTTTTTGTAAAGAGAGCAGAAAAGTGAGGTAGCTTGCAGAAGAGTACAGAACATTTCTAACTTCTGGAAATGTTACTGTTCCAGCTGTTGGCTGTACTTTTAAAGGCGATGGTTCCCCCACTGGCTGTTAGATGAGAATAATTATGGAGCGCAAAATGGTCCAATGCAAAGTGAAGCTTTGTGTTGGTCGGAACACACTATTTGACACATTAAGTTTGTTTTGTTGGCATATTACTTATAGAAAATCAATTTCCAGATTTGTTAGCAATTTGTTGCAGACCCCTGGGGGTCCCTGGTCCTTACTTTGAAAGTCGCTTCTGTATCTGCATTTAATATTAAGACAACAGATGCTGAAGGAACAAAGCTCAACTGAACTACATGTGTGTGAAAATGAAGGACACTGGTGTTGCTTTCAAATAAAAGCTTTAACTTTACCTGATTAGTAATTGTAGTGTGTACACTGAATTTAAGAGCAGTAATTCTCTACAGTTTAATACTGTGTTGCTTCATACTGGTAAGGACCTTTTTTCTAAATATATTAAAGCCAACTCTCTATATTTATTTTGTAAATAGTAGAAAATATCAATTTGATGCTATAAATACACATTTTCTGAGAAACAAGTCAAATGACATTGCTGAATGCTTGTTATTTTAACAATATGTCACTGAATTATTATTATTATTTAATCTTATGTCAAAGACTCTTTCTTTCACAAGTGGAGGAGAGAAATCTGAGTTCAAGACGAAATTCAGTATTTTTAGAGCATGATTTGGTGTTTTGTTTTGTTTTTTTGGTCACATTGCGTCTTAATCCTGCTCTGATGGGCACCATTATGTCCTTGGATTACATTTCATTTTTTTACGCATCCAAAAGGATGTAGATGATGATGTCATGTGAACAAAATGGGGGCCTGGATGAGAAGATGCCCTTGGCTCTGACTCATTTTCGATTCGCAGATGTTTAAAAACCCGCTTTCATCTTTCAGTCTGACATGTATAAATTACTGTGCAATCCCAGTTCAGACGATATTTGTGTCTGAACTCGAATCTGCGTCACCGACAACCTGCGACAAATCATCATTCATTTTGTTTACATTTTAAAAGGCCTCGTAATTTGTTGTATTAATAAAGACAAACATGAGCGCAATAAGATATCAACTATGAACAACAAGGTTTAAGTAAATATTCTAAGGATGGGAATTCCATGTGCCCGAACTGAACCATTTCTATCTGCCATGCGCGCTCAAAAGAAATGCGCAACGTGGATCTTTTTACGCGCAAATCCCCTCAGAGGATCGGACACACCTTGGAGCATGTTAACCCTTCTGATGAGGGAGGAAGATAAACATTCATGACATTCTTATAGTAACAGTGTTTTTTCTGTACCTGAATGAAATGCTTCTACTGCTCCTTCGCGGCTGATAAGCTCCAACAGCTGCAGACACGTTTCCCCCCTTCAAGTTTGAGAAAATTCCCACGGTTCTCTCATGCACTGCTGAGAAGGGTCCAAAACCGGACTGAGAGCGGAGATGCGCATTGAATGCCTGCAAAGGGGGAGAGAGCGCGCGAGAAGGAGAGATAGATGGAAAGAGAGAGAGGAGGAGGAGGAAAGCGCAAAACTGCGCAGGGTGAAATGTGTGGTGGGTCCATTTTCTTTTCAGTCAGGTCACAATGACTGGAAGGTTTAACTTCTTCAACAGAATGGAAATTAATCAAACTGCTTTTCTAGTGGTCGTTTCTTCTTCTTCTTCTTGTTCTGGGGCAGCGTTCGTGCACACTTGTCGCAGATATTTCACCATTTTATGCCTCAGCCGCTGTGAAAATGATCCAGAAGTTGAGGTAAGACGATCGAAAAACGGTTGTCTTTTGTCTCTTTAACGTCTGAATACGATGCACTGATTTTCCTTTTCACCTCAACCGCGTTTTCGGATCATTAACGCATTTATTTGACCTTCTGCAGGTTTAGAAACCCCAATGCTCAGAGCCTTTAAGAGCTTTGATACTGCTGTGAAAATGTCATCACGGTAAAGGATATTTTAAATAATCAGCGAGGGGAATCTGACAACTACCCACTGTATATTTTTAGAACTACTGCGCATCACTATGTCATCATTTTCTGTTCAGATTTGCCATAAATTTATATACATCCGTGAAACATCTCTTATAAACTAAAGACCATATGTTGTCATTTTTCATCATTCTCATGAGGCTGAGATTAAATTAAACCTCACACCCCCGCCTTTTCAGTGCGCACACGACGCGCCCTGAGCGCCGAGGCTAAAACATCATATGTACGGATTCATACTCGCTATGTGACGGAGAGCTCTTACAGTTTTCAAATAATACAAATTTTCTTTAGATTCTTCGAAAGGACCTCGTGTCACGAAGAGGGGAGAAGGAAAAGCTCCATAACATGACGGAGGATGTGCGTCGGTGGTTCACAAGCACTCATTAATCTGCAGCGCAGGTAAGCGCCTCAAACTCTTTGTGTCTCAGTAATCCGCACTGCAAATGCCCGTAATGCGCATTTTCCTGTTTTGATCCCCCAACACTGAGCTGTGAGTCAAACCTGTTCATCTGGATAATAATGCATGAGGGCCATACCAGAGGGACTTAAGCTCGGCGATGCGCCCTGCTTACCTCACCTGAAGCGATTTTTTTTTCACTCGTTTGTAAATTAATTTCGGGTTTTCCAGCAGAGTTATTTGGCCTCTAAAAATGGAAACAGCTTTTATTAGGCTGACAGCTTTGATACACAGATATGACTCCGTGGACCCTGAAGGAGCGCCGAGAAAACAGGTGTAATGGTGACACAAGTGAAGTACTAACGCCCTCTTGCGTACAAATGAGTAAATTGCACTTCAGCTTACGCTTGCTGCACAGATGAACTCGTAATAACAAAGTTCTTATTCATAGCTAAAATTAAACGAGGTATAACTTGTTTTCGGGGAAATTTACACGTTTTGTAAGGAGATGGTGATGATTGATGGATGGTTTTGACTTTATGTATTTGGACAAAGTAACAAAAACTCAAAAAATGTTAAATACATTTTTTAAAAAATGTCAGCATTATTAAAGAGTAAAATATTCACTAAAATGAAAAAAAGAAAAGAAACTGGAACAAAACAATAATTCATGTCACAGATACATTACTAAAGAGCGTTTTATTTTCAGTTTTGATCTTTTTTATTTAGTTTTGTGCACTACACACCTTAATGTAACTGAGCAATGAGTTACATCTTTGTATATCTTTAACAATATATCTAAAATCTAATTTTTGGGACCAAAAACATTCTTTTTATGGCATTCAATTTATTACATTTGTGTTCCCACAACACATTTTCTTAGTTTATACATTTTAAATGCCACATTTATTACACATCTAAACCAGTTCTTTGGCTCGTTCAGCATTTTTAGACTACAAAAGAGTAAAAGAAATAAATAAATAACTAAAATTGTCCCAAATCTGCTGAAAAAAAATTCTTGAAATAAATTCCAAACCTTTTCTACTTTGGAAGTGCTTTCCATCAGATTGCAGAACCTTGTTGTAGAAAGTAAATCACATCCGGTACTGATGACTAGTACTGGGTAAAAGGTCAGGGCTCTGTGCAGGCCAGCTAAGTCCTCCTACATCCAACAGAGACTCAAAAAGACTAACTTTGCCAACCTTCCAAGTACCAGTAAATATAATCAGCACAAAGAGGAGCATCTTATACAGCAAATCTGCTGTTCCATCCACGAATATCAGAAAATAGGTTAATTCAGTTATAAGTAGGTTTCTAGTCTTATTGTAGCTTTGTCTTTTATTATGGCGTTTGGTAAATGGTCTGTATTTGTATAGCGCTTTACTTGGTCCTAAGGAGCCCAAAGCGCTTTACACTATACACAATCATCCACCCATTCACACACTGGTGATGGCAAGCTACAGTGTAGCCACAGCCGCCCTGGGGCGCACTGACAGTTTCCATCATGTTCTGCTGTAAACTGCAAAACCTGTGACACTGCGGTGACCTGTAATGTTCTCCCTTTGGCTGTAGAGGGCGACAGATTAACCCGATCGTGTCAGTCATACCTGCTTTTTTCACAGCAGTGTTAACTCAGAAAAGAGACTGTTAGATCAAATCAAAATGTAGGATAACAGATGAGCTTTAACAAAAACATGATGCGTCCCACAAATAAAGGGAAGTCTGGTCACCTGTATGTGCGAATAACTCAGTTACATGCACACTTTCATAGTGGCAGGAGCTTTTTAACATAAGAAAATAGACTTTTTCTTAATCACAAACACACCGATCCATTCTTAATGCTGTTAAATAATTCAATATGCCAAGTCAGTATTATTGATTGTTTATTTATGGTGCATATACAATCAGGCATCAAATTTGCAGAACTAAAAAGGCAACATGTTCACATACAGGGCATACCAAAAAGAGGGCCACATGATCTCCCAAAATATCAACAGAATTTTAACTATATTTACGTAGCATATAGTGTTGTAACAAGATGGCGGCACACTGCAACAGAACCATAAACCAGTCTGTAACAGAGTCTGTGTGTTTAAAAAGTAGGAGAAAAGTATGGCTATATATATATATATACTAAAAAAATAATTTTAACTGAGGTGTTACTGGATAACTTTCCCAACAAACACTGTGACAACTGACGTTGTGTTCTAATGCAGTAAACCCACCAACCATCTGATACTCTTGGCATCACCAGTTTTCTAGAAAAATAAGAGAAATTGTTCAAAACATGAAGACTGCATTAAAACAAACCCCTTAATAAAAATACAAAAAAACGGGACATTCAGGCACTGTTGTTCAGACAGGAAAGGACACAAAACGCTAAAAATGATAGATAGTTGCTCAGGACGGCCTTAAAGAAAATGACGGCTCAACAGATGTTAAAAACCTCCCACCAAATAAACCCTCTGATATCTCCTTACATACTTGGTGCATTTCCTGCATCGCTAAAGAGCTGTAGTGCACATTAAATAGAAAAGTAAGAGTGGCACAGCTGCACAGAACGAGAGCTCTGTTAGAAACTCAAATACCACAGGTGTGTATTACAGGTTGGGGAAACTGAACTGCAGCCATTGCTTAATTTGACCTCATAAATGGTAAATAATGACATATTCAGTGCTTCTTGCTCCAGTGAAGTGCTCGTTATTGGCAGCTGTAGTGCTGCATGAAAAATCTGTAGTGTCTTAATGTTTCAAATATTTTCTGCACTTAGGAAAGAAAATAAAGAACTCAGCACAGCAGCATCACTTTAGTGTAAAATAAATTGAACGTAAGAACAAGTAAAACACATTTGTGGCACAGATTTTGATAATTTGCTTAAGATGACACGATTGATTATATTCAATAAAGGATTATATCACAGTAGTCGGTTATTAGATTCATAGATATGAGGCTTTGAGATGCTTGTCTCTAGTTCTAGTTGAACTCTTTCATCT
>NW_005187539.1:1662296-1677248 GCF_000239375.1 Pundamilia nyererei | reverse complement strand
AAAAAAAAAGTACTTTTTAATGTTTTTTGTATAATTATGTGTGTGCAATTTCTTTAGCGCAGCATACTGAACCCATGGATGATTAATATATCTTTTCTTGCCATGAGCTGAAACCACTGCAGTAACATTTTAAGTTGAGGAATCAGCCATTCGATGTCAAAGCAGCAGGAAACGGGCCATGCTCACGTCTCACACACAGCTCACATGTGCAGCAATCACCAGGCTTTTAAAGCAGTGAAGGGAGACGTTGTCATTGGGAGAGAAAATGAAAGAAGGAATGTGGACCGGCGAGTCCGAAAACTGAAGAAAAGCACTGATGAAGCAGAGACGACGACTCTTCACGGTTCTTCACTTGCACCTGCTAAGAGCTTCCTGCATTTTCTCCTGTACGTGCTCCATCTTCTCAGCCCACTCCTCGCTCAGGCCCTCCTCGTCGTCTCCGATGACGGCCGCGTACCCCATGAGGGCGATGAGCCCGATGCAGAACAGGTAGGTGAGGCGCGTGCACAGTCGCTCCATTGTCTGGCGATCGCCTTGGGAGTATTTCAAGTAGACCTCCAGGATGGGTCTACTGAACAGCTTGCGTTTCCCCACCACGCCGTCGTACAGTGTGTGCAGGTTCTGGTCACCCAGATCGTTGGCGTAACTCTCCTCAAAGTCGTCTTTCTTGCGCTCGCGGTGCTGCGGCCGCGCCTCCACCATCTCCATGAACTTTCTGAACTGGTGCTTCAGGTTCTCTTCAACCTGATTGTACTGGCCGTCCAGCGTTTCCTTCTTGATCTGCACAAGCGTGCTGCGGTTCAGCTGGGAGAGCTGGTCCAGCCCTCGGTTGACTGACGCAAACTCGCGCTTCAGAGTACGAATGTCTTCATCATCGATGTGGTGCAGCACCACCCGGATCAGGGAACCGGCAACACCAAAGATGGGGTTAACTACAGCAGCAGCTGAAGAGATGGTGGCCACACACTGAAGCACTTTGACCAGACCCTGCTTCAGCTTGGCCTTCTCCTCGATGATCTCCTCATCCATCATGGCTGAGGTGCAGGTGCTGAGGTCAGAGTCAAGAAGTGGGACGTGATCTGTGACAGTTAGAGATTAGATTACATGTTTGACCTCAGAGTTGGATTATTACAGTCTTTGAATTTACTGTGACATAAATATACTCTTGTGCTTTTGCTTTATATTTTCCCTGATCTGTAGTTGGTACATTCAATATTTTTCTTAAACAAAGATAAGAAAACACCATCTATTTTGTTGAGTTAACTAAAGAAGAGGGTTTCAAACCTCTCAGGGCCAGTGACCCTGGTTTGCTGTGGGCTTTGTGTCACTTGATAATGAGACTGACTACAATATGACTGACATGAGAGGAAGTTATCGACATAATGTGCTTGTTTTATTAGCACAAGTTTCTGGCTATGAGTCAGAGAGCCATGGATCTAAAAGGTGAACATGCAAAAAAAGGCAAACATAAGGAATTATGTTTTCATTATTCTGCTCATTTCCAACTTCAGTCTTATCCTTAGCCTGTACCAGAGCAGCTTTGCATGATCCACAGTTCTAAAGGGTTCGTGTTTATCTTGTGTAGCTCCCTCAGTTCACAGTCAGTCTATGTCCCCAACCAAAACCAACAGCCAGAGGGTGGTGCTTGTGTGGTTATCACCAAAGCTCCATACCTGAGTGGAGCAAGGATATCTGCTCTCACTGATATCCACTATGATGGATTTTTTTAAGTAGTTTTACTTTTAATAAAACAAACATATTTAGGCTCCCATATATGGCATTCATGTAAAATTTTATGAATATATTAATAAAGAAAAAAGCTTATTGTTTCAGTGAGGCAAAGACCAAATGTCCCGATCATGGTTGGTGATATTATGCTGGTTGACCCGTCAACAATTTGTAGTACACTAATTAAATATAATGCTGTATAAACACATTTAAGTGATGCTAAAGTGCAAAAGAATGCAGTGAAATATAATTTATGTCATAGAAGCCTAGTGTGGATCCTTCATTCATAATAATAATAATAATAATAATAATAATAATAATAAATGTCCCCTGGCTGTGATTCACCAGGCAAATTGGGTGTAGCAGAAGTCTAACGTCTCAGCTGTTTGATAGAAAAGCAGATGTAACAGCAGCATTTATTTACAGCTGCCGCTCGCTGTGCTGTGACAGCCACAGAAAATAAGCATTTCATGGCAGTTTCACAGAGTTTCCAACGTCACAGAGGACTGCTGTGTGTCCACAGTGACACAAAGGTGCTGCTGAAGCTTACATCAAATTTCCTTTCTTCAAGTTCACACTGGAACAATGAAAATATGGATGCTGGTCCTGATGAAGATGATTCCTGAAACAAAAGACAGAGAGACAGATTCAGACAGCACGCTTGGATCCAACAAAGACGTCTCATGTCACTGATTCTGAACCAGGAAGTAAACAGATTTTTGTCCCTCGCTGGCTACAGTTTTCAGCAGTGAAGGAGTTAACAGCTTCTCTCTCTTTCAGCTGCATTCAGCACCAGGCTGCTCTCTCTGTGTTTCTATGGCCCGAGCAGATAGCTCCTCAGAAGCAAACAGGACGCGCACCGAGACAGCCGGAGTAGCTTCAGGGCGGGACAGAGACGCTCTTCAGCCGCAGTACAGGAACAAAAACAAACATGGCACGGCCGACTGAGCTGACAAACCCGTTCATTGTGTAACAGCAGCTTCTCTGGAAGTGCTTTCAGTCTTCAGTTCAGAGGAAGATTGTGGAAGTTTAAAGTTTAAACTGACTACTGTGAAGAGCTGATGACGTCCAGTTGTTATTAACAGAACTATATGTGGGTGTTTTCTACAAAGACTGCACTCTCAGCCCTCTCATTTTCCTGCAATTGTCAGAAAAGACCTGTTGGGTGCCGTGGCGTCTCAAACTAATATAGCTAATCAGAAGGCTGAGCGAGTGGAAACAGGCCCCCACACTCACTGCACGGTCTCGTTCCTGTCTTTGTAAATCCCCGTGACCACCAGGGGGGGGCGGTAATATGCCCACAATAAAAACACCACCCATAGCAACCATCCTTCTGATTTCAGCACCACCACTGTGGACTAAAAGCACTGACGCTCACTTTTAACCCTTTAGCTTTAGGATAACTTTAAATGTTCAGTTTAAATGCTTGTAATCAACAAAAATAACAGGAAACGATTGACTAATCTAAGTACTTGTGAAACCTGCACTTAGAAAATCACGTTGAATGATTTTAGAGCTTCATAAGACTTTCTTAAATGTCATTTTTTCAGGAATTTACAATTTTTAAGTGGTTAGTTTTTTTCATTTTTTGGCTGAAATACATTTTTTCTGTCAGTAAATGTCCCTCCACTTTCTGTTTTCCTACCATGACGTTGATAAAAGGCCTATTCTGCTTCATTTTTGGTATCTGATGGCAATTAAATCCTCCTAAATTTGCACTGATGTCGTATTGTGTCTCCAACCTGTGTCCTTAATTTCACAGAAGGTGATCTGGAGGAGAAGATGCCCCATTTCACAACATAATACAACAAGCTACACGAGGCAATGAAGGTAATGAAAGGGTTAACTGCAGTTTTAAAGCTTTGATTATTTAATACTACAGCAAAATGTGAAGTCATATGTATAATCTGAGCTGTATTAATAACAAACTCAGTGAATTGTGCACCAATTAAAGAGCACGACTGCTGTGCTTCTATTAGCGGCATTAAATTAACCCTTTGTGTTAATGAAATTAATCTTATATTGACCTTTGACCTTTTCTTAGCAAGTGGTCTCCATCATTCTAAGATATTCGTAGTAATTTGAAGAAGAAACTCAATCATATTTAAGTATATAAGTTTAGGACAATTAATAAAACTCCTAATTAAATGTGAACAAAGTGGAGAAGCTAAAGCTCCTGAGGTTAAAGCCTTCTGAAAGGGTTAACCAATCAGTGCTGAGTGGCAGCGTGGCCCTTACAGCCAGCAGGCTGCACACTTCTCAGGAGCTGACAGAAAGCTGTGATTCAGTAGTTGTGACTCAGCTTCTGCATTAATGTGCGTCTGAGCAGAAACCAGCAAAGGAACAATTATAATAATTGTATTTATTTATTTATTTTTACTTTTAAAGAAACATTTGGCGACACCTTGTAACCAAAGCAGCTCTGTGACGTAATCAGGAAATGTCAGACGGCTCTCACCTGTTTCCAAGCAGAGGAGAGGCCATCTTGAATGTTTTCTATAACGTCACCAATGCTAGGCTAGCACAAATTTACACAATAAACTCCAATAATATTATTCCTAATGTACGCCACTTACATTTTCATTGCTTATTCTGATTATTTTTGTGCTACTTATTCGTGTTAAATGACAGGATACTTTCCCTTCACAGAGCTCAGCCCGTGTGGGGCTTTCCTCTGGGGAAGTGCTCCCTTGATGGCCAACACAGCCAAACAACTACTTTGATAAGGAACATACAACAATGAAGGGCCATCCGGAGTTCTCGTCCGTGTTTGTAAGTAGTTCTACGAGAATAACATCCTCTCCTAACAGCACAGGCCCGGCACACTGCCTTCTTGCCCCAGCTCTGGCTCCCCCTAGCAGTCCCTCCATATTTCCTTGTTACTGCACACCATAATGCCCTGACCCTCCCTGATCTATTATACAGTAAAAACACCAAAATACATCTTAAAACCTAAATTTCTCTGTCTAAAAAATAACTATAGAGGCTCTACTTGCCTTCCAGCCAACATTAGGCACCATTGGCCACATCAGAACAGAGGATTGCTTACCTTTCAGACAGTGGCTCTAACTATACCTCCCTCTCCAAAGTCCCAACCTCGACAGCCTCCTTCTTCTTCCCAGCAATCCCTGCAAAAAGGACACTTCCATGTCTGTAGCTCATGTAGGGGTGAACAAATTTGACAAAATCATTTCTAAAAAGCCCAGAAAGTCCCCCAAATCTAAAAATGGCCATTTGGGCCCTAAATAAACATGACCTCCAATATCCCATTATAAAATAATTTTAAAAATGGCATTAAAAGGTAAAGCCCCCTCCTCAGAAATATACTGTTCTACCCCTATGGTTTCAACTTATTTTGGTCCATCCAGTAGTCATACAGTTAATACTGAAGAGGGATTGTCCGGGAGTGCGCAACTGAACTCTTAGGAACTTGCTGCTGCTTTTCGTGCGTTTGCCAAGTCATGGAGCATCTCTGAGAGGCTACACAGACTCCATTGGTGGGATTAATTGGTAAAACGAACCCTTTTCTTATGGACTAGATCAAAAGAATCCGGAGAAAAATATTTTCACGTGAATAAAATCCAACAAAGCCAAAAGTGAGCCGCGAATCCAAATGGACATCTCCAAAAGTGCACAGGTGTATCCAAACGCTCAGGGAGCTCTCAAGAGGCCACAGGAGTATAAAAGAAAATTTTATCCAGCGTAAAAGGTAAATATAATCCTAAATATAACCAACATTTGCCAAATGTACATACAAATTAAAAGTTGCATTTTAAAAATGTCCAATTTAAAGTCTACTAAAAAAGTGAAGGGCATTCAGAAAGATGGTCCAAAATGCGCAATGGCACTGTCGACAATATTTTTTTAATCTAACTTATTTAAATACATAATTTATTGAAAAATACATTTGTTATTACTAACAGCACCGTAGAACATGTTTTTAAATTTAGATGAGCTGTCTGACCAACAAGGGCTATCTAGCAGACAAAAAGCCTGAGCTATAGGCGCTCCCATTCAGTGCGCCAAAGTAATCGTGTATAGTTATGATTTGGTCCTTCATGCGGCCTTAAATAAGAATAAATGGAAACCTTAGGCACAAAAAACGTGCAGCCAAATCCGGTGAATCCTTTGGTGTGAGGATCAGCCTGCTGCGCCGACGGTTGAAGCTGTTTCCCCCAAAATAAACCTCATGCAAATCCTGCTGCCAGCGACCAGCACGACATAGCGTTAAAGCACAGACTTGTTCCTCATTTAACCCGACTGTTCCTTGCGTCGCTTTTTAGAGCAGCACACAGCCACAGTTATGATGGGCGTTTGCCTCCCAGCATGTCCAGACCTGAGCAAGCCGCGAGTGGGTTAGAGACCCCGCATCCCCTCACTGAGACATCCAGCCTCAGGCAGCAGCAACACAAGAGAATCCCTGTCCTCCCCGCGCTGTGAAGTGGGAAAAATAGAGATAAAAGCCGACTGTTCACTAGAAACGACAAAGCTTTCAGTTATCTGCTGGGAAAACGGTCCGCATCGACGCTCAGGGCGTGCTGGTGGTACAGTAGCGCGTCTGTGAGCAAGTACAGCCTTTATTCAGCACCGCAGCTGCAGGCGGAACTGCAGCCGGACGCACGCCTGTCCTCAGTGAACACTTGCCACCGCAGCTGTCAATCGGCTCACATTTCAGACTGTGTGATGAATACACGCAGCCATATACTATACTCTAGTAACCGCATTTGTGCAAGATCAGCTGTGCGTAATATTTACGCTCCGCGGTGACAAACCTCTGTTGCAAGACCTTGTTTTGGTTTTTGTTAGCTGGGGGGCAGGAGGAGCGCCTTGCTGACACGTTGAAAGCCACAATATTGAAGCCCCGGGGCAGAGGCTCGACTACAGAACACCGAAATATATTCATGCACAGTGTCACCATTCTTATGTTCTAGATTAAACAAGCTGCTTTACTGCAGCTCTGTGCTGTAAACTTTGGGACACCAGACAGATATTGTTTGCGGATGTGTTTAATATTCTAGAATAAATAAATACAAACAAATGGAAACGTTGTCACTTTGTTTTATTGTACACATTTACTGCAAAATGAGAAATGTAACATTTCTGTGTTCACCCTGTCTGCCTGCTTCAAATACTGAAGTGTAACCCAGAAACTGCTGAGAGTTCATCTCAACGGGAAAAGGGGAGGGACGGTTTTTGTAATCGTGTTTTTAATATTTGACAAAGTCCAAAAATACACTTTAAAGTTTACCAGCATTGTCTGAACTAATAATTCTTTACCCGACACTGAAATCAAAGATGTTGAGCTAAAATTGTAGCCACAATTGATGCACTCACACTGTAGTTACAGATGTTACACTCCAGGGGCGCTGTTCTGCCATGTTAGTTAGTGCCATGGATTTATGCATATTGCCTCATGATACATTTATTCAGGCTCTTTTCCAGTAAGAGTTTCGTACATGCAAATATTGCTGACATGAAGGGAGACAGATCAGAATGTAGAGTTGATCTCATGAAGGTTAACTTCAATAACAGTCTGAGACTGCATGACTCCACCAAAAATTCCTGGATGCAGAAGGATGACGGGAGCCGGATTAATTTATAAATTTTAAAGAACATCAAGACAATTTCTTCCAATATTTCTTTGTTTGATATATTTTTGAAATGTGTGATATGTGAAGGTCCGATGTTGCTAGTACTAGGATTCTGATGAATCCTGCTGCCTAACACATCATCAAGAGGTCATGAACTGAGGAAATGCACGGCTGACTCATTTGAAACACCAGGTTCATGTTATTCAGACCTGAGACAATTCCCATCATTAATTCAAAGCCACCAAAACACAAACAGTCAGATTTCATTATTCTTCACACCGCGGTAAAAGGGACCCTCCAATCTGCTGAACAGAAACATCTAAAATGTAAAACTGCTGTCTATCAGCTGCACATTATTCCTCCAGTGTTCATGTGAGGTCCTTCCCTGTTGGGTGCCTGCGTGTCTCCAGATGGGTTTATGTTCTCCAGCAGGTTTCTGTACTGTGTCGTCTCCGTCTGGTGCCGAGCGATTTTTCTAGCGTAGTACCTCCTGGATGCGGCTCTCCAAGCTTCCCTTTGCAGCGTCTGAGACTCTTCGGGTAGCTCCGATATCAGTGTCCTCCTCCTCTTATCCACAAAAGAGCTGGGCTGTGAATACTGAGAGTTTGCGATGTGGGGGAAGGGGCTGGATCGTGATGGGTTTGCCTGCTGGCGAGCTATCTTTCGAGCATAATATCGTCTGGAAGCTGCTCTCCAGGCTGCCCTCTTCAGTCTCTGAGCTTCCTCTGGCAGGTCCGACATTGGCACGCTCTTCTTCTTGTTCCTGAGGAGGTAAAAGATTTTACACCAAAATTATTTCTGTTAGACTCTTCTAAACTAATAGATATTATAAATTAATCAACTGAAAAACACCCTGGGAATTCTTGTGCTCTGCGTTTACTTGGTTAGCCTCCAAGCTGTAGTCCTGTATCAGTGTCTCAAGGAATTACCTTTAAACATTTTTTAAAATTGAAAGCCAAAAAAAGAAAAAAGATACGAGGCACGGACTTCGGTTAAGTAGGGTAACACAGACTCATAGCCCGCAGAGAAACTGTGCTTACGTGCGTAATCATCCCACTAAGTCCCGTTTTGAGACAGGAAACACACTGTATGTGTTAAGTTCCTGCACCGCTGAGGTTGCCCTATATTCCCCCAGTTCTCGCTCTCTTACTCATTTGTTCTCTGTTGTGGTAGAATAACATTTAAGTTGTCGTCAGAGGGTCCACAGATGATCTAATGCACCATATCTCTTCAAATAAAGTTGGTCAGAGGGTGCATAACACGTTCCTGGAAGTATCGCAATAAAAGCCTAATAGAGAAGTAAAAGGTTGTCTCCAGTAAATCCTTACAGAGATGTTCATTTGAAACAGATATAAGAAACGTGGAATAATAATAATAATAATGAGTTCCTAAGTTCAACAAAATGAGAGGATACTAAATTATAATCAATTGCATCAAAGGTGCCCAACTCTCACAACCACCTTTACAGCCTTGACAGCCTTACTTTCAGTAACAGATGAGTTTAAAGGTGATGGCTGCACGCTGCTGTTGTAGAGAACTTCAGTCTGCACTCCCACAGTGACGATGAATCAATAATCTGCTGCTTTTCTTTCTTTTATTCAACTGAATCTTTTGCATTTTGACTGCTAGTTAGACAAAAACAAGCACTTTGGTTTCAACACTATAGAGAAAAATACAACAAATCATCAAGTCCCCGAGTAAATAATTATTATGTTTCTGTATTAGCATCCCCTCTGAGGCGTCGCTGGATTATCAGTTATCATTATCATTATAGCTCACCTCATGTGCTCTGCCTCAGTCATTGCAGCTCCGCCCGGGTCTGCCTGTGGTTTCTCCCTGAACGTCCTTCCTTCTCCGGTCTCCATTTTTTCTACATGGATCATTAGAGATGAACATATTTTTAGTCGTACCACTCCAATGTTGATATTATTTTTACTATGACTGTATTTAATTACAGTGTTTTTTTCCTTTGGCTGTATTTATTTTCAAGCTTCTCTGTTGCTAGATTCCAAAATCAGACTTCCATGTTAGATCTTCAGTGTTTGATGGGTCAGTTAGAAAACAGTGATACTGACGAGTTTAGCATTGTTAAACCAGACGAGTCATTTTCCCCCAACGGCACCATGTGACAGGACCGGGTGGAAAAAATGCCCTATATTTATATAATATTTCTCATTTGTGCAAACAGCAAAACAAAGAGAAGTAGAGGATTTGCTTTTCCAGTGCTGAGAATATTAATGTGAATAAATTAAATGCAGAGTGCATTACTTTTTACACTGAGACTCTCTTTGTCCTGACACGGACTGCCCGTGCTCTGCTGATGTTCATTCATCTCCCACTTGATTAAGACCGTGTCGACGTCACATGGCTCTTGTTTGACCACGAGGCTGCTGGGAGATGTCGGCATATTTCTGGCTGACTCTGTTACACCCGAAACCTCGGAGGAGCGGGAGGTGCAGCTGTGCTCCAGGACCATTCTGCTGGGGGAAGATGGAAGAGCTGACTCCTGGCTGTGGGAGGAAACGTGTGAGGGGGGTCTTGTGAAAAAACCCACTGTAAAGAAAGGAAACAAACAAAGGCTTATTTTGTGTGTTATATTTCCATAATATCCACAGTCACATGTACTCAAGTCGTTCAAACACTGTGTTTTCTAGATGCAACCAATCAAAAGGCAGTACTCCTTAAAGAGGGAGGAGCTACAACAGCTTCTTTTACACAGAAGATGAACTGGGGGGCTTATAACACAACTATGGATTCATGTAAATTATGAAACATGCAACTCAGTATGAGTAGAGTTTAGCATTAAAAACAAGAGCTTGAAATGACAATAACAGGCACCTTTTCCCTGATATACTCCAAAAGACTTCTATAGAAAATCACTCAATTTTCTGATATTCGTAAATCATTACTCACTACAATGGATTTTCATGTTCTATATATATTTTAAAAAAATCTCAGGGCTCAGTGAGAAATGGTTTTACTCAAAACTGTGAAGTGAAATAATACTTCAGGAGACGAGGTGGAGGAGGACCAGACATGAGAGCGAGAAGATGAGAGCTGAGAGGAGGACATGCCTTTGAGGAGCCTGAAAAGGGCAAAATGTGTAAGCTAGGGCTCTGAAATTGTCAGAGAGGACACCAGTCTGTGAAGGGAATCATCTTTCCATGGCAGTCTTGTTGATGAGCACCTCCCACTTGTTTGTGTGCTCTGATTTTTTGTTTTTTCCTTTTCTCAAACCCGGTTGCCTAGTTTCAGTTTATAACCACTTGTTTGGTAGTTGTGGCCGCTGGTAGTTTTTTTCAGGTGTCATATTAAAAACAATTTCAACCCATTTTCAGTATGGTATTAATGCTACCTTCAGAAATGAGAAATTTCAGAAATTTTTTTCTTCTAAAACCTGGTTGGTGGCCGTGGCTAGCATTGCCCTGTTTTTCAGTTTCATGCTAACAACATATCATATTCAGCCTACTGCAAGAGAAGATTGCGAAGGTGAAGAGAGGCAGGAGTGCACCACATACCATCCAGAGTAGATTAATTTTTTTAATTGATTTATCTGCACAGCATGCACTAGCTGCTCTTTTCTAGCCTGCCCTGACAAATGAAGTGCAGGGGTAAAAGGACATGGCCATTGGCCTTTGGGAAGATCAGTTTTCTTTTTCTTCATTTTAATATTCTCATCTACTTTCCTTCATGGAGCAATTCCAACAAAACCTCTCTCGGTTCAAATCCCAATCAGACAGTCGGGATTGGAAGCGTTTCGGGGTCAATGATCCCGAAGACTTTACAGGCAATTATGAATTGTCAAAGACATTACTTCTCATCTTCTTGTGAACTAGTGGCCTGTAGTGGGTCTAACAAAGGAATGACTCAAGGCAACAGCTGACCGGCTGTAATTTGTCACCAGCCTAAACCTGCAAAGCCAGAAGTGACGCTCGTGTTTACTTACACGATAAACTCGTCTCACAGTCCTGCTGCTCCGCTGTCAGCTCGGTGTCAACGCATCCCGGATCACAGTCGCTCTGATCTCCCTTCTGCCGGTCACCGGAGCTCCGGGACCTGCCGAGGCTGTGCTCGTTCTTGAACAGCCCGCAAGTGCATCCCTGCCGGCGCAGCACCTGCAGTTCGTGCTCCATCTCTGTCAGTCTGCACTCCAGGCGCTGGATCTCTTTGTCCCTGTCGGCCACCATCCGCTCATACTCGTAATTCTTGGAGCTGTTTACGCCGTACAAAACGTTTATCACAGAGTCTATGGCCAGCCGGATGGCGTTTTCCACCACCAGAGCCTCGTCGTCGCGGAGATGTGGGTGCAAAGTTCTGTTTTTGACCAAATCCATGTTTCCTTTAACTGACTTGTACTGACAGGCTGTGCTAGAGGGCGATGCTAGCGTTAAATGTGAGGATGCGCTGGCTCACTGAAGCGATAAGCCGCGCGCATGCGCCCTCCAAAAAACAACAATTAACACACCAATTAAAGCTTTTTTTTAGTGATTAAAAATATAAAATGATAGTGTTACATTCTTAATGTCACTGATGCCGTGTCTATTACCGCTAGCTGAACAACAGAAGCAGCAGGGGCATCATTATCTTCTTCGCCTACAAGTGGCGGTCAATAAATATTGACTTGACGGTGATAGCACCGACTACTGGTCATTTGACTAACTACACTAACAGTTACTATTAGCAATGGTATGACATTACTGCAAATAAAGTTGTTTTTCTTTAACCTAGAGATTTATCTGACAGACTTTTTTTTTCAATTCATAGTTAAGGAAATAACTCAATCCAAAACTCACAGGTTATCAACATTTTCAGCACTATTTGGTTTATTTTGGGGATAAAACTATGTCCCAATCCTTTTGAATTAGCATAATTTCATCACCCATACTACAGTCAAGTTTTTTAAATTTTTTAGCAATCTTTAAAATATTTCTGAAGTAAAATCATCCAGATCAGTTTGTTGTTTGTTGTTTAATTGCAAAGGAGCAAAAGAGAATGGATGGATCTTTTTTTTCTACTTATTCTTAATCTATATATTTTCTTTTCTAAAAAGAAAATAAGTTGTTTTAATTCTTCTTGTAAATCACTTTAAATTATTGTTGTGTTTGAATCGAGCTATATAAATTAATGTACCTTGCTTTGCCAATAATTGCTTCAGAGGCCTCGCTTGTTTTTGGCTTCATTTGGCCAAACTATTCTGCAATGATCCATGCACTCTGAAATCATAAGTATTTGTGAATTTCTTGATGCATTCTCAATCATCCAGGAAAGTAAACCCCCAAAAGTTGATTCTGTTCATCTGGACGTAGCGTTTTGTCATCCAAGTGACTTCTTCAGTCTCAGCTGACTGCAGGTTTGCCCAATCTTATAAACAGTACATTTGCATAATGACTGAAACCAGCCCACTGAAGGAACAATGGGCTGGGAGGTCAGTTCCTTAATCTTAATTATGCAAATTCTCATGACCATTGATCAACAACCACTGACCAAAGCCCACTGATCAAAGACCACTGATCAATGGCCATGAGTATCATTCACAGAGAGTTGGGGAATGGCTGCAATCACAGCATTGTAAGATGGCGAAAGATGTACCCTTAGGCCCCCTCCTCGATTCAGAGATGGTCTTTCCCTTTTCACGTAAATGGCCTCCTTGACTCCACGCTCAAACCAGCGTTCCTTCCTGTCCAGGATGTGTACGTCCTCATCACTGGCGTAAATAGACTGCAGAGTCCTGGCCTGACGAGGTTGCTCTTCTGTGTTGTGCCATCCGCTTCGCCAGAGGTTGTTTGGTTTCCCCGATGTATAAGTCCTGGAAATCCTCCTGGCACATTTGTGAATTTATAAAAAAATAAAAAATAAAACTTCATTCATTTTACCATGACGTGAAACTCTTGAGATCTCTTCTGAGTGTCCTGGGTAGCAGCAATCTATGACATTTTCCGATGATGGATGAAGCCAAATCTCCCAGACAAAATCTGCACAAGCATGAGCGAACGTGCAAAGCTCTGTGAGCCAGCATCGTGCTATACTGATGCTTTTCAGTGGCTGGGACAAGCAGACTCCTCAGAGCTGAAACTTGCTGTCCAATGTGAGGGAGCTTCAAAGCTTCTACCTGGAAACTCTACAAGTGTGGGGTGAATTAATTTTCATTTTTAATTTGATAATATGGGCTTAATGGATGTAGACTGACTGGCACTTGGATCATTTTAAAAGAAGACAGTGTGTAAGATTTAGGATTCTATTAGCAGAAATGGAATATAGTGATAATAATTCTGCAGTATTTTCAATTATGTCAGCTGTCACATTAAACATAATTGAAAATACTGGTGAGCTTCTTTTTGTTGTAAGCTGATAATGAGCCTTTCATATCTGCATAGTGAGCAGAATCTCTCCCATCGAGAACACCAGGATGGCACTAGTGGAAACTTATAAACAGTCACCAGGTAATCTACCACATGCTTGGGTTGTTGTAATTCACGAATCCACCGCTGGATGTCACTAGTTTCCACACAGTGCACATTTGAAACCAAGTGCAAAAGTAGAAGTCGATTTTATGAAGAAAATATAAGCAACTAGCAAATAATGTAGAAAAATTAACAACAAAGATGTAATTTTATTGATATCACCACTTTAGTGCGTTTCGTGGCTGGGACTGACATGCACACACATGACATAAACAGACAGCATCCTTAAACGTCCCAAACAATAAATGTTTTAATAGTGATGACTACAAGATCTACCTGCATGAAATTAATAATCTTTAGAGTAAAATGAATAAATATGATTATAGGAAATGGCATTATAAACTGATGCTGAGATATGATTAAAATGCATAGTAGTGTAATGCATGATGAACTCGAATAAACTACAATGGCTATAACAGTAAAAGTGCAAGCATTTTTTAAATAATATTTTAAAAAGTAACTGTGTTTGTGTTTCTGGTTGTGTCCATTAGGTCCTAACTTACATGTAGCATCACATGACAGGTAAACACGACATGATGAATCCAGCCTTGTGAGCATTCATTGGAGGGATAGTATTTTTCTTTTCATCTCATGCTGTAGATGTAAGAGTTAAAATAACATGTGCTGCAGATGCATTTTGTGCTACTCTACACAGTAGTTCCCCATGCTGGTCGCTTCCTTTCCCTTTTCCTGTCTTCTTTTTCTTCCTCCATCTCGGTTTCCTGCCAGCTGCAGCCATCGCTTTATATACCTCTCTATCTCCTCGTCCACGGCATCCTTACAGAACGAGTTCTTCCTGACTGCGTCTGCAGGGGTAAAAGTGAACACATGAAAGTAAGTAAATGCTTTAACTGTTTAAAATACACCATATTTTCTTATGTGTCCTGTAGAAGCACACTCACTGAGGATAACTCTCTTGATGGTGAGGTTCTCTACTTTGTGCTTGTTATTTCTTCCCCTCCAGTTGATGTTTTTGGCCAAAGCGTTAGTAAAAAGCTTTGTCATTGTCCTCCACACACTGTGTTTGTTGGACAAACCTCCGGACAGGTCGAAGTAAGAGATCTGCACAGAAAGAATGACGTGCACATTAACTCATTAGTATATACATTTGCAGAAGTACATAAACCGCTAAACTGTTATTACAATTAAAGAGAAATGTTTATTGGTAAAAA
>NW_005187539.1:1659993-1661290 GCF_000239375.1 Pundamilia nyererei | reverse complement strand
AAAAAAGAGATACATAATCACTTGTGTTGTCAGATACCAGAAAGCCTTTTATGTGCTATTCTTAGACTGACTGGAGCTGCATCTACCAAAGTACTACGTATTTGTAAATGTTCCTTCCTGTTTGGCTGCAGTTTCATTAAGCTGTGACTGACAGGTAGCAGCAGCCTTATATTTGGTTGGTTGGTTATGGAGAAAGTAGATAATTATGTGTGAATTATGTGGAACAATAGTCCAGTCATGGAGGTAGCAGTCTGACCTCCCTCTGCCTATCTGTCACTTCAGCTTCTGTAGCAGAATGCACAGGCAAAAGATGCACGTCCTGATATACTAAGCTGGGCAAATTCACACAACACTGATAGGGCAAGAGAGCAAGCAATGCATTAAACAAAGGAAACCAAACTAAAGACTCAGGAAGAGGAATTGGTGAAGCGCTACAGGGCACAGCCAAAGCTAAGGCACTGCAGTCAGAGCTTTGAACCATCCTGCCGTGGGAAAAGTGACATTGCAGCTCTTTAGTAAATATTGACAGTAGATTTTCAACAGCCAAAGAGGGTTTTGTTCTGGTGCAGACTGTTTGTAAATGTGCCCCATAATCCATTCAGTCTGTCCTGGATCTGTCTCCTTTCAGCAGGACTTGCCTGAAACAACTTACACCTTAGCAGATGCCCAGACCATCTCAAACGGAGCAGCAGCTGTACTCTAAGAGGGGTTTGAGTGTCAGGGTGATCCAAAGAGCTCCACTCTCTGAGGGAGTTTGAGGATGGCAGGGGCTCTCAAGGCAAACTGGTCCTGTTTGAAGGGTCAGAGCAACTGCATGAAGGTAAGAACCAGCAGCCATGGGTCCACCCTGTTGTGAGCAGTGGAGGTCCACTGCTTTGTGGTCAAAGGAAGAAGGCCTTTGGGGTCCAACTTCTGGATGCCTGAAAATTAAAATGAAACCTGATGTTACAGTAACGCTGTAAGAACAGAACCACAGATTATCTCAACAATTCTAATCCATTATGATTTCAAAATACGGAATAATGATGCAAAAATATAATATAAACTGATATGGTCACACATGGGTTGTGGGATGTACGTCTGCTACTGACATGATAAGGTCTATTGTGCATTAATGTTTGATGATATGGAGCGGTTGGAGCTGTGCTCCGTAGCTGTTGTGATCCGGTATAATTCAGACGGACTCTTGTAGCAGTACCTTCACACATCAACTTGTTTGTCTGAGAATGAGGAGTTTTTGCTTCACATTCAGTCTGTCAGTCTAAAAAGTTATTTAGATTTAGAATATAGAACCAAT
>NW_005187539.1:1642001-1657319 GCF_000239375.1 Pundamilia nyererei | reverse complement strand
GACAGACAGAAGCTTTGAAAAGCACGTGGCTCAAGCTACTGTGCTCACAGTCACATCTATATATGCCCATTTTGGGGGGATTCATTTGCTGTGACCTCATACAAAAAGTTTTGTAAGTAAAAAAAAAAAAAAAATCTATGGAATGGAGCTTCAGAGTATCTGTTAATGGTAGTCATGGCCATTGATCAGTAGGCCTTGATCACTGTTAATGAGAATCTCCATAATTATGATGAAGGAACTGACCTCCCAGCCCATTGTTCCTTCAGTGGCGCTGGTTTCAGTCATTATGCGAATGTACAGTTTACAAGATTTGGGAAACCTGCAGTCAGCTGAGACTGTCACTTGGATGAGTAGTGTGATGCCTGAGCTTTTAGTTCACAGGTTTAAATTACACACATGCTAGCCTCATGACTTTAAACGTTGTCTTTAATATAAGCTAACTCTATGGTAACAGATCAACTTACCAGATGCACTTTGTGGCTGTAGCAGAGTATGTCTTTGATATGTGTTAAAACACTATTATAATTAAACTTAACTGGATACAAAAATCTTTATGTCTGAACACAAGTGTTTAAAAGTTTCAATATTTAATTGTGTTTTTCAATTGAAGTTACAGTCATTTCAAAAGTATTCAGACCCATCTATCTCTTAAAGGGATATAAATTCTTTATTTTTCCCATCAGTAGTGCCAAAACCTGCATCACTACACTGAAGCATGGTAGTGGTATCATGATTTATTTCTTAACAGTAAGCACAGATCTCTGGTTGTGATGGTGTTGTAACCACCAGAGATCTGTGCTTTGATGATGTCTTTTTAATTTTTGGTTGAATTTACTTAACCAGAATTTAACCAGAACGTGACCTGTGACCTTTAAAGCCACCTGCAAAACATTTCTAAAAACACGAGTTCACTTTGTCACTAAAACCAAAACAGATTTTTTTTTTTTTTTTTTAAAGTACAGGGGTCTGAATTCTTTCTTAAGGGACAGTAACTTGGTGGTTTTCTAAGTAGTGACTGTGATAACATCTTCAAAACTAATTATGAATCAAATATTTATAATTTATAAAAGGCATCTTGATAAAGAGGTTTCAACCTACATCTTTCTGACTCAGCAAATGTCAAAAGGGTAGAATAAATTTTGTTGGGTAAGTAAGCGGGCCCACCATCGTTCTTTTTCCAAGTATTCAAGCTAGAAAGGCAGTAGGCAGGATAGCCCGATTGTTAGCAACAGTGACTTATTCATCGAAGTGATGAAGAAAAATACTCAATATTCAGAGACAATAAAGAGAAAATCCCGACAAAAACTCAAATAAATGAAGATTGTGCACCAGGCTGTAGAAAGAAGGCTGTAAAGATATGTCATTAGCATCACTTGGGAAAAGAAAGGATGCATTTCTCAGTGACAGGCTTCTCCATGATCACTGTTTTTAATGACACAACACATCACTGAAATGAAAGATTTGAAGGACTTCAAGGAATGCAGGAAAAAAGACTATTTTTAGATACTTGTATTGACAATCTAATACCTGAAATGCAAAAATAACACAAAGATTACTTTAAAGACTACACATTCTGCGGTGGTGCTTGTAGTTCTGGCTGATAGTTAAAAAATATACAAGTAACTGAATTAAAAATGTATATTTTGTGCATTATGTTTATAATTTAAATGTCTTTGTTACCACTGTTTTACGATCATGTGGTGACTTAACTCCTCAAGCTACATTTCTAGAGGTTTGGACTTAAAGACGATGTATTTCACAGGCTGATTTTACAGTGACAGCCATCAACAGTGTCAGATGTATAAGTTTTAAACAAACTGAGCTGTTTGAAACTCAGCTATGTTAAAAAGAAATAAATCCTACGGCTTTAATTTTGGCTTCTTTACCACAACTAGAAAAGCAAACTGATAATTCTGTTTAAAACAGTGCCTATAGATCGTTAAATGGCACTGCAAGAGAAATTTATATTCTCAAATTTGTTTTCAACAAAAACACAAACACATGTTACATTTTTCATTTTAGTATATTCTTGGTACCAGAGGTTATTTCCACGAAAGCAATCGGCACTAATTTCTGTGAAGTTTTTTGCATAAATGTGCACCAGTCTCTGTTGCAACATGTTTGAGGATTTTCTTCCTGCTGTTTAAATCCTCCTGCAACATTTTAATGAAATTTACATCGTTAACGAAGCCAGCCCAAAAGAAAGAGTTTCTTACAGTGTCATGATATGTTTCATATATTTTAGACATGTTATTAGCTCTTGACCAGATTCTAAGAAATGCCCCCACACTTTTTTACCCCCAGTACCTTAAAGTGGCAGTAAAGCCTAGATGCACATTATTTAAATTAGACAGTGTCACCTAATCTGGAACTAATGACTCCAATTTGAATCTAGAAGTGTACTTATGTTTTCCTTCTGACTGATGTGCTGTTTATGTATTTAAAGTGATCAAAAAATGTCGTAAAATTAAATGCCGTTAATAATGGGCACAGTTATGAGGATGAAATGTTTATCTAAATACATTTAAAAAAATCTTTTTTCAACAGCGCTGTCGTTTGTGCTAAAACCTCTTTTGGCAGGTCGCACTCAAAGATGGTGTGAAAGCCTCCACCTAGACACACAGCGCTGTCTGTGCTTCAGCATCGATGCGATGAATCATTAAAATGAAGAAGCCACTTTCAGTACTTCCCTCAAAAGTTTCATAATGTTACTCGAAAGCAGTTTTCACACATTCACTGCAGCCGTAAAGTCTTCTAAACATTACCTGAAGAGAGATCGTGAATACCCAGTGCGGTTGAATTGGATATTAGCCGATTTTAACCTCCAAGACCCCGGCTGAGCTCCCTCCCAGCACACTGGGAACGCTCCCTGGCCTAAACCATGCACAGTGATTCCAGTAGTGCAAAGTGTTTGTCTGAGCAGACTATTTCCTCCTTTCTGCTACACGTGAGATAAGACAATTCTAGAAAAACAGTTCAGCTGTTGCTTCGTTAGGTGAAGCACTCGAGACTGCTGCTCACTTAAGTCATGTTTCGTTTCCCTTTCTTTCCACTTCCCTGTTTTCCTAGCATTCAAGATATCTGTCACGATGCTCTTTTTTAGCTTCATGATAATTTTTGTATAAAATGAGTACTGCATACATTAAGTTCTCATTTTTATTCTTCAGCCTCCACCTCACTCAATCCTCAGCATCCTCTTCTGCCACACCAACCCGCTCAGTGGCGGTCCTAGCCTGTTTGGCGCCCTGGGCGAACACTCCCTCTCATTGCTGCTTCACCTTAACATCTGTCTCCCTGTCTCATTCGCACACATGAATTCTGTCATGCTTCTGCTGGCTTTCATTCCTCTTCTCCTCAGTGCATACCTCCACCTCCTCTTTAATTTGACTACAGACCTGAAAACCTGATGTAATCCCACCTCACCTTGAATCCATCTGTCACTTCTGCTGCACAACTGTCCTTCTCACCGTCCTCATCCATAACCTGCACCACATCCACAACGACACAGTGCATCTACACTGCTCCATCAACGAAGGCAAAATGCTCTCTCTTGACATGAAACTACTATATAAATTTTTTTTTTTTTTTTTTTTTTAAAAAGCATAATTTAGACTGGCAGCATGGTGGTTAGAACTACTGCCTCACAGCAAGAAGGTCCTGAGTTCAATTCCACCATCATGCAAACTCCACACAGGAGTTTGCATGTTCTCCACGTGCTTGTGTGGGTTCTCTCTGGGTACTCTGGCTTCCTCCCACAGTCCAAAGACATGCAGTTAGTGAGGTTAGGTTAACTGGTAACTCTAAATTGCCCATAGGTGCGAATGGTTGTCGGTCTCTAAGTGTTGGGCCTATGGCTGACTGGCAACCTGTGCAAACTGAAGACAGCTTGTATAGGCTCCTGCAACCCTGACAAGGATGAGTGGAAGAGAATAAATGAATTGATAATTTAGACTAGTAGAATTTTTTTTTGCAGATTTTCTCTAGGGTTCTTTGGGCAGTATTGTGTAGTGAAAATCATGTGATAAGTTCTTGTGTGTTTGGAGGTCCTTCCTCGGACTGATTAAAGACTGGCATTAAAACTGCAGTATCAGTAAATCAGTCTCAGCTCACTGTTTTGCCCCAGGTTCTTCATGGGTAAATCTATGCACACTTTGCCAACCACAAACGACTGAAACCTGTAGTTGTGTAGGAGGGAAGCTAAATTACCTGTTACTACCTCGTTCGTTTTAAAACCTGACTGTTTTTTCAGGCGTCTGTCCACGAATCACGTTTCTCACGTAATGTATTTCTACTGTAACAGCCTTATCTGGGGGTTTTACTTTGCAAACACGCATGAGAAGCATCGTTCTGCCTAGTCAGTGTTATTACTCAGTCAGCCCCAGCTTATCTTTTTCTTATAGTTTTTCTTGACAAATGTTACTTGGCTTGATGCTTACCCTCCCTGCTGGTCCAGCAAACTGGCCTCACACACCTGCAACCAATGATAGCCACTGGGGTCCTGTTTAACAGGTGAGGGCTCACCACAGTGGGCGTGTTGACGGGGAAAAGCCGCCACTGTGTCATGGCATTTGGGGGAAATTTGTGCAGGAGCAGCTGCACCTACATGTGATGAACAGATAGATGAATAGAAAAATGAGTGGGTGGATTCCATCTAATTCAATATCGACTCATTGTACTTACCACCAGACTTGACTCAGTGGTTGTTCGGCTGTTTTCAGCGCTGCTGACAGAGCAGGAAAGTTCATCCTGCCGCACTCTGCCCACCTAAAGCCGCAGCACCTTCGGCTCACTTTTACTTTTGTCTGACTTGGACCCCAGCTTTCTTATGTCTTTGTCCCTTTCGGCCACCATCCTCTGGTGCTCCTGCACCCTGCTGTTTCAGGTGCCGCAGATAACGTGGGTCAGTGTTTACAGCCGCGGCTTCCTCTTCGGCCAAATATGGTGTACAACCGCAGAAGTCGGGCTTGTTATTACCCAAAGTTACTCACACAACGAGCCGCCAACAGATGACAGCAGCACCGGGGGGAAGGAAAGTTTCTACAGCCACAGCCTGGTGTTGAAATTCTTAGAGAGGCCAGAAATACGATATAAAGCTCAGTTAAACCTCCACATTTAAATCACCCCATTCTGCCGAATGACTTCTTCTTCGGTGGTGTTTGAACGTCCGCTCGGCCGCAGCCGCCGAAGGAGTCACAGGGAACTGTAGTTTTAAGTTTAAATCTTTAACACACTCGCACAACATCAGTGAATGATGGTAGAAATATAATTTCAGGATGGGAAAAAATCAAAACCTTATTTTTGACTAAAGTCAATTTGATGGTGATTCTACAAATGGATTGTATATGCTCTCATCAAAGTTGTAATAGTTAATTAAAGCCGAGGTGAAAATTAAAACTAGATGTGAATGATATTTTAGTTTATTAAAAAATACAATTAAAAAAGCTAAAACACTAAAACTACCTTCACTTGATTTCAAAAGTTAGACTTTTCTTTATTGTAATAGCTACAGATTTTCCTAAATCTTACCTCTGACATATATTCTCCATACAGTAATGATTAAGAAGACTAAACTGAACTAACTAAAACTAAATATTCTCAAACAAATAACTTAAGTGAAACAAGAAGATCCACTCTGGAAACTAACTGAAACAAACGTGATTTAAAAACAAAAGTTAAAACAAACATAAAATACACTAAAACTAATAATTCTGCCCCTAGATGGTCTGCAAGTGCGATTATTATTTGTTTCTAGAAGGACTTTTTTGGTACATATGTGTTGCTGCCCAAGCTACATACTAATTAGAAATCTATCAGTACTATGAGGGACTCTGGAGGCTCTGTTATGCTGTGAGTGGGAATTTTGCTGGCATTATTTGGGGCCACGTATCCCATTAGATGGTAGAAATAACTGAAAATCAATAGAAAGTTGTTCTGAATGATCTCATTTTGGTGTGAAAAACTGGAGAAATTTGTCACCGTGTGCTGTACGCATGTGTATGAAAATAGTATCCTCTCAATCTGTCACATTTAACATCATTCTTCACCTTAGAAGTGACAGTTAAAGAAACCAATGTGTGCTGAATAAAACGAAAAAGCAATTTCCATGGCTGTTACAAAGCATCCCAGTCCACCATGGTGACTGTCATCTGCAGGCTAAAAATTAAAGCTGCTTTAGACTAAAAGACCCACAAAAACAGCACTGGTTATGTTGACTGGAGAAATAAATAGTAAAACTTTCGTATTGAGGTTACACTTTATTGTTCCCTTAGGAAAATTTCAAAACAATCGTTTCCACTGAATATTTGCATCACCTGCACAACAACTTGGAGATGGATAATGATCCAGGAAAGATCCAAACACATCTCTCATAAGTCAGTAAAACAAGAACAAAGTTACTGATTTAAGCATAGATATGGATCTTTATCTCTTTTATTGTTGATTTCTTAGTAAAAGCTAAATGCAAAGTATAAACATATTGCAAATAAGGTAGATTAAATTGAAAAAAAAAAACCCCCAGAACAAAACACTTTCCCCATACAGCTACAGAAAATCATATCATCCAAAGCTCTAGTGGAATTCACAAACATTCAAGTCTTAACATTCTGCAGTCAGAATGCGTCAAGTGTTAACATATGCAAATCAGCCAAAGCAGAAGCCTACTCTATGTGTTATATGGTGTTTTTTATGTTTTTGTCATAAAAAATGATAATCACATACATTTGAACAGATGTAAATGTTGTATGAAGTTCAAGCACAAACCCGCTGCTATCAAGAACACACAGCAACTTGCAACAAGTGAACTGGCCAGCTTCAAGCCACTTCATGGAATCTCTCCTGCCATGTGGTCTACAGCCGTGGCTGTCAGTGCCACCACTCTTATGAATTTTTCTGGCTCCAAACAAACTGACAGAACCATTTCCTGCTTTAACTCTCGCGCTCATGCTGGGAATCAGATGAAACTTTTACATTGCTCTCTTTAGACAGTAAAACAGGAACAACACCTTCAGCTGTTTTGTTAAGAATGCAGTAATCACTACAGTAACATGGTGCTAGAGTCTCAACAACAGGACTGCTTGGTAAACTGCACTCTGGGCTTTGTGTCACATCCTCAAAGCTGCAGCCAGAGTCAACACAGCTGATATCCAGGACATCTTCAGGTGGAGAGGAGGCAATCTCTGCCTCCCTGCCCCTCTCCCAGACGGAGCAGGGGAGCTGAGTATAAGAGGTGTTAGCTGGACAGACCATAGCTATAGGAGCAGGAGCCATATCCATCCCAGGCAGGCCAACGTAGGAGGTCTGGCACTGAGGGAATGCCAGCTGAATCACTGGAGGGTTTAGGAAGGTCTGGGTCTCTTCTGGGTCCTTCGTGTTGGGTTTTGGCACAACAGCCACTCTATCATTTATCATGCCCTCATCGGCTTTGTGCATTAGTACATTTTTACCTTTCGGAGAAAGCCATTCCTGCAAATTAAACAAAATGAAGATGCATCAGGTGTGACGCAGTAGAACAAAGCACACTTGTGTACTACCTGCACTCTCAGAATATGAAGCACCAATGCAGTATAGATGTTTAATGGTTTGTCATGGTAACATGCTGCCGTTACAAATTTGACTTAGGGTGTTTATTTTTTTACTTGCAGTTTTTACCATCTGTCATTGCAACCATATTTGAGTGGTTCATTTCTGGTCTCACAGCAGCCAGATACACAGTATCATAAAGTCTAACAACTAACTCAAGGAGGGACATTTGTAGAACCGCTACATGAACAGAAACAGACTTCTCATGCTTGTTTGTGAGGCTTTAGCACTGTTTGTTATCATTTGGCCATCCACTCCTGCTCTGACTGAAAGGTCTCATTCTGCTTCTGAGGGGATTACCTTGAACTCTTCAACTCATATTTCTAGTGCCGAGTTGAGTATTGTGCTTCCATGAACTGTATTTAACTGAATCGTGTTAGCAAAAATTGTGTGATTTGCCATAAAATTTGGTATGAATATGGTAGCACAGGACGAATGTTTTAATGATGCGCCGACTTTTTATCTAAAGTCACTTGTAGTTGCGTCACACGATTGAGGGTTTGCTTTCCAGCCACTGGGTTTATTTCAGTAAGACTGATGAACTGTCAAAATCCTATTTTGCTGAATGCTTTCTTTTATCACCAGTTACCAGATGGTCAACATGATAGACAGAACACATCCTTACACTAAACTCAGCATGTTTGCATTTCTAGTTTGACAATATGCTGGTATTCACATTTTTTGCAGCATCAGAATGTTACTAAAGTGTCACAAACACTATGAATGCTGTCTTTGACTGACACATCAAATAAATAAGGATGCCAGAGATGTTCCTGTTAGGGGTAACCACAGCAGATTATCTGCCTACCCATGGACCTTGACCAATTCACTGTGAAGTTATCATTACTATGTGATAGATGTGTATAAAGCTTATACACATCTATCATTAATTATGTGGTCTTCTTACATCTCATTTCTAACGTGTCATTTTGCACTGTGCTTCCATTGTGACCCTTATGTTAGGATTCCTGCACTTAATTGATTTTAATAGAAGTTAAAATTAAGCTTCTTCAGAAATCACTCATGTTATCTCCTTACCTGGAGATCACCTTTATGTTGCTGATACAGAGGCTGAAAGAAAGGAGCCGGGGATGGCGTGTGGGACAGAGTTTTTATCTTCATCCTGCCACACAGAAACAAAATATGAATAAGAGGCACATTATCCTCATCAGACATGCAATCATTCCAAAGCTTAGATGAATTACCTTGCAGCTGGACTGTAGAATACAAACAGCAGAGCTCCCAAAACCAGACACAGTGGGAACAGATATTTGGCCAATAATAATAATAAAGTTTCTGGTTCTGAAATTACACAGAATTATTGACTCACACTACAAAGATGGCAGCAAGTCCATTATCTATCAAGTATCTGTGCTATTTTACAAAAGCGCTGAGAGAAAGGGAAGAGAGCAGCACTTGTTTTTGATAAACATTGTTCAGAGAAAACACCTCACAAGACAACAAAAGGCTGCTTCACACGAGCAGCGTCCCACCTATGTTTGTGATTATGAATAGCATTAAATAAACCTAAAAATCCATTCCTTTATCATTGTCATAAAATTGCTAAAGCAAATGTAGTTGAATTTTACTGTTAGCATATTTTTAGAAAGCTCCAGATAACAGAGGCCTTTTTTTACTTATGAAAAATGTGTCCTTTACCTTCTTCTGCTTTGTTTTCCCAGCATGTTGGTTGACTCCATTCACTCCAAGTTTCACTATATGTTTGAGGTCTATATCTTGCTTTAATGCAATATTCACAATTTTTCAGGTGCAATTTCCGATTAATAGATTCAAACTTCTTTTGGGGTGGAACCGTAAAAGTCTGTGGAAATGTTTAAAGAAACAATTATTGTTTGATTCTTTTAGAATAAAACACATTCTTAGTAAATATACTGCACATAACAGTTCATCTTACTTTGTTCTCACTGCTTTCAGGTGTTTGAAGTAATATTTCATACATGAGGTGACCACCAAGGTATAAATGGTCATCATACCGACTTTTAAATGTAATGTTGAGAGTCTCTGTTGTTTCTTGGACCACAAGCTCAGGCGGAGGTTTCAGCTGAACTGATTAGAAATATCAATCAAATCATATTTAGGTATATCAAAATGTTCCTCTAAGCATCAAGGGGGTGCATAATATTTTTTTCAGACTATCATTAAAAATGAAGCACATTAACATATTAAGACAAAATCAACAACTACAAGTGTAATTCATACTTACTGTGATTTACTAAAATAAATTCATTTTCTAAATTGATGCATTGAGATTCATCACAAATGTCAATTTCATAGGAATTATAATCCGCCCAAAGCTTATTGTTGAGTTGACATTCACAGTAGTAATTGTGATTCATCACCACAAGTGGACAAGAAGGGCTTTTGGAGCAAAAACAGAACATGGACATGTTTGTGAATTTAGAAGCAGAAACACACACTTTCAATTCTGTAAGAAGAATCAAGTATTTTATGTAATTATTTAAGAAAAACTTACTTGTGTTCGGAGTTCTCCTTGAAATATAGGCTGTAGTTCGTTTTGTTCTTTCCCAATGGAATAGCAGTGATGTTGTTGAAGACACAAGTAATGTTGTGTATATAGTCAGTCACACACATCCATGACGGTACATCAGCTAGAAAAAGAAAAAGTAGAAGAAAAGAAATATTCAATTATTATTTCACAGTTTCTGGTATTGATTACTTCAATGCTATACTTGTGTATGATAAGGTAACACACACTGGATACTCCTATGTTTTTGTGCCTTATACAATTAACCATGTAATCATCTGACTCTGGGCGCTCTGTGGTCTTAATTCTATTGGATTTGACTTCAGCCTTTGACTTGGTTGACCATGATATCCTTTTGGCAAGGTTGGAAATGTTCTATCATGGTTTAAATCATATTTCTCTGAGAGGTCGTTCTCTGTCATGATGGGAAAATATTCCTCTTCTTCTGCCCTTTTTCGCTGTGGTGTGCCCCAGGGCTCGGTATTGGGTCCTGTGTTGTTTTCTCTGTACATGCTGCCCTTGGGCTCCATTTTTGAAAAACATAATGTCTCTTTTCACTGCTATGCTGATGATATTCAAATCTACCTCCACCTGACTGGGGATGTTTCATCTTTACTACATCCTCTGTTTGATTGTCTGAGGGATGTCAAAGACTGGTTATCTCGTAACTTTCTTACTTTAAATGAAAAGAAGACAGAAATGATTGTTTTTGATAGAAATATGCCTCTGGGACAACTGACGGGCACACTCGGGCCTGTTGCTAACCACCTCACTGATGCTGTTAGGAATCTTGGAGTTTTCATGGATAGTTCCTTCAAACTAGATAAACAGGTTTCTACTGTGGTAAAAACCAGCTTTCACCAACTACGCCTAATTTCTAAGGCTAAACCTTATATACCACGCAAAGATCTGGAGAAACTCATTCATGCTTTCATCACTTCAAGACTGGATTATTGTAATTCTCTCTACTTGGGCCTCCAGTCTTCTCTTCTTCAGCGATTGCAGCTGGTCCAAAATGCTGCAGCACGTCTCTTGACCGGCACTAGAAAGTATGATTCTATCACCCCTGTTCTGGCCAACTTACATTGGCTTCCTATTAAATACCGAATTGATTTTAAAATTTTATTGTTTACTTATAAAATTCTAAACAATATGGCACCTGACTACCTAGCTGATCTCCTCTGTCTGTATAGCCCTCAGAGAGCACTAAGATCATCGGGCCAACTGCTCTTAGTGCAACCTAGGTCTCGGCTGAAGACCAGAGGAGGCCGTGCCTTTGCCGTTGCTGCACCCAGCTTATGGAATACTCTTCCTCTTCATATTCGCGCATCAGATTCCATTCAGTCTTTTAAATCACGTCTAAAAACTTATTTGTTTAACCTGGCATTCAGGGCTAATTAGGGTAATTTACATCTGGCTTTGCATTTAGATTATGTAATTATTTTATATTTTATTTATTTTATTTATATCTGTAATTTATATTTTATATTGTGATTTTTTTATCTGTATCATGATTTTACTGGAAAGCACTTTGGTGTACTTCGGTCTTTAAAATGTGCTATATAAATACATTTTGATTGATTGAATTTTGATAATCACCAGTTTAGAGGGTAAATCTCTTGCTAGCAGCTCAGTCATCCCATGTGCACACTCCCTTAAAAGGTTCAATCCTTAAGAAGGCACTCTATTAATTTTTTTATTTAAAACCTTGATTGGTAAATAACCAGCATATCCAGCTGTCAAATATGTAGCAGAGTAAAAAAGTACATCATTTCTCCACAGTAATAGAAATAAAAATCAATTTTACTTGATAAACATCAAGCTACTTTCCATATTTAATAATCAAAATATTAATCAAAGCTCAAAACCAACAACATGTGATATGATGATAGCTCACATGTGTGACTATTTGACATTTAAACATAACCTCTGAACCTCCTACTGTTACTGACAACTGGAATGTATGACATTAAAAGCTATGCAGTTAATCATAGTAGGAAGAAAAGGATGATATGATACAGCCACAAGATGAGATAAACCATAAGCTGCCTTACTAATGACTTCCCATAGCTAAGTGAAAAACATCTCCATACAAATGAGCAATACCTTCGATCCCGCTGCTCATTGCAAGGATGCCGTAGCACCAAAGCCCAAACAGGAGCTGCCAGCACTTCATGTCTTTTTGAACACAGGTATCGTTCTGTGGATATGAATAAAACATATATGTTTAAAGCCTCTTTGAATTTTGCATTACAATGTATCTACTTCTTCAGTATTATGAAATTTGTACCATTTCATCTATATTACAATAGATTGGAATTTATCTTTTCGTAAACTACACTTGTCATAGGAAAATAACAAATAAAATGCATCAAGTTTATAACTTTTCATAATGAATAAATTCACCAGCTGACATGAGTTCAGTGATATTTTAGTAAATGTGCCATTACCTCAGCTCTGTGGTGCCACTGATGTCTCAGACGGTGAATGAGACAGAGAGCTGAGGTTTAAACTTATCAATCACATCACAGGAAGTCTTTTTTTTTTTACGTCATTGGGTTTTTTTCCCCCTCTTGCCTTCTTGGTTTGGGCACGTGCTTTTGATTTAGTTCCATTGTACTAATAAAACTGTTCAGTCTCTGAAGATTATCCGGTTCTTTAAAGTTTTTTTTTCCGTGATACAAAACCTAAAGAGACATTGTTTTATGTCACTTAGGGTTGCATTTTTATTCGCTTTAGTGCACGTGCAAGTTTCTTTTTTTAAAAATCAACTTTGTCAAAAAAGAAAAAAAAGAAAATTATTCTTCCTAAATGTATTTACTTTTTGGTGGTTTGATGGTCTTCCATAATGTAGTGCAACAAGTTTACAATTTATGCTTGTTTAAGGTTTCAAATATTGAGCCAAACAAGTAATTTCTGTGTTCTGTAGGTTACAGAATAAGGAACTCCAATGCAGGAAAAAAAAGCTTTTTATTAAGCTGAAAGATGAGTCCAAGGTCCAAAAACAAAATAAAACAAGTCAAACACTTCAGCAAAATATAGAGAGCAAACCAGAAAAGATACACAGAACCAACAGGATAAAACAATGGACGGTGTACACACAAACGGTGATTAAGGAACGGGCACAGACCTCCAGTAAAACTCTGAACAAAGCACAAGAGGAAAGTAGTTATCAGAAAATAAACAAGAAAATAACAGCTTAGAAAAATGAAACAAGGAATGAAACATGAATGAACCACATCAGAGGGGAAGCAGGAAGATGAGACAGAGAGAACACTGAGGGAAACCATGAGGGAGCTATAACATACTCAAAGACTCCAAAATAGAGCTGGTGCAGTAAAGTAATGGGCATCCAAAGCTCAACAATTACAAACCCATAAATGGGAACTAAAAAACCCAACAAGAATTAATGCTTCATGTTAGAATGATAATTAAGCACTAGAACAAGTGAAGATCCTGGACACAGCTCTGAACACAAATACCAATCTGAGAACTACTGCACTGGTTTGCTTGTGACTTTTGCTGGGTTTCTCACACTTCAGTGAAGCTACCAACCACAAGTTGATAGAGATAGGCTCGAGAGGATGGCTGTCTCTGAACGTTTTTCCTTATCAAGATTTAAATCTCATTTGGTGTGGAAAAAGTTTTGAACAACACAGCTGTTTGCAAAAACTGTAAAAACAAGCTTGGCGGGGACTTTAGATTTAGATTCTTTTGTATTCTTATTACAAGGTCCTTTAAATGTAGCCTGGGAAATGCTTAGCCACACAGGACACAATTACTGGGGTTCTTAATGTGCAGTTTTTATTGCCAATGGCAACTGAATAAACAAAAATGTCCTTTGACCTTCACTTTTGTGAAACGGCAGCCATATGGACTTGTACTGAACATCAACAGTATGAGAGGTAGCGTGGCAAAGTAACAGGATAAACGATAAATAAAAAGATGCGCCAGTGCGAGGAATAAGGGAAATGAAATAAAATACAAACACAAAAATACGGCAGTGGCCTCTCTCTGTGCAGAACAAATTACAAAGAGCTAAATCACACAAGGCTCCTTTAAAAAATGTGGAAGTGTTACATACATTTTCTATAAACACTTATATTCCACAGCAATCTCAGTTTACTTGCAATACCGGAACACACAGATGACCTCGCCAGAAAATGGCTGCTCCGCGCTGCACATACAGGTCCTTTGTATCATCCATTTCAGAAATACATCATCTTGTTAAAATACTGACGTTTTACTACTGCACTGCAATTATACCAATATGTTTCAATGAGTTATGAGCATATTTAACAACAATTCAACAATTAAACTCCTCAACATTCCCGTTTCACAACCACAAATAAAAGTAAACAGGAAGTCCCAAGATGCATTTCTTGTTAAGTTTTCTTGGGAATACTTATCTGGCACTATCTGGTGTAGAGAGGAGAAGTTAGAAAACAAAAATTGCATTCTCCAAAAATTAGATTCTAGCTGTCAAGCACATAAAATGGATCACACTTCCCCACAGCTAAAGAAGCTGCACTAAGCAACTGTAGGAAATTATTCAAAAGCTCTTTTAACTGTCTATAAAGTTTAAATACACTTGCTCCTCTCTACATCAGACACTTTATTTTATTTATTATATAATCCTGACAGATGACTGAGATCCTCCACTGGTTTCCCTTTAATTTCTTATTATTTCTAGACTTGGATGTTCACTTTACAAAGAGCAGGTTTTCATTTGTTGAACAATTCACAAACCAGGAATGAGAACTAGACATGGAGAGGAAACTGATAGACATCAGATTGTGAGAAAAGACACATTCACAGTAAACAGACATCGCTCAGTACATGTAAAAAAAATCTTTGCTTTGTTTGCATGTTTGCAAATGCATGCAGATGAGCCACAGAAAATCAAAACACTAGACTAGAATCAAAGGTCAAGCGTCATACCAAAGCTATCAACATCACTGTTTGAAGGCACTCCATCACTGAAATACCTAAGTATCACTTTCAGATAGGTCATCGGGAGAGGTGGGACAGAGAGTGGCTGAAGCCCTGTAGCTTTCCTCTCCCTGCATCTAAACCTACACAGAGTCAAATCAACACCACCTCAACCTTTTCATATTCATAAACCTATATGTTTTGCGTTCGTGAAACAAAATTGAACCGTTTCCATATGAAATAATCTGAGCTCTTGAAATGTTTTAATTCTCTTAATTCTGCCAATTTATCTCAACACTTAT
>NW_005187539.1:1636622-1637579 GCF_000239375.1 Pundamilia nyererei | reverse complement strand
GCGACAATCCTTTAGACAGGGACTTGCGACCTAATCAGATCCCCACCGGTAGCTGAATAATTTGTGCTGTTATTCACTGTTGCAGGCCTGCTTAGAACAAAAATGAGAAAAAGAGAGCTGATTATTAGCTCCTGAAAACACAAAAACAAAACAAAATCACCTGACAGGTTTTCTTTGAGTGCACTATTACAAAAATAATGGGCCCCTCTCGGACATGTCCGTGTTTCCTAAAACTCCCTCTATTTAAAAACAAAAACAACAACCCCCCAAACCTAACTGACAGAATCAGTCAGTCATCACCACATAATTCCACCTCCTCAATACACCGAAAATCTAAATAAAACCACACAATTTGCACTTTATGCACTTTAACATACCTAGATTCAACATACTCAAATATTTTTTAGATTAGATTGGCTAATCATAGCGCCAGCCAAAGGCTCGTGACCCTCAAGAGACGATTTGAGCCACAAGTCCTTTAAAGGCACAGATGCAATATGTATGAACCCATTTACTAAGGTTTCCCTGATGAAAAGAATCCACTCAATCTACTTATGCACACCGTTCCCTCCTTATAGCGAGAGACTTAACCAACCTTTAAAAACTTTATACACAACATCAAATGAAGCACAGATCTCTGCCTTTTCCAGGTAGAGAAGGAAATACACCCCAACTAGATAATCTCACAGCAATCACACCTAGTTCTCAACTTTTACCAATATATTTATCACCACACTCCTACTTTACGGGAGTTTTACACAAGAGATCATTACTCATGAGATTCCATTAAACCTTACTCCCATTAGGAAATCAGAAACACAAGACTACAAAATTTATTTTATTTAATATACCGAAATCTCTAATTGCCTAGGAACACACTTTCACCTCCTCAAAACTAAGTGAAGCATTAAAATTGAGAAATACAGACGAGGGATCAAGAGCGCAGCTACACACACC
>NW_005187539.1:1630348-1634836 GCF_000239375.1 Pundamilia nyererei | reverse complement strand
TAGATTAATATTCTCATAGATGTAATTCAAAGATTATTCTGTCAACTGGTTCAACAATGGTAAATGATTAATGATTGATACTTCTGCTTATACTGTGATCATAAGTATACAAAAAAGTAGAAAATAAACTATCTCCTGTTCACAAGTCTAAAACAACATCCAGACTTTCATGTTTGAAATGATACCAGATGCTAAAAACGACCTCGACCATATTTGTTAATAGTAAATCATCTTTATTCTTAATCAAATATATAATCAAAATGTAAGTTTGGCCAATATGTTAAATGCGAAAATCACTGTTCTAATGTCTTAATCTTGTGTGTGGACAGGATCCAGCTTTGACCTTGGTAGATTTGTGTGTGTCTGCAGGAATGTGAAAATATAAGAACTTTGTCGCCAAACTGTCATTATACATGATTTTGAATAAGAGAAATGGTATTAAGTGTTGTAATGATAATACATAATCCTAATTCATATGTGACTGATAGTTACTGACTTGACGAATTATTAAGTATAACATGGAAAAGAGTAAAACGTAATGACGTAATATAAATGAAGCAGCCTTTGCCTTAGTTAGAAGTGAAAGGTCGAAGATGGAGGTGATGATAGAGTGTGGCTGGATATCAGGTGACATCGGTGACCGTCGAGATAGGAAAGAGAGATGGGGAGGCAAATGGGCATTTGCAGTGCTTTTTCATCTAGTTCTTGCGATGAGCAGAAGACATCATCTGAAGATTCAGTCCCTGAGGTCCGTAGTTAGAAATGGTAGTGCCAACAGGTAGTGCCAGAGGAGCCACCACCACCCAACCATAGTGGACCTACAAGTTGGTTTTATTATTTTTGACTTTTTCTCTGCTCATTTTTACCATAGGGGCAGGGTAGGTAACAGGAGCAGTTAGTACTGGGTGAATCCCCTCACCCATCCTTAGGCTCCATCTAAACTCTGTGTTGCCATAATATTCATAGAATCAGAATAGGACTTTTTAATTAGAGCGCTGAACCAGACTTCCTGTAATGTTAAGTGAATTCAGCTTCATTGTAAATGTGTTGGAACAGAAAATCTGGACCTACAGTGGAAGAAAACAAAAAGTGGATATTTTTGACTTTTTCTCCTCAGTTCTGAACGAGAGCGTTGATGTCGCTGGCAATGGACAGTTGCATTAATATTGATGGTTACACCCTAGTGCAATAAATAATAATAATAATAATAATAATGGATTGGATTTATATAGCGCTTTTCAAGGCACCCAAAGCGCTTTACAATGCCACTATTCATTCACTCTCACATTCACACACTGGTGGAGGCAAGCTACGGTTGTAGGCACAGCTGCCCTGGGGCAGACTGACAGAAGCGAGGCTGCCATATCGCGCCATCGGCCCCTTTGGCCAACAACAAATAAAGGGGATGTATGTATCACAAGACACAATAAGATGGACACAAGTCTTTTTGTAGAGGTTATTCAAGCCGTGGCATTTGTTAGGGTTGAAAGGAATCTGTAATCTCCATATTTTTACTTTCTTTCCTCAAAATAGCCTCCCCTCTTTTCTCTGAAAACACCATTTCATGTTTAACTTTAAAATTTCAAAAGGGACAACATTTTTTTCTTAATGTGGCACTAATAATTAGTCACACTTTCCCAGTTTTTCCTTCCTGATTTTCTTTCAGAAAAAGGTTCATGAATCAGAATGTGAAGTCAGCTCTCTTATAGCAGCTGTTTATTGATGGTTGTTAACAATTTCTTCTTGCCTTCTTTGCCTTGCTGTTAATTCATTATGTTATAAAAGGTAAATAATATTTATTGAAAAGTCAGAAATGTTCATAATAAACAGAAGTAACAGTGTGAATGCAGCTAAATGTAAAAATTAAGATACTGTGAGCACATTCTTTAAAAAAAACAAAAGAAAACCTCCAGGGTAAAGTTTGAACAACTTTTAAATGCATTTTTAAAGATATCAGTAGTTCACATATTTTTCCAGGTGTTTTGATAAAGAAAACACGTGCAATTACGGCAATGATAACTCAGAATCTTTATTGTTTTTATTATCCTTCACTCACTTGTGGCCTCAGGTGAAAGTTTAATTCAATTCAATTCAATTTTATTTATACAGCACCAACTCACAACAGTCACCTCAAGGGGCTGTGTATTGTAATAATACATACAGAGAAAAACCCAACAATCATGAGACCACCTCTGAGCAAGCACTTTAGCGACAGTGGGAAGGAAACTGAAACAGGAAGAAACATCAGGCAGAACCAGGCTCAGGGAGGGGCCATATGCTGCGACCGGTTGGGGTGAGAGAAGGAAGACGTGCTGTGGAAGAGAGCCAGAGATTATGTTTAAAGGATGTAATGTGTCAAATTAATCATGAAGACTAAACTGAGATGTTTTGATGCAGTTAACCTATCCCCACTTGTGGATTCCAGGTCCAAAAGTCCTGTTGAAGCAACTATTAGACTGACTATGGTCACACATGTTTTCTCCTTTCCCTCACTTACTTCACTTTTAATGTCCATCACTCATTCTGATTTGATAAATGCACAGAGAAAATCCTGAATGCAATTTGAACACACAGAAGAGTGTGCACCATTAGATGGTGAATTCACAATTGTTGCTTCATTACCTGCTCGGCTTACCTTTTGCTAAAGGTGGTGTCTCTTGTACTCACTTTACCAAACATTACTCTCATATATAATTGCTTTAACATATAAGTACGACATGCTCATACTCAGAAATACACTTTTTGAAGTCGGCTCCAGTAAATGATCATAATACCAGTGCTTGCTTTGCTAGTCCACCCCTCACAAATCTAAAAAACTGGTTATGTTTTGATTCTGAAACTATTATGATATACATGATGTTGATGCTCAGTGTCGGTTACAGAAATAATCGTGCTGAACAGAAACAAGATTTTGGCTTCAGATTGTGATACTTGGAGTGGGTGTAAATTTGGTTGCACTGTTTTTCTTTTAAACAGAGTGTTTCTCAGCCCTGAAAAGTCTCCTGTACTTATCAAGAGTTGTTTTAAAAATTTGACCCATTCACATGTACTTTCAGAACCTGTAACTCAAAATATTTAGTGTGGAGGTAAATGTTTACATGGGTACACTCAATAAAGCTATTGTACAAAAACATTAAATAAAAATCAGCTGACTTGTAAAGGTTTTTCATGGGATGACCAACACAAAACTCTGTGTTTAAAGTATTATTTTAGTTTTCAAGCCTATTAACTGCATTCGAATATCATCGAGCAAATAGTAGATATGTAAATGGATCAACTGACCCTGAACCATCCCAAAGTTACGCTTCTCAGTTACTGGGGACCATGATGCACCAAGCCTTACTCCACTCATGCCTACTTCCCTCTCGAGTGGCAAGGTGGTAGAAAATGTTGTACCACAGCTACACAGAAAGACCCCAGCCGGGGTCAACCCAGGAGCCTTCTCACCTTGACTTGCAGTCCACTGGGGTGGTTTTAGCTCGGGAGCTCTCTTTGACTGGTGGTTCAACACCTGGCTCCCCCAAGTCTGTATGCCAAATATCCTTGGGCAAGTCACTAACCTAAGCAATCCTAAGTTGCTCTCTGATGAATGCATGTGAATGTGGCATGTTGTATAAAGTGCTTTGAGTGCTCTGGGAGAGTAGAAAAGAGCTAAATAAGAATCTGTCCATTTACCATTCCAAATATGGAGTGGTCAATAAGAACAGAAAAGAGCTATATGACTGCAAGTACCTTACATCTGTAGCCCCATTATATGCAACTATTGCATGCCAGTAGCATTTGTATAATCTCACTCTCTAGTTTTAAGTTGTTTTTCTTTCTGGCTGGCCCTTTCTGGCCTGGTGCTGCTGGAGATGCTGTCAATAAAAAGGAGTTCTTATTTCACAAAGTCTCTAATTGATGCTCATAGGGGACCTTCTGATGGTTGGGGCTTGTTCTCTAATATTGCAGGGTCTTTATGTCACAGTAAAAAGCGCCTCAAGGCTATCACTGATAGAATGTGAAAATTATATGGATGCTAAAAGATGACATGCTAAAGCAATATTGTGATCGCAGCATAATTCATCTTTAAATATCCTTTCTAACTTATTTGATTCCGTCTTGATCAGTTAAAAGTTACACAATGTCACAGTGATTTGCAAACCATGAATTTGCACTATTAATCAACTTTATCTAGAGATTTACTTTAACCCAATACATTTTTGCAGAAGATACTAAAAAAATTTAGTAACATGTATTACAAATTTTCTCAGACTTACGTCTGAGAAAATTTGCACTTTCATGCTTAAACTTTGTATGATGCAAAATTGACACAATATTAAATTTTGAGGTGCAATGGCATCTCCGTAACAATGCAAAAACATTTACCATAGAACATCTCATCTATTATTCATTGATTGTGTTGACACTTTTATTTTACTGATCAATGTTTTAAACTGTTTTAAATATGGATGAAGTTACATTTAACACTTTCAAGTGAAACACAAT
>NW_005187539.1:1587778-1630250 GCF_000239375.1 Pundamilia nyererei | reverse complement strand
AAGACACACAAGCAGACTCTTTACAACAGGAGATGAAGTTTTTCTGACGCATTTGTCTCCTTCCTGCTGATGAATGAGATGAAGACCAGTGAAATAATCATCCTCAGATAACATTTTGCTCCAAATTTGCACTTTTGTCTGACATTGCACAAAGCAGGACTTTCAGTGGTTTCTGCCAAAATGCATTTGCAAGGAAAACAGACATTATCAATATCTTGATAAGGCAGCATGCATGCTAACAAACCATGCTTTGATAGTAACAAACTAACAAAGCATGCATGACCATGAGAAAATAATTGGATTTCAAAAAATGTTCAGGCAATCTAAATCAAAGCAGAATTTTGATTGAGGATTTGTTAAATTCTGTTGAGTCAGCATGGAAATAATCAGACTTTTGCAGCATTTTATTTTTAAATTAAATCAACACTTATAAGTATGTATGTAAATGAATTTGCATTTCACAGAATCACTGTATTTTTATTAAATATTATTTATTTCATTTATTTTTATCTACTGATATATTCACGCATAGAGTCTCTTTCTCTCTCTCTCCTCTCCCTTGGAGCTGTTCTCTTAAAATAACGGAACAAGACTATAGTGCAAGAAAACAAACATTCAACTATAAAAAATACACAACATTACAGCATGACCACTCAACTAGGTTCTTTTTCTAATTCAAATATCATCAACAAATCCAAGTCTTAAATAAACGTGTGCCCCACTGCCCAACAATCTGAAACGGTAGCAGTCAGTCGACTTTGAATCATTGTGATTCATGGAGTTCATTCTCCAGGTGGCTTGAGTCTTCTTGAATAGTGCTACATTATCATCCACTGCTTGACATAATTTGAATTTGAGTTCGTGTGCTGATGAAATAAATCAGAGTTGATCTGATCTGCTGTATTTGAGTCTGATGCTCCGGGGCTGCCACACTCCCCAAAACCACTATCAATTGTGTCCAGGTCCACATGAGGGTAGCCATCTTCTGACTGCTCAAACGAGTCAAGGGATACCCTCTCTGGTTCATTAAACTGATCGTGAGGCTGGAAGTTTAGGTTTTCCACTAGTAGGTCATTGGATATGCGGTTTTCATGCTGTGGTAATACCCCACTTTGTCTGTTCATCCTGGACATGTGAGGCTCCTCTAAAGCATAGCTGGCATGCTCTCTGTTGTCTTCCTCAAAGGAACCCAAGCTTGCTCCATCTTGGTAACTTCTGAGGGAGCTCTGTGATGTAACTTCCTCATCAAAATCTTCTCCAGATAAGGTTACAGTATGGATGGAGATGTGTCCAGTGGAGTGGCTGTTGCCCTGTGAACTGTCACCGTCTGGAAAGTGCAGCAGCATGTTGCTGTGAGGCTGCAGCATGTGGTGGATGTCGCCACCTTGATTCGTCTCGTTGTCCTCATTGTCTCGCTGCTTCTCGTCGCTCCAGTGAAGTATGTCATGCTGCTTCTCACTCATCATCTGAACATTTGGACTGATCCTCAGGTAATCATATTCACTGAATACAGGCTTCACCCATTCCTGTAAGAGAAAAAAAAAGGGGAAAACATCAAAATGCTGGACTAAAGAAATGCTAAAAAGTGTCAGCTGAATGTTTAAGAGTGTGCTTTGTCATCTTCTCAAGGAAACAGTGTGCACCAAATGATTTGCATGAGAATTAAAAGTCTTTCTCTCTTTCCTAACAGTGTCATTCACTGGCTGTAGTGTGAGTGCCTGCCAAGCATGCTGCTACCCTTCTGCACATCCAAAAGGTCGTGCAGAAGCTGCTTTACAACCCACTACATCCACTTTTCCACTCAGGAAGTTTTTGCATTTGAATATCATATCTATTATCATTGCTCTAATGTGTGGGGGTCTTGCCGTTTCTCTCCCCACCTCCAGCTTTCAGTGTATGTATGTGGAAGGATGGGGAGGTCCCAGAGGAGAGCAAAGCTGCCAGACTGCTGGCGGAAATATCAGTTCATTTGACTTTTGTGGTAGATAATGGATTTCAGTATTTTCACTGTTACCATGTTTTACCAAAGAACTAATACTTACTTTTAAAAAAGCAAAACAAGTTTGCTTTAATGTTGAGAACCTTGTCCTTATCTTAGGTTCTTTTGCAAGTGTGGTTGAGACATCCGGACAAGTACCTAAGTGTCTGGGGCTTTCACAGGATCAAAAGATTTAACTGTTAGTGCCAGGACCAGAAATGTTAAAATGGTACAGGTCCTGAAATTTTTTGTTCCTACTAATACAAATACAGTTTGAAAATATCTGACATTTTAGCCATTAGAAATCATTATTTTTTTTAGCAAACTAGACAAACAGGAATTAAGCTGTGACTAGTCGCATGTGGAAAGACTGCAGGAGTAGCTCAAAAGGAGCATATTTGTCCTATCCTCTAAGAAAATATTAGTGATTCTTACTTTAATGCACTATTAAAGTATGTCTCTTTCTTAAAATGCACATTACTTTACAGCAACCCATATGTGGCAATGAGGTGTAAACTTTCTGCAATTACCACTGGCTTGCAGCAAGCTGATGGCCAGATAAGCATGAATCAGTTTCTCAAAGCATAGGCCACCACATCCTGGAAAAAAAGCTCTTCAGCACAACAATCTTTTTAAAATCGCTGAGAGAAAGGAAGCACTCTGCACCACAAGGGTGAAAGACACTGCAAACAAACTACAACCATATCTGAGAGAAAGACGTAATACAGAGTCAAAAAAAGAAGGACGGAAAGAAAGGAAAAAAGACTACACTGTCTTTAAAATCAAAGATTGTTTTTAAGAACTTAAAGTGGGTAAGTGGCGGTGGAGTGGGTTACCCAACAATTAGAAGGGAAGCAGTGCGAAGCCCCCCTCCTCAAATGTTCCTTGAGCAAAATAATCAACTCTGTTTGGTGCTTAAAGCACCCTAGGCATTCTATATGAAAGCATGTGGGAATAGGTGAATGTGGTTTGCAGTAAAGTGTGTTTTAAGCCCCCCCGAAAAAGGTTCAATTACCAATAACAATACTGCCACCTTCTGATAAGAACTGGTGCCAAATAAAGAGTAACAGCGGGACAGTATGCAGTCAACATTGACTCTGTTTCCAAAACAAAAGTAACTGTACAAATAGGTTTAAATAAGTAACTTAAAAGTTGTAATTTTAAACTACTATATCTTGTATGTTATCAGCTACATTCCTCAAAGTTAAATAAAAGAATTACTGTTTATCAAACCAAGTAAGAATAATCTCCTCTTGCCTGATGTTGTTTTTGACATTTGCTGCAGCAGCGCACTCTACTGAACAATGTGTGCAACTGCATTCATGGCCAAAGCTAATAAATTCAACTTGTTGCTCGTACTCGGGTGAAATTCATCAACTAGAGTGAGAACTGAGGCGGAGGTGTGGTTTTTTTTTGGTCTGTCACCAAGATTGCTGCGGGGCTAATTTTATACTTTCTGGGGATGTGGAACATTTGCAATGGAAGAACCGTTCTGCGGTAAAAGGTCTATTTTAAAGGTATGTTTAAATTATACTAGCAGGTTCTTTCAATGTGCTCTACACTCCTTTATAAGCGAGATGTGGTGAAGCTGCTGTAATGGATTGTTTTTATTCTAAAGAAGCAGCAAATGAGAAGCAAAAGCAGACATGATAAGGTGCTTTATGTAAGAGACGTTTTAACCTAGCTATTTAGAAATACAGTGCAGACTCTATCCGCTTGGATTTGAAATGAGTTAACATAAAGAAAAGGGAGAAATAACGATCAACATTTCCCTAAGCTTAGAAATAAAAATAGCATAAATCACATTAGGGTAAATACACAGGGTAATAGAAGATGAAGCGATTCATAAAGAAACAGCAAAACTATTTCAAAAGTGCAAACCACAACCTTTTCACTTGTGTGCCTTTCAGGTGAAGAGCAGGCAGTTTTTAGTCTAATACTATGTCAAATCAAAGATCAAAATAGATTCACCGGTGGTATTTTCCACTGGGGTGGAACAGGTTTGACTTTTATACACAAATATCAACCCACAAGATTTCATACTGATATCTGAAAAGGTTCTTGAAGCCCCTACACACTGACTCATTCACATCACGGAGTCCCTTAGTGTGAAGTCTGGGGAAAGTCCCACAAAACAGGGTCCAGATGTGCAGAAAGTCCCCCCTGTGGCAGCACCTGCTGGCTTAATTTGGAAATTACACAAAAACGCAATGAGTGACCTTGTTTTGCTGTCTTACCTTGAAGTTCCCTTCGTAGTTGTGATACAGGGGTTTGAAAAACTCATCCGGCCTCGGGATGTACGTAATCACCTGAAGTTTTCTCTGCCAATACCTGAGACAAATGTGAAATGATTTTAATACCAAACAACAGGCAGAGAAGGGAAAATGACATTTATAGCTCAGTGTCACGTCTTATGGAGGTGATTTTCGTTTTCAGTACGTGAGCTGAGCAGTTATGAAGCTGTGGTCAAAGGCAACAGCTACAAACTAGAAATGCTGATAACACAACAGATTTCATGTGAAAGACTGTACAGAGTTAAGCAGAATTCATTAGTCACATCTTGCTATTTGACTATTTGTTATCTATAAGACAAAATGATAAGTTTATTAGTAGTAGAGAAAATTTTCCTTTCTATAAAATGAACACTTGAAAGTTGTTAACCGTGCTGCGACTTGACCCGACTAATCCTTGTCTGGATTTAGATTTATTCTTTGAAAGGATTCTTTACCGCCGTAAGACGAGGAAAACTTTGACGCACGTTTCAGCGTTGTTTGTTGCCTAAACTGAGATGATTCTCTGGGCTGGAATGATAACAAAGGACTTTTTTTTATTATAGAGCTCTCTGCAATAATTATGACATGTGACATAGTGTCACATGTCGTGTCACTTGGAGCATTTTTCTGTATAAAACAAGCCACAGGTTTAAAACAAAGCTGAATCCAACAGTTTGTCCCTGAAACTGTTTCTACTAAAACTGATCGTTCAAGGTTTATCAGTGTAGAATCACTTTCAGCTGTGGCTAACACTGTGCCAGTGGCTAACACTGTGTTAGCCACTGGCACAGTGTTAGCCATTCATCTGTACCCGAGAGAGATGCGTTAGAATAATTTCAAAAACCCAATATCAAAAGGTGTGATCACTCCACTGAGAAGAACATTTCATCATCATTATTTGAAACAGGTAAGAAAGAGAAAGCAAAAAAACAAACAGAACAAATGTAAGCACAGAGTTCATGTGCTTTTGTGAACTTGTGTAGGTTTCTTGTAACCGTGTGCACTTGATAAGCGAGGTGTTCTCGGTTCTCTGACACTGATGCTCTGCATAACTTCCTATGTCTGCTAGCCTTTTCAGTGCAAGAGCTGCACACGTACATGCTGCAGTGGTTTTTCTATATGTGGGAGGTGATGCCAGGAAAATGCAGATTAAAGCTTTGTTAATCATTTACTGGAAGCGTTACTGTTGACCTCCAGTATTAAATTGTTTCAACTCTGCTGAGTTATTTCTTTTTTGTGCAATTAATGAAGTTTCAGCGGAAATCTGACAATGCAAACGATTACGTTTTTAATCGTGATTGTTTGCTGGGGTTTAAAAAAGAAAAGACAAACAAAACAGTGTTTCAAATACTTACGTTTTCTGTGAATAACACAGACACAGGCAAAAAAAGAAGGCCATAATGATGGGCAGGAAGATGTGCCACCAAGTACCTGGAAAGAAGGCATTTAAAATTTTTAGTCTTAGACAAACAAATGACACCCTTCCTGTTACTGAAGTGTATGCACGAAGACACATGCAGAACGTAAACGCATAAAACACTTTCAAATAAATTCGGATACGTTTTCACCTTCAATATTGATGCTACTTTGAACATTAAGGCTACCTTTGACATTTAACGCCTCTGTTTTCCAGTTTGTAGTGGAACTCCATTCACTCCATGGACCCTGAAGGGCATATTTAGGACAAAATGTGGCTTGAACATCCACAGTATAATTGGTATGTGGTTGTAGTTCATTGTGGTTTATCAGAATTTGCATTTCTGACACTCTTTCCTTGGAGAAAACTGGATCCTGTTAGGAACAAAATAAAAAAACATCAGAATTTTGTGAGAATTTTTGAGAAATTTCACAGTAATGTTTTTTTCAATCTCACGTCCAAGTTATTGGTTTTTATATTGCTATTACCTTCAACAAGTTTTCGCTCGTTCTTATGCGGACTCTGTATCTGAGGCAGTCGGCGGCGTTGTCATGGCTCCAGGTTATGTTGTAGAATTCCGCTGCGTTTTCAACTTGAACGTTTAAAGGAGGCTTAAGTTTCACTGTGAAAACAAAGCCCCAGGGGAATATTATGAAAATGTGTGCATGCCCAGAAATGGCAGCTGAACATTATTTTTAGCTTTTGTTTTAATTTCGAGTATAAAAAAGACAGGTGGGCATTCACCGGCAAACAACAATTCGGGTAAATTGGGAAAGTTGCCAGAATGATTCTGGTAACTTCTGGATTTTTTGAACTCTCAATCTGTGTTGAAAATTGTTTAATGTATGGAGGGTGATCAATAACCATACGCCTATAACCAAAATAGGGAACATATTTAACATGCCTTAATTTGTCTTTAACACACATTTTGATGCGACTGAAATGTCACTGGAGGACCAACAGGCTGTTTTCTGTAACAGTTTTGATGACTTTTTTATGTGTTCAGCAGAGATGACAAATAGTGAAATGTCAGACTGAGGAGTTATCAGTTTTACTTACCCACTTCACTCAGGTTCCAGCTGGATGACTCATTTATGAATGAGCTGCCTTCTTCACTGACTGTCGTGCTGCAGACTGTTCCAACTGATGCAACATCAATAAAGGGCTTATCAATTTGACACCAGGACTGAGGCGGACGGATAACACAGCTGCCATCAACGTCTTCATCTTCACCCCTAAAAAAACAAAACTGACTGTTTTTAATGGTGTCCTGATGATTTGCAGGTGGTTCAGTCATGCGCTAATATTTCTATAAGCAAAATACACCTGAATAAAAACATAAATATTCATTAGCCCATTAACATTTTTTGAAGCCCACTGTTAAATATTTAAAGTGATTTTTAAAAACCCAAACATTTTTTATTTGTATTATCATATATGAAAAAGAAAAGCATCAACTGATCAGCTGAGGAGCGCTAAATATTTAATAAATATAATGAATATGAACTAAAGCGATTAAAACTTCAGTGGTGTTGAAACAGTGTCGCCGCCAGGGAGTGCAGTTTGTCTCTCTGGTACATACACTGTATGCTACATAATGTCTCTTTAATGAGACATAAATCTAAAAATGTTTGTTTGTGCCACCTGTTTTCTGTGACATACAGATAACGATTAAAGGCTTACACTTGTTTTAAACCCATCTTGGGCAATCAGTTCACACAGAGACGGCTGTTCGTACAAGTGTAAACAACCACCAATAGGCTAAGTAGGGTTGCTTTGTAGACTAAAAGCTAATGTGTCCTGATGTGTCCCCAACGAGACCCCAACAACAAAATACGTCATCAGTGCAGGACGTGGTGGTCCTTCATTGGCATCTCCTGCACCCTATTGCAAGTCACAAATTGCGATGTCAGTGTCACCAGTTGGAGTGGCCTGTAGGGCTACACACACATTAGATGGGAAAACTTTTTTGCATAATTCTCCCTAAGCAAAGTGTGCAGGGGAGATCCTCGACCTTCTAGTTGAAATGACACCAAAAGTCAGGGAATTTTGGACCCAAATGATATAGACACAAGAAAGTTCTGATGTGTCCACTTGTGGTTAGATTGACCAAGAAATAAAGTCTAAGATAGCCTATTATTGTTGTATTAAATTCATAAACACTGGTATAAATGCAACACTGGTCGATCAGCTCCTCATGCCAACTATGGCAAATAGATGAAAATCAGTTTATGCACTAAAACTGGACGATTTGACAACACATCTATACCATAAAAAAGTTACTGAAGCTGGTAATGCATAAACCAATCAATCATTTCAAACAAGCCTCCACAAAGTGTTTGCATAAATAGCCACACTGCAACTTTTACCTGCAAATGACACTGATGTTAAGGGGATTCATCGGCACAGAGGCTGCGCACGAACAGTTCAACAACTCATCGTAGTCTGTCCAGCAGGTGACATTGCAAAATGATGTAGATGCTAAAAAAAACATTAACATTTATTAGTTTTCCAGTTTAACAATATTCTTCAAAATCAAAGCATTTCTTTTTTTGCAGTTTTACTCAGTTTTACTCAATTGAAGAAATTAATTTTAATAAAAAATGTAGCCACAAAAACCACGACGAGACAAACCCACAGCGTACAGTCAGCGCATCCGAAATACAATAAATGGATCAATAACTACAGAAATCAATGAAGTAAGAAAACAAAAAGATTACAAAGAGCTTGCTTACCTCCATGAAGGAAAAGAGCGAGGCACCACAGCAAGAAAAAGAACACATGTTGGGGAGCCATGGGGCCACCCGCTGCTAACAGCTGCATTAAACACAGAAGAATTTAGAAAAAGCTGTGGTTGTGTGGCAGAAAAAAAGTGTTTTAAAAAGATATAAATAAATAGCTTTTTTGTAACTGACTTCTAAACTTGGACAAAGTGGGTAAGTGGCTAAAGATGAATATCTGACGAGATGAGCATCAGGTTTAGCAAGAACACTACACCGTATACTTTTCTTAACAAATTCAAAATCCAAAAAGAATCAAATTAATACTGGATGATCATAATCTCGGCATTTTCAGTTTTTCACTGAGAAAAATAAATTATGATCTTACCGTATTCTAATTAAAACTCCAGCAACTTTACCGGTGAGCGAAGCGTCAGAGTCACAGATGCGCTGATGTCTGTGTGAGAACGCCAAGCGGAACAAAGCTGAGGCTGTCGGGCGTCATAGTCACAAGCGTGACTAAGGATGTGGTTTCAGACTCTTTGAGCAGAGTCAGTGTGGTGCTTCCCACCACTATGAATATGCAACAGATAACTAGAGAGAAAACGTCAACAGGAAACTGAAATTATCATCAAGACAATGCTGCCATATTTGTGTCACCTAATTTTAACAAAAAGCAGGACAAAAATAGATTTTTGAAGACCGAGGGGTGAATCCATTTTAGCATATTTAGAACCCCAGAACATTTTATTCTTTTGCCGACTGTCGTAAAATGTTTTACTCTTAGAAGAATATCATATAATAATATAACTTTAATAATGCATCATTTGTTCAAAACATAACCAAAAATCTGTTTCATTCCTGTAATAATTTTGACACCTTCCAAAAGACCCCATCACACACCTACTTACCACCTAATAACACTTAATTGGGGCTTTTTTAGAAGATTCCAGCAAACTGCAATACGTCTAGCCATATGAGTCATAATGCTGATGCTGAGCCCCTCGGCACTCGCTTTCAGTAATCAAATTAGCTCTAAATATTTGCAGCTCACCCATTTAATAGCATCTTTCTCGAGTCGCATTCCAGGTGTAAACAGTTTATTATCTTAAATATAAAAGAGCACAGTATCAAGCTTTATATCAGGGGGGTGTAATCAGATTGACATCACCGTGTGGGTGTGCAGACATGTCTATTTAATGTCATTGTATCAATATTAGTCAAATCCAAATGCCATTTTACCACACAATTACACAAAGCCAAGCATCTGCAGTGTCTTTAACTAGGTTAAAAGACAACAGTGAAAAAAATAACAAAGAGTCAGTGGAACAGAGCAAAGCTTAAAATATCACTTCACCCCATGACTTCTTCTAAAGCCTTCAGACGATAATTCTGATTGCTCCAGTGCCGGACAGGACAGGCAAACAAAATAAAAAAAGAAACATGCAAGAGATGTGCAAGGGAAGTCGTGCATAATACAATAAACAATACGTTTGCACAGTCATATATCTTTCTTTATTACTCTGTCTGAAGAGTCTAAAGGTTAGTAAGGGCTAAAGCCAAATTATTAGCAAAATGGAGCTTTGACAAGCAAACCGAGCATTCACTGAAAGCAGCACTGCTCGTCTTCCTCTTCCTCAAGTGCAACTCTCAAACAAAACACTAACCACCATTTAGCGGTTAGACACCTAAATGTAAATAGGAAAAGAAGTGACGATGGCTCCTGTAATTCCTGTGTGGTTTGTCTGTCTGTCCACATGTTTCTCAGCATGATTAGACAAAATCTACCAAGTTTAATCTTATGAAATCATGCAGCTGAGAAAATGGGAGTGAAAACACCGGGCACAAATTTCCAGCTGATGTGCAGCCCTCTTTGCTAACACACAACACGAATAGTATATTTAGACCTTTTACTTATAAAAATTCAGACACAGGACAATCCTGTTGTGTTTTGCACATAGATCGCTTTCTTTATAAATCTAAAAGACAGTTGATTTGTCTTTGCAGTGGGCCTGCTGGCCTTTTAGATTTCCCAGAGCTCTGCATTATAGTGAGAAGTGCTTTACGTTTTTGATACAAGAGAAAATCATCAGTATATAGATGTGCCGGGTAGTATCACATTCATATAACAGCTGTGTTGATCTCTAGGCATCTCCACTTCGTTTGTTGTGTTCTGTGCTTTGTTTTGCAGCAGGTAACTGAGCAGCAATATAAGAGCGTCTTCCTTCCTGCAGTGACAGCCAGCCTTCAGATGTTCACCAGCTTAGCAACAGCACGATTCTGTGTTTTAGACACACTCTGCCATGTGTACGTGTACGCTTTACACCACTGACAAATATGTTTTTACAAAGTATCATTTTTGAAGTTACCACTTTATCTGGTCTCGCCTCTTCTTGGGCTGTGACCGAGTGTAACACGAGACACAAGGTTGTTCTTCCTATTTTTGCTCTGTCAGAAAATATACTTTAATTATTATATTTTACCTTGTTGTAAATTTCAAAACCTAAATCCAATAAACTGCTCCGCTGTTCTGTATTGAAAAATGATTGATCAGGAAATGTTTACACGCAGCTGCTGAGGCTTGCACAAACGCTCCATAGTCACTGGAGGGCGCTGTACATGAGCGTCACTTTAAACCCCCCTGCCCCCCCAGGTTTTAATGTGAACTGCTGATTTGACCAACACATTAACTGAGTTCTGGTTCTTCTTTCCTTAGAAACTAGAGAGTATGTGCAAAAAAGCAAAAGGCAGTGAATTCAGACTTGCACTGCTTATTTTTAAAATAATTCGACACTTGAAATCTGCTTCTGCTGCGTTTCCCAGCTTTTACGTGGACATTTGCGTTTTTATCGAACAAATATAAAAGGTTCAGCTTATAGCTTATAAAAGGCGTTCAGGAGTCACATTAAAAGAGCCACCATGTTAGTTATCAGAGATGTGAAAATAGTAGCACACAAACCACGGCTGTGAAAGCCAGCGGTTAAATTGCATTTAATCATATTATAACAGTTTAAATATGATATTAATAAAATATGTAAAACTGTTTTTCTTTTTGTTTTGTTTTAATGCATGCGTGGCTTTACTGGCGGGCCTTTTTTTCGCGCGACACACTCTTACAGTACGCGCAGACCTAATTTTGGATATGGTTCATGTACTCACCGGGGAAGCCCGCAACGATGTTTTCCTCGTTTCGTTTTCACTTTGTGGACTCATGTTGAGACTCGTTTTGTCCCAGCAGTTCTTTCTTTTCGTTGCTTTTTTAATTTTTAAAATTTTGCTCTATAATTTCTCTCTCTCCCCCCCCCCCATCCCGTCACCACCACCTGACATTCATGTAATTTCACGTAATTACCTGTTGAAAGTACTCACCAATTTATTAGCAGCTTTTTTTTTAAAGAGAACCTCTTGTTTTCAGACACGATATTTGTATCTACCGGGAGACTCTGAGACGTTTTTGACTCCAAACTTTTTTGGAGACTGAGAATCCAAAAAGTGGAAGAGAACCTTTGGTGCACGTACCAGCCCCTTCCTATCAGTTTATCAGTTTACAGACCCTATATGAAATACACAGCGCCCATGTGTGGTCCAGTCTCGTTATAGCAACGACATTCCTTAAAGTTACCAAATTCCACCGTAACAAACGGGCCAAAATAAGTCAGCAACAACTTGACAACCTTTGATTTTATTAGTGAGAGACATTCAGGAGACTCTGGCGTGTCTGGAGACGGATGTAAAATGCTCTAGTAAAAGTTAATATTTAATGTCTATTAAACATTTAATTAATATGTCAGTTAAACTAAGTTAATGTGGTGCTGAAGCAAAAATTGATAATATTATACTATATATTAGTCATGATTTGTATTTTTTCTTGCACATGTATTTGGGAGGTAAAGAGGTTCTCAGACCTCACCTCTTGAGATCAGCTTCCTCCTTCTGCTGCACCTTTCCTTTCTAGCTTGCTTCTTACTTTGCAAGTTTTGCACCTCCACGGTGGAAGTGCAACACTCTTTGCTGTGTGTACCAATCAGCAATATACTTTTTGTCATTGTGTTATTTTTCCATTTCATGATTCTCTCTATAGTAAAAACAAAACAAAACAAAAACACTTTGGTAAAGTGCTGAGCTCAGTCTTAGAGTTGCTGAAGAAAGAAAGTAAAAAAAGATTAAACTAGAAGACTAAGTATGGTTTGGGAATTTTCCCTGTATAAATAAAGATTGATGCCCAGTCATACAGGGAAACTCGTGACATGTCCTTTGTGGCGATGTTATTCCCCTTCTCTGTCCCTTTGTTTTTGGATAGCCCCAAACTTTCATGTGACAAAACTGTTAATAATACACGAGAAGAAGAAGAACATTGCATCTCGGTAGTAGATATGTCTTAAACAATTCACCATCCCATCTGTTAAAACGCTTTTGCTCTTTATGTTTATGTTTGTGTTATGTATGCTCATCATTTGTCCCTGAAAGTGATTACTTACAAATATCCGCATCTACCGTTGCTCGTCCCTTTAAATTTTACTTATGTAAACTTGCAGGTTTATGAAGTTCTTAAAAAATCTTGAAATATTTTTATTTGGAGGTGTTAAAAATATTTTCATAACGATAAATGCGGAACAGTAGTCAGAGAAACTCCTGGAAAGTCTAATCAACTTCATTGTTTCATTAATTTTTTTCCTGAAGTCTGCAGAGTTCTTATTTTATACATGCACGCATATGCATATATAAATTATAATGTTAATAAGATAGATAATAAAAAAAATAGACAGAATAGGTGTTTCAAACTCAAATGTTTCAGACTTTTCCTTTCAGAGCGACCATAAAGCAAAAGTTTCGTGTGACAAGATCTCCGCCTGGAGCAATAGACAACTTTTTCCACTGGGTGGCAGTATAGACAGTTTTGTTTTATGGGAAGTAAAACCACAAGTAGTTTTACAGCTTTATTTCTTTTTGTGCATACACACAGATATTAATTTAATTGTTTATTTTAATAGTTTGTGTTTGCACCAGTGACTCATTACTCAGGTTTTATTCATTTTTCACACAGAATAGTGAAAAGGGATCCAAAACAGAGGAAAAGTGTCTTTTCCGTAACAGGATACTGAAAGCAAGACTTACCATCCAACCATTCTCTTCCCCTTAACCTTAACAGGGTTGTAGGGGGGCTGGAGCCTATACCAGCTACCATAGGGCGAGAGGTGGGTACACCCTGAACAGGTCACCAGTCTGTCACAGGGGTAGTAACACAAAGAGACACACAACCATTCACACCTATGTGCAATTTAGATTCACCAGTTAATCTAACCCCACTAATTGCATGTCTTTGGACTGTGGGAGGAAGCTGGAGTACACTGAGAGAACCCACGGAGGCATGGCGGGAACATGGAGACTCCACACAGAAAGACCCTGGCTAGGTGGGAGAGTCCAACTCAGAACCTTCTTGCTGTGAGGGGACAGTGCTAATCAGCACACCGCCGTGCTTATTTTAGTGAATAACAAGAAAAGTTATTCACGTAGTGTTTTTATGGGGGGTGTTTATTTTAATTCAAAACGTTTTAAAAATGAAAACAATCCACAAACTGCTGGTTCCTTCTTTAGTTTGACTTTGTTCCTTCTTTAGTTTGACTTTGTTCCTTCTTTAGTTTGACTTTGAATTGTAATGTTTGTTATTTGTTGCTTTGAGCCCATTGTGTCTTATTTACCACTGCTGCACAAGGTCAAATCTAACCTAACTAAGACACTGTAAATTAAAAGTAGTCTTCACAGTATTTTGAATAAACAAAAGAATACCAGAGACCAAAAAGTGTAAGTTTTGCCCGTCCACATTGTGTGGCACACACTTCTCAATGGCAACAAGAAAACCAAAGAAATCATTTAAAAAAGAGTTCAAAAACAGTTACAACATGTATGTTTGTGACCTTTGTCAGTTTTGTCATATCTGAGAGGTGCTCCTGGGGGCACAGTGTGTGTGTGTTGGGGGGTGAGGTTGAGGGGGAGTTTGCTCTTTTTAGTCGAGGTGGCTGAAACAGCACTCCTCAGGTTGAGAAGGCTTTTTATCCCTCTCGAGGGCTGCAGGCTCTCGTTGAGTTGTTCTGTGAAGTGACCCGCACACTAAAGCAAAGTGGTGGAGGTGTCTTTACCGTGAGGGTGGCAAAGGCGGTGGTGCTGTTACATGCTCAGAGGTGGTGGTAATGGTGGGGTGAAGAAGTTGACTGTGTGTGTGTGTGCCGGGGGAGGGTGTTTGGGTTGTAGTGGGCAGAAACGCGGTGTTGCAGCTGTGCGTGTGCTTGTCCATGTCTGAGTGAATAAGGGGAGGAAGGGTCAGCCAGGGAGGGGGGATTCAGGTTCAGAAGTGTTGAAGCATAAAATCTCTCTCTCTCCCTCTCTCTCTCTCTTGCTGGGCCAGACGCAAAGCAACAGCAATTTGTGCGATTTCACAGCTCACCGAATCCCTAAAACTCTGACAGCCTTGTGCTGAGGTGGGGGGGGGGTAATGAAGGGGTGGGAGGGAGAGATGGAGGGAATGAGGAAAAATGCAGAGATGGACGGATGGAGCGGCAGACGCTACAAACACGCAAGTGACAGTGGAAAGTGAAGATGGACAGATTGGAAGAGAAACAAGCAGCTGACGACTGATCAGAAGGAGAAGAGACAGGCACTCAAGAGATCTGTATATTGCACTTCTAAATTATTCTAGAAGTGTTTCCAACTCCATCTGCTCCCACTTAAAATGACATGCTCACATGATTCAGCGTCACCTTGTTCATGAGCTGAGACACAAAAGCTTTTATTGATGTGAAACATGTTTAATAATAATAATGGATTGCATTTATAGAGCGCTTTTCGGGACCCCTCAAAGCACTTTACAATACCACTATTCATTCACTCTCCCACACTGGTGGAGGCAGCTACAGTTGTAGCCACAGCTGCCCTGGGGCAGACTGACAGAAGCGAGGCTGCCATATCGCGCCATCACCAGTAGGCGGTAGGTGAAGTGTCTTGCCCAAGGACACAACGACGAGACTGTCTGAGCCGGGGCTCGAACCGACAACCTTCCGATTACAAGACGAACACCCAACTCTTGAGCCACGATCGTTTAATGTGATGCATGAATGTGATCACCTGACAGCGAATGATCAAAATGACTGAGTCAATCGTAACCTTGAGAAAAACTCACATGATTTTGTTCTGACATTGGACAAATGACAGAGAGACTAAAATTTAAAAAATCATTTGGATTCAGGCCAACACGATTTCTGAAGTGCACACTAAAAGCAAACATGTTATCTGACTCACCATCTTACTGCAGTTGACTAAGACGAGATGTTTGCATACCTTTTATTTAAAACCCACTTGTTACTTTTTAAACTGGCCAACTACAGCAGGAACTCGTGTTTCTTATGCTAATGCTTTCATCTTTTTTGTTAGAGATGGGGGCGAGTCACTGTTTTTGGACAGACTTTGTCTCATCCTTGCATTCACCGTCATGTCCACATTCTGCAGTGTCTTTTCTCTTCATTTGGGCTTTTTCTCCAGAGAAACCGTTGCTCATAAATAGACAAAGGTGCAAAGAGTTTTTTCGAAATATTTTTAATGTATTGTAGTCTACATCTAAAAACTATGACTACAGCGTTGTCTTTATTTTTATTTTTGTTTTCAATGTAAAGGTTTTAAACATACTAAGTAAATAATATTGACTTTACTGAGATGGTTTGAACGTGTGCAGAGGGACATTGAGTTATTAAGTGATTGAGTTGCCAGGAAGGAGGAAAACAGGAAACCACAGAAACTTCGTGGTTGTAGCGAAGGACATGCAGAGGGTTGGTGTGGCAGAGGAGGATGTCAGGGATAATGTGAGATGGAGATGCTTTAATTAATTTTTGATCTATAGCCACAAATAGGAAACCAGGCCAGAGGTCACTACAAGAATCTTGGTCATGGCTGCCAGTCGTTAGCTAAACCCACAGACTATATACATAAAATGGGATGACCAATTTAAAGCCTCAGGCCATTTGTTTTTCTTAGAGCCAGAAACCACAATCACTCACAAAAACTGAAGTGTAAATTTCTCGGATGATCTGTACTTTATAGCAACCCATAATCTTTGTCATATAGTTATATTAAAAAAAAACAAACTCCAAAGCACACAAACACACCACCACAGTGGTCAAATTAGCAGAAGTCAGCCTGTCAGTCATACTGGCCATGACCCTAACATTAAACCATTAAAAAAACGGGTCAGTTCAAAAAAAAATCACCCAAATGGGATATAAAAGGATAATCTAGAGTTACAGTTTTTAAATACTAAATTGATGAATTGATAAATGACTGACAATTGGGCCAATTCTCAAGTGGCCATTAGAGGAACTACAGTTATGCCTGTCACTTGGATCAACCTTAGCACTGTTCTCAGTGACAAAGTCACTCACACTTCACAGCGATCAAAATCTAAACACAGCTTAACTAAAAACAATGACCAGACTTCACTAATATTTTTTTAACTTGAACGCTGGTGCTTACCAGTAGGGAACAGATCCAAATTCATAAAAAACAAAGCACAAATTATTAAATTAAACAAGTATAGATGCAAAAGTATAGATAGCTCAGTGTAAGCATAAAAACTAAAGACATAAATTAAATTTAAAGTTCTACAAGTGGCAATTAAGTAATGACATGCGATTTGACTGCAGCATCTTTCATCTATAAGCATGATATGTCCCTCACTTTAACCACAGATCTCATGCACTACTAGACGGAAAGTGAACATTTTTTGCAGGTTTTTCACTGTTACCACAAAATTTGACATTTTGTATAATTATCGTGTATTGACATTTGCCAACTATCGAATCTTTGGGGGTAAAGTCTCAGCCCATCGAGGCAGGGACTTAAACGAAATATAATTTTCTACATAACTAATCTCACATTTGGATTATTTTCAGATTCGTGAGAGTCTTTTGATTAAAGTAATCTGGGATTGTGCCCCCACGCCACCCAAAAGGGATTAAATCCATTCATTGTTCATTGTGTCTGTCTTAGTGTTAAATGGCGCTCCGATTGGGTGGTCATTATCTTGGTAAACATATGACCGTAGCCCCTGATCTCAGCGGGCCACTCAGCAACCTTCATAGAAAGTGTTTATTTCCTAGATGTGCCCTTCAGCATCACTCAGTGTTTCTGCCACTGCCTCTTGACCTTGGCTTCTTTTTTGAAAACACACTTAAACCAAAGGGCAGCGGTGTATTGAAAGTGACAGACTCATTTCCATGCTACAGTCATTGAGAAATCTGACCATGCTCAGTATTAAAGGACAGCTGAGGCCGGAAGCAACCTCTTTTGGGAAGAGAGGGACAAAAAGGGATCAAGAAAAAGAAAGTTTGTACTACTTTAACAAAACCTGATCCTTGGATTAAAGGATCATCAGTTTGGATATCACAAACTAGCTTATAACGTTAGAGTATAGTCACAGAACCTGTTTCCATTTCCTTTATTTTTGGGGGCAAGGTCAGAGGCTCACAAGCTAATTTACAAAATACCTACAAGTTATACAGATTCAATTCCATTTTCAGTTCATTTCAGGTCAGTTTTGTTTATATAGCACCAGATCCAGACAACAGTCACCTCAAGGTGCTTTATACTGCAAGGTAAAGATCCTACAACAATACGAAGAAAACCCCAACAATCATACGACTCCCTATGAGTAAGCGCTTTGGTGACAGCAGGAAGGAAAAACTCCCTTTTAACAAGAAGAAACCACAGAACCAGGCTCAGGGAGGCACAGTGAAAGTGAAATGTGAGTGAAGAAGAAACACTTTGAGTGTCATAGGAAGCCCCCAGCAGCCGAAACCTATAGCAGCTGAACTAAGTGAGGATTCAGGGTCACCTAAGCCGATCCTAACAATAAACTTTATCAGTAATGAAAGTTTATACCCTAATCTTTAAGAGGGGCCAGAACACTGAAAGTTCTGACTCCCATTACATTTTTAAATACCCTTTTCAAAAGAGAGAATTAAAATTTAACTCACTGAAAAGAAAGGAATCGTCCTCCTGCAGAAAGACTCGTAAGAGCCTGTGGTGGTTGTGTGTTTGTTGTCCTTTGCTGACATTAGCAAACCATTGTCTCAATGTTGTAGCTGTGTACTGCCACCGGGGGCAGTGTCCAAATATGTTTGTGCTTGGTCCTTTACCTTAGCCCCTGCTGCAGAGATAGCAAAAGTCAGACGATAGAAGAACTTCTTCAGAGTGAAGTGAAACCATGTGTTACAAGGAAAACTACCTAATACTGCCACTGCTTGTGCTTATCATCTGTGTGTTTTTGATATTTGATTATTTTTTTCATGCTTCTTACATTCAGTCCAAATTCCTCACTCTCCTTGGATTTCTGTAGAGGTCTTAGTTTTTGTTTTCTTCTGTGTTTTTACTTCCTTTGTTCCGTTTTACTTCGAGTGCACCCATATCTTATTTTCCCACTCCCTGGTGTGTGTATTTAGTCAGCTGCTTCTTGTTCTTGAGTTCCTCTTATGGTTTTTGGCTGCTAGATCTATTTATTTATTTTCAATTCATTTGCTCTTAGGATTTTATTGTGTTTTGGATTACTCTGCTGTATCACACAGAACTTTGTTGTTACCTATAAGTAAAGTAAACTTCCAAAAAAAACCCCAAAAAAACCTCCCAGCCCGTCCATCTTTGTTGTCTCCAACTTAATTACCCAATTGATATTGTGATAAGTTCCCAAACACAAGCTGTGACAGAAACAGGCAGAGAAAGCTCAGGGTAGGCCAACTGATAGGAAATGAAAATAAAAACTATTCAACAGTTTAACCCTGTGCAGCCACTGTAAGAAGTGGAAATCAATCATGGCCATTCTTACTGTACACACAAAAATAACAACAAACAACAACCCTATCATTAAATATGTTTGTATACATAAAAAATTCCATATTTTCAGTGTTTATATTGTTTTTAATTATTTCTTTTCGCATCCTTTCAACTGCAAGTCTACATTTTTGGTTATATTTTACTTAATTGTATATAAAATATTATATGCTTAATTTAGTAATGTAATGTCTGCATCTTGGGCAAAAAAGCATCTTTGAATTAAATTGATATGAACTGATGAGCAAGATACATGTGGGAGCAGATGAGATATTAGATACACAAACACCGGGTGATAAGAGGTGTCACCTGAGTGCTTGTTTTGGTTGAGAAGTCGAGTAAAAGCTTAAAGAAGAGGGCTTTTTTGAATGCGGTGTGGGTGTGTGTGGGGGGGGGATCAAGACATCTGCACAGGCTTTGAAGAGGTCAGCCACGGGACAGGAACCATTCTTAATCCCCCCAGCTGGGCCTGCAAGAGAGGATTTGGACCTCTGCTCACTCTCCACCCCCACCCACAACAGTAGCTAATTGAGTGCCAGCACTCTGATCGCAGCATTTCCATGTAAAGCCGTGCGTGCTTTCTCAGGGCTTTGGAGTTATGACCAGGAAATCCCTCTTACTGTATACCTGCGATCATCAGCGATACCGGGCAGAGGATTATACACATCCTCGAACACATCCATTGTTTTGTCTGTGCTTACAATTGTGTGCCTATATAATGTGTTTTTGTTATGGTTATGTTTTGGTATTTTTTAGTTGGATGCAGCAGTTCCCCTATTTCAGTACAGTCTTCTGCAAATAGAAAAAATATTGTAGCTTTAACCGTAGCCTGCATCAGCCAGTTCTCATTTCCAGTGCCTCAGTAGACATCTCTGTATTTTGTGCAGTAGATTCTTGCTTTTTATGCAGATGCTGACATGTACATTAAGTTGTGGCAATAATGAAAGGTGTCTGCTACCCCCAGTTCATCATATGTGGAGGTTTGCAAGGGACCTCTGTGAAGGGGCGTATTTAAAACTTTTTTTATTGTGAAAAAATGACTGAAAACAAACAGAAAGAGCAAATGAAAAAGAACAAAACAAATTGTAAAACAAAAAGGAAAACAAAAACTACATTAATGCATTTAATATCAGATGCATGGTGGGGATTTAGCTTTGAGGCTACATTTTGTAGGGCCAGTACAAATCAGGTGCAAGGGATGACTCTGGCCAGAGTCTCTGCTGAATCTGGAAACCATCAGCTAGTGTCTGACAACAATTTAGCCTTTTATTACATTTTATTTGCATTCTGAAAGTCTTGAAATGGATATTTACTCTTTGTTCTCCAGCCATTCTCCCAGAGGCTGAGTCAGCTGATTAGCTGATAAGTTTACAGATTGGTCATTAACTGCTGCTTGTGGCTGTGCGTAAACTAGAAGCATGCTGGCATTTAAACAGGACTTTCCGCATGATGTCTGCAGCATGTCATATGGCAAAAATATCCAATCTTCTTTAACATTTGTTTTTAAATCACTAATATTAGTCTCATGTGTAATCATTTTATAGTTCTTTTGCAGTTTTGCACTTTGAAATTCTTTTAATCAGATTAATAAAAATGTGTTCTTTTCTCAGACATCATGTTACTTGGACATTCCCAAATTGAGTTATGCTACTGGGCTTCAGCTTCTGCTGCACTGACCCAGTTTGATCAGTGCCCCTCCCCCAAGTATACCATTTTACCATGCAGGCTAAAGCGGGTCAAGTGAAGGTTGTCGGAGTGATCAGCCAACTGGAAAACTCACTGGTTCAGAGGTCATGGATAAGCCATGCTGTCGGGTGATTGGTCAGACAAATCAAATTAGCATTCACTGGTGATCCCGCCCCAAACCGCCACCCAGGAAGAATGAGGTGAGGTGGATTCATGCATGTAGATCTTGATCTGTAGCTCTACCGAGAATGGTACAATCATTCACACATAACACTATTTGTAGTCTAGGGTTTTTACCAGCACAGGATAATGTATAAAGCTATAGGATTACTCGCTTTGTCATTCTGTCCCTGGAAGAGGATGATCTACTTTCACAAGTGTCAGAATAAGCTTACCACAGCACGCAAACCACAGCATGGGACTTCGAGAAAAAAAAAGTATTGCATAATAATTATGCAACCAGTTACTATCATGGGTAATGCTGTGCTTATGACAAGGAAACAATGTCTTTTTCAATTAGCATTGCTTCATAGCAGTCTTGTAAAGCTCACAATCAAGTATCAGTTCAAAAATTTCTAAAGAGAAGAAATGATGACAAGAAGAAAATGCTATGGAAAGGAGTCTAGATGATTATGGTAAATGGCCTGTATTTGTATAGCGCTTTTCTGGTCCCTAAGGACCCCAAAGCGCTTTACACAACCTGTCATCCACACACACATTCACACACTGGTGATGGCAGCTACATTATAGCTGGGCGCACTGACAGAGGCGAGGCTGCCGGACACTGGCGCCACCGGGCCCTCTGACCACCACCAGTAGGCAACGGGTGAAGTGTCTTGCCCAAGGACACAACAACCGAGACTGTCCAAGCCGGGGCTCAAACCAGCAACCTTCCGATTACAAGGCGAACTCCCAACTCTTGAGCCACGATCACTCCCATTATGTAGCTTGTGACTTGCTTTAAATACAGCGAGTACTTTAAGGTCCAATAAGCCAAAATGGAAGTGCCTTAAATGGCCAAACAGGGTGGGTGGGGGGCTTTGGTTACACAAATAAAAGAGATAGTCTATGGGAGAAAGACCCTACTGTCTACTTGATGTACGACAGTCGCTGGTTTAAAATGTTATTAAATAGAACACAGTGTTCATTTTGTAAATTCTGTAAACATTAAGAGTCAAATAAATAATAATGAGGTGTTTGCTTTGGGCCAGGCCCACCTTCTGTGCGCAGAGAAAAACCTAAGAACAACAACTGAAAAACAGTGCAGTTTATACAGCAACTGTAATGTGTTAGATATCAAACTCTTAGTCACCTCCTCCCACAGTTCAGTCAGAGACGCTTTATAACAACCAACCATTTATTACAAACAATTATAGAGTACAGAGCTCCCTTGAAGGGCAGAAATTGCTTCATGACTGAGAAAGAAGTTGGGGTGGTTGAGTCACGGCAGGAAACAGCACTGGCATTAGAAAATCATCAGAGTACCAGAGTTATGGCAACCGAGAAAAATATTAATCAGTAAGACAGGTGATGGTAGAGAGCCAAGGTGAAAAATGCAAATAAGGCTGAAACTGGGAGTTTTCAAGAGCCAGCCCTAGCTGCAGCTGGAAATGATGTGTTATGTGCCTGATTAAATATATATCTCCTGTAATTTCATTAATTAAAACATCTGGAGTTTTTTTTTTTTTTTTACATGTCTTTATATTACAACTATATATAGCTCTCATATGAAACAGACTAAAGAGTTACTGTTAGAGTCCATTGTTCAGTCACATTGACTGTTGGGCAGGAGAAAATTCAAAATGGGCCTGTGTCAGGAATTAATGTGTTAATTTTGCTTCGTGCAGTCAAATCAAGATCAATACGGTAGTCGTTTATTGTATGAAGCTCAGTTCTACAACAGGACACCGACCATGACCTGCTCGCTGTTAGCTTCATTTGTTTAAATCCATAGAAAAGAGTGGGAGGATCAAACCTCTTTCTAAACTGTTTATGAGCACCAACACAGAGGACGTTGATATTGGCACTCAGCTTGACCTACTGTCTCTATAATTTCATTTTTATCCCCTTCCACAACTATGACCTTGCACACAACCAGCATTGGGTAAGCAATGATTTATCTGCCAAATAAATGTGTTAGCTCCTTTGGAATGTGTTTAAGGTGTGGGGTCACTCACTAGGTCACGAATGGCACCTCATAAATTGAAGCTAAGCATGACTTTAAGAGGGAAGTGAGAAGATGGGGCTTTGGAGGAGAAAGCAGCTTCACAATGAAAAATTGGATGACGTTTCAAAAAAAAGTTAAACTATCTGGAGCAGAATACTGTGCAGTTTTTGAGCTGAATAAAGGCAAGACACATACGATGTCATCATTGGACACCTTACCTTGGGTGAGACCCAGAGCTAAGATGCCATATCAGTCATTTTGACAGTGTGAGGTTAGAGGGCTCATTTGAGAAGTGAAGGACAGTGTCCCCCTCAGTGATGTGAGATCATGAAGCTTTAGTTGCAGCTCACCTGCCTGGAAAATCTGCCTCCCATTCAAACTTATAAGTCTTGTTGAGGTAAGTGTGTGCTGTCAATTGTGACATTGACTGTCAGAGAGCAGAATGATAAGTGGCTGGCTCTTTTAAAACTACTGAGGGGTGTTTGTAAAACATGGTTTCATGGTTCCTGTTAAGCTCCTCAACAGAAGTAAAACAGAAATTAACATCTAATTCTAGATTATGTATTTAGCCTAGGTCAGATAACTGTTCTTCCACAGGACAGATAAAAAGTGTCTTTAACATGTAATACCGAGTTGAACACCGTTTGCTGAGCCATTTAAAAAAAAAAAAGATTGCTTCTTTTACAATTAAGAAGTTCAGTGAGATCAATACATTATTTGATGATTCTCCAAGCTTGCATTTCACTCATTTTCAATTTTGCATGCATTGCAGATCACATTTACTTCCACACCACTCCCCTCCAATGCCAATGAGCTGCTTTGCCAGTGTAAGCACAATAACTGCATGTGTGTGCACGCACATGCACATGGCACTGATGTAAGGTGACACATACTTTATGCAAATTTTATCTCACACACCTTCCACTAATTTATAGCTTTGTATTTAATTTCAACCACACTAGCAGCAACAAATATTGGCTGGTTATTTGGTCCAGTATAAAATATCTCATGAACTGTTGCAAACACAGATGCAGTCATAGATGGTTGTCAAAGGACTTTGGATGTGATTTTACTCTATTATAGGGTTGTCAGGCGTAAGGCCTGCGGGCCAGAATCAGCCCGGCAAACTGGACACCTTTGGAAAAGGTGGAGGGCATACATTTTGGACTTTTAACTGTATTTTGATCAAATTAACAGCTTTTCCAACTCCACAGTGTAATAGATAAACAATGACAGAAAAAAATCTGTTTTTTCAACACAACTTTCAGTGTTTTATGATGTGTCCACAGTAAAATAAATAGATAAGATTTTTTTCTCTGGGCAGTAAATTACCAGAACATCAGAGCAGCATTTCGTTATCATGTAGTAAAACGGAGGCGTGCTGTTGAAATTGCACTTCTTTTGGTTACTGAGATTAAATGTGCAGCTAAACCTATTTACACTGACAGAAAGGGGAGTTTTACTGGTCCCACTGAGGATGACAGTGTGTCTCTGTGGCCCCCAATGTTAATGAGTTTCTTTTGTGACACTGCAATGCTGAGGTTGTAGTGGCAGCTAACTGAAACTTATTTTACATTTTACAAAAAGGATACTGTGGTTTGCAATAAGTGATTACAAACAAACACTTTTAAAATAGGCTGAACTGTAATATCAGATAATGCTATATCACTGTAAAACAACAGTGTGTTTGCAGCATTGTGTTACAATGATCTGTTAGGATTAGTGTGAACTTTGGAGCAGACATTCATGTTGCCCACATTGGTTTATGATCCACAAACACCTGCAAAATGAATGCCATCAACTGCAATCGCCCTCAGTTATACTGTGTTACGTGTTAGACAGCAGATGTTAGAAAACCATAAACCAAAATATGTAACACCTGCTAAAGATTAGCATGTTATCATTGTCATTGTTGTAACATCCAAGCATTGCCTTGGCCTTTAGGTCAGTGGTGTGCTTGAGTACAACCCCACAGACCCACTGGCACATCTGTAAACAAAATCAAATGCTCAGTATAATGCGAGCCTCGCTGACTTATTTGTTAAAGCATCAATGGCCTTTGCAACTGCTGTTAGCATACACGTACCACAGGGAGATGTTTACCCGCCCAATAAAGACTGGACAAAAAAATTCAAATAGCTGTTGGTGTTTTGTGCCTGTTTTGACATAGTCCCTGCTGAGCAAAAATACAAAACACAATGTTTGAATCAGCTGGGAAACTGTTCAGAACTTGTATGCAACAGAAAAGGCAAAGCATTTACTGGGTTTTCGGCTGGAACGCAGCCTCAGTCTGTGGGCAATCTGCCCTTTGTTTGGTCTAATTTGCCACCTGCAGTTGGGCCACATCTGAGGTAGTTAATATCTGTGCTGGGGATTTATTCACACAGCTCGAGCCAGATTGCATCGTGAACTGAGAGTGAAGTGGTCAGTCCTTGAGGCAGATGTTGGGATCCAGACATTAACAATACCTAATTACTAATTAGGGTGGGGTTCTAATGAAACCCTGTTAACAAGGCCTCCAGTCAAGGTTTGGCAAAGAGTAGGGCGGACTAAAAAAATAACTGTAATCATGCAGTAATAATTAGTTGCACATAAATACATGCATGCATCCACGTTTACCATATGAGCTATTCTAACAAAACAACATACACAGGAAATCCAAGGAAAGAAAACAAAGCTAATCCTCTGTGTTGTTATCTTTGGGCTGAGTCACGGGTGCATCGACTGGTGGGGATGTGAACTGTACCTGACCCCAGGGTCAGTCTCAGTGTTTGTTTGTACTGGAATATGACTGACTTTGGTCTGATGATGCATTTGCCCTGTGGACCATTCACAGTGAGGAAATCAAAAGCGGGAGAGTGTGAGAGAAAGAGAGGACCAGATGGGAGACGGAGATGGATTGGCCAAACTAACAGGCAGATGTTTATGGGCCATTATTTACAAGCTCTTTAATCTGGGCGATTTCCTCGCCCTTGGCAATGGATAGGTCTGTGGGTCACGCTGCATGAACCCCTCCACCAGTGGTCATCCATCTCCTTTTTTAAAAGACAGGGAGTGAGAGGTATGGGAGGGAAGGAGGGACGAGTGTGTGGTTGAGAAAAATTTAAAGACAGCTGTGAAATGTTGTATAGAGAGCAGTTGACTGATACTCACAAAGCAATTTTGCAGAATGAACCGAAAACTAAAACACGTAAAAATGAGGGGGTTTTAGATATTAATTAGTCTCAGATTTATTGCTAATCCTTTCTGAATTTTTGTGAAAAAGCAAAATTTCACCTAGAGAAAAAAAGAACAACTTGGATATCTTATAGAATCTCAACAGGAAAGCTGAAATACAAAATGAATGAGGCTGTAACAGCAAAGAAGAGGGAGAAACAAGGGGCGATGTAAGAAAAGTCATATGCATGATGAAAAGAAAGACAATTTAGGAGAAAAAGAAAATAACCCGATGAGATGCCACGTTAGTGAAAAGCATGTCACATCTTCTTCATGCTGTCATCCTTTCTAAACTTTTCTTTCGCTGCAGAAACATTCAGTTTGAGTATACTGAACGATGCAGTGACCGTTGGGTGGACAGCATGTCTCCTCTCCTGCAGGCAGACTTGCACCTAATTTTCCCATCTGCTCGATGAATATTAGACCAATTGCTGTCTATATCGATTTGCGCTAAGGTTAAAAGCTTGTGAGACCTTGGTTTAAATATGGGTTGCCTGGCAACTGCTCTGTGCGACCCCCCTAAACTCCATCCTGTTCCAGTGTGCATGGACATCTTTGTGTGGGACATGGGTGAGTGAGGGTGAGGCTTGAGGGGACGGGGGTGGCAGGTCAGGCTTACCCAGATAGCAGAAGCCCGGGTCTTGATTTGGAGCCCCATCAGTGATTAAAAGTTCCCCCTTCTGCCTGACATTGTGACCTTAACCCCCAGACCTCCATGCTCCAGGGTCACTTAACCTTGAACCCAATTACAAGATAAGGTTACTTAAGTGTGACCCTCACCGTGCAGCTCACTCAGTTAATAGGACGGGCTGTAGGAGAAAAGGGCCAGCGCAGCTGATACGCCTCTAGGTTAATTCGCTGGGCTGAAAAAGGTCGCGGGCAGCAGCCATAAAGAACAGGACAGCACTTCGATTTCTCATGCAAAGTGAGACTCAGCAATACGATATCACGGTGGGAGCCAAAGAGCAGAGGCAGCAGAGGTTGGGCTCTGATAAGATGGCTTCAACGCCATCGCCAGGTGCCAATGCTGAGCCCATAGTTTGATCCAACCCCACAAAATGCTGCCTGTGCATAGAGGTGGTCGAATTAATGACTTGGAATAATGTTTGCATGTTGTCTAAAATCTGCATGCCTAAAACTCTGAAATATTCATTCTGAACTAAAAATGTATGTTTAAAGAAATCTCCCTATAAAGTTTCCATGTCTGTCCGCACAATTATCATAAAATAATTTATCAATAATCATTTTTTTCAATATTTTAAAAATCGTTTGCAGCACGAGCAAAGGATATACCAAACATCAATGATCAGAGGTGTAGCTGACATTAAGTCAGAACTAGCTTGTGGGTGTAGGTTGCAAAGCAGTTTGCAGATTAAAGCAACTTAAGTTGAACCAATGCCAAATGTTAGCATTTAGGTTGCTAAATGAATGTGTAGCTGAGCCGTCAGCTGATTTTGGCATGCACTGAAATCAGCTGGTTTGTGATGACTTTTTGCCCTGGCTGATGTAATGTTATGCTTCATTAAAATTCAAAATTGTCAACTCAAAATCATGCCAAAATGTATATTATATTTTGGTGGGCATTGTTATTGTTATTGTTGTTTGTATGTCTTACCTTTGAAAATAAACCAGTGTATTGAATATTATGTATGATTCCCTCTTTGTTTTGCACACTAGTGCCACAGTGCGCTGCATTAAGAGTCCAGCATCTCATCTTAACTAAGCCAATAATGTGAGACTGGGTTTGTTTTGTCCATTGTCACATCTTGGCTGTATCATGTGGTAAACTCTTACCCTGCCTCTCACCCCTTCAATCTGGCATTATCCCTCTTGGATGAAAGCCAGTGGGCTGGTTTAACAAGCCAGGCCACATCAGGGCAGAAAAGCAGGAGGCAGGAGGGGTGGAGAGGTGAGGTGAAGGGTGAGCACAGCAAGCAAATATGCACTGTATGTAATGGCAAAGCCCGCTGTGATACTGGCTGTGATACTAGCTGTGATTTGCTGAAGCTGAAACAGCACTGGCCTTTCTCAAAAGGCAAAAACTGGGGGTGGCAGGGATAGGAATGAGTTTTGAATATAATGCACCTGAATTGTGCTCAAAGCATCAGTTTCTAAAACATCTTGTCACAACCAGGGACCTCTTAACCTCTGGATTTTTGCAGGTGTAGTTCAATAGAAAGGAAATAGTTCCTATGCAAATTTGCTCACAACAAAGGTTTTGGATTTTTTTAGAAAACTTGTTAAGCACCAGAAGAGACCTCTAGTTCTCTTCTATTCAAGAGAAGGAAGGCATTTCTACTGACAAGAGAAACATACACACATAATTTAGATTTTCCTTTTTGTTCTTCACTGAGTACTTTTTCAGCTGCAGGGATGGTGATAAAATTCACCCAAGAGCAACATAGTGGAGCTCAATTTGTCCAAAAGAAAAGGCCAGATGACAGGTTAAATGTCAGGACATAATAGATAATCTCCAAAAGGCTTTGCATTCAAACGCACCTAGGTCGTCTGTCTTAAGTAATCTCTAAAACACCTGACCAATTAAAATGATTTAATTGGGTCCTGTTCTGTAAGTGCTCTCATGTTATATGCTTTGGAACAATAGTCTTGATTAAATCTTTATTCTGTGTTCGGGGCTGAGATAACGGCATTTGTCCGAACATTTCTGCTCAGACTGGAAACAGCTGCTGTGAAATAATGAACCTGGTTATTGCACATAGAGCGGTTGCATTTGGGCAGAAGCTGCGTTAACATCAAGAGGAGAAATAGGTGAAAACCAGTCTGTTTTACCGTTCAGGATAAAGTCAACAAGGGCAACACCTGTTCAGCTTCTGACACCAACAAAGCACACCCTGCAAAGTGAAAAACAGAATCAGTAGAGATAAGTAGAGAACACATAGTTGAATAGATTTTAATGTTTCGCAGTATTTTAAAGTGATTTGCTCCATTTGGCTTTAATCTTGTGAGTCAGCCACTTTACGTGGCTCAGCCCACAAATCGAGTCTCAACACTCTCAGCTGCACTTTGTTTGAGGTCAGCTCCTGTAATGAGAGACAAAGGGGTTTCTGATTAAATTTTGCAGACATAACGGTCATCGGGCTCACGGCACATGTTAGTGAAGCAGAAAAGGACTGTATGTCCTCATCAAAATTCCAATCATAAAACCAAAACAAAAGCTTTCAGGTCCATTTGTATGATGTGGATAAATGACCTGAAAAAAGGGATTAATGCTGAGTCAATTCAAGCCAACAAATCAAAACCTTTGGCTTTCGGTGAAAAGCACTTTGCTTTTATGCTTATGCTTTATGTACCGAAAAGGGCAAGTCAGAGTGAAAACATGTTAAGGCATGAACAGATACACTTAATTTACCAAATAACTTGGCAGTGAAGGACTTTGTGCATGAGACCCGCACATATTTGCTTTCTTAGAGAGCCATATTTGCTATATTAAGACGAGGCAAATCTGGACTATCGCCTTATGAAGCAAACTGGCAGCATTTAGGATCTCAGCTAAGAAGGTAGCCTAACAAAATGCATCATCTTGTTTTTGTTGAGCTAGTTTGCCCGCTGATTGGTCCTCAACCTGGTTCAAACAGAAGGCAAATTATCGGATAAGAGAAACAGAGAGGGGGGGATTTGAATAAAACAGAGAGCTGCATGTACAGAAAGGGAGAGAGAAAGTATGCAGTGGTGGTGGTGGTGGTGGTGTTGGGGTTGGGGGGGTGTTGGTATTAGGGAATCAAAGCAGAGAGAGAGAACAAGCTTTAACAGTGGCCCGCTGACCGGCAGTTGAACCTCTCTCTGAACTGAAGATGAACCCTAAACTTGAGCATCACAGATCTCCCTGGGAGCTACAAACTGCGGCAGCTAGCCCACAGAATGATGCTCACTCAGACACACACACAACACAACAGTCACACACATCCAGTACAAGCTGACAATAAGCGCACACACTTTACAGTGTTACCCAGCAATAATTCTATCCTCATCATCATTGTAGCGTAAACAAATCCACTTAAAACTATTCCAGTTCCACTTAATTTGCACACAGGCACAAAAACAACCCCAAACATCCACATATTGATCCTCACTGCACGCACGTTAGCCGTGACCTTCACCCTGCATGCCTTTTTTTTTAGCTGGTACATGTTATTCCATAGGGCTTTGTGAACTTGTAGAAAAGTAACACACTGAACGTAAAGACGTGTGATCCGCACGCACAAATATACGTGTAAACAAAAAAAAAGTACACACACACATTTTTGCACATATAACATAACACTCCACCAGACATCTCAGAGGTTGCGCTGGCTCTTTAACCACCACCCCCCGTGGCACACCCAGTAGGGCACAGCACTCCACTGTGGGGTCATGGACAGGCCACCACAGCATATAATGATCCCACTTCTGTCTTCTGCCCAGCACACAGACAGACAGACAGAGACAGGGAGGAAGAGGAGTGATGAATATAGCTCAGGGTAGAAAAAAACCTTCTGTTTTCCTTGATTAAAACCTGTTGGTAGCGTTTTAACACTTGTAAAAATTACATTCTGCATCAGATTATTGCTACTTAATTAAAACTGATATGTATAAATAATCTTCTTTCCCACCATTTTCAGATCTTTGATGTTTAATGCTGGCGCTACATTAGATAAGAAGTACAGGAGAAATATATATATGATAAATAATTTTGATTAGAATATTTTGAATTAAAATTACTCTGTGACATGTGCTCTGTGGTATCTTCTCTTTCTCTGTTTGACAGACAGCAAACTTTAAGAAAATGTGGCAATATATCAAAGGGTTCCTCTTACAGCATACATGTGACTCACCTTACTCTCTGAAACAAGAAGTGACCTGACTTTTGTATTCAGCTGACTGGCAAAATAAGACTTTCCTCTAATGACAGATTTTATATCCAGGAGGTTCAACTCGAGGACGAAAGTGGAGGTATATATTCCAACAAATGGACCTTAAAAGGAAATGGTAATTCAAGTTCAACCCTTACCCGGAGAACAGCTTTCTCAAGCATGCATGCTCATTTTAAGGACCACTATACCTGGCAGTGGTACATTTACACAAATTCACTCCAGGGAGCTGCTCGGTACAACCACAGTGCACGACTGCAGGCTGGTGTCCAGCTCCAGTTGAGCAGCTGGCAGGTCAAGGGCATCCTGATGGTGGCTGTCGAAGGGCAGACTGGCATCTCAGTTATACAAACATTTCTTAGAGGCAGAGCTGTTCCAGAGACAGAAATAATGTCCTTGGTTATAGTGCAGAGGCAGTGCAAGTGTATTTGAATAGTAACACTCAGCAGCACAGCAAAGTGTTTCGAAAGGAGATAAAAAGGAAGAAAGGCAATCAGGACAAGATAGGTTTGGCAGATTAGTCTTAAAAGTATTTTGTAAAGAAAAATAAATTATTAGTTAGTTAATTTTATCGGAGTTAATATCTCTGTGGGCAAATAAAAACTGTCTGGAATTTAAACCTTAATAATCCAATGGCGATCAAGGCTTTATCCCATCTGTGTGCCATCACTCCAAGACTAACGAAACCGGGGGTAGGACTAACTAATGTTCATACCAGCTGCTTCAGATAAGGTCAGCTCTGCAGGAAAATCAAAAGACAATGATGGACTTTCACGCTCAGTAAAATGTCTCAGAACTCTTTTGTTTTTATAGCTTTTATGGCTGAGCGCTGAGCGTTTTCAGCTTTCTAGTATTTGCCATTTCAACATCTACCCATGAAACAGAGAAGTCTAACATGCACAAATACAGCACTCAGAGTGCAAGAGCTTAAAATAACTGCATTCCCAGCCACCTGTTTTTAAAATGTTGCTTTTTGTTCTGCTTTTGTTACAGATGAGTCTGAGTCAGCTGTTTTCCTGGTGTACTCACCTCTTCTGTCAGCCTGCAAGGTTGATTTTATGTTTTTTAAGGAAGTCAAAAATACATAAACATCCATTGAATTATGGCTTTCAATTACATTGTCTTACTTGTACATGTGAAGTAGTTGTACTTCGCTGCACACACCTGAACAGACACTGGATTAAACCTCATTTTTTTCTAATTAAAACATTGACCTATCATTTAATCCCACATCTTTGTAATGTCAGTGTATCTTAATGTACCTAGGATCTATTTATTAATGAAAACACAAAATATATACTTTACAAAAAGCTAAATGTTGAAAATAATGTAAATAAAAGTTATTTTGTCATACGATTTACCAATAAAACACAAAAAACAAGATAATTAAGAACTTTAGAAAAGATATGTTAAAAAAAATAAGAATAAATGTGAATAATTAAGTAGGATGGGCAATAAGAGTCCACCAGGAATGAGAAATTAATTTTTATGGCTTCATTTTTAAAATTGTGAAGTCTAACACTTTACTGTTAGAGTGTAGCATTTCAGATATCTATGGTACTAGACAAATAAATGGCACATATTTCTCTATAGTGGAGAAATTAATCTAAGATGTGCAATAACATTACTGCCATCGACACAATTATAGTAACAAAAATAAAAACCTAACAATTCAAAATGATTACTGTGGCTGCGTTCCTAAGATAGAAGCAGACACACATTTGTCAACAATATTTCAAAGCTAATTAAACTGTAAGGGTTTGTGTGGTCTAGACAACCGTAGATTACATTATATTAGTTAGATCTAATGAGCATAAGGATATTAAGCATTTCAGACTCATGCACATGGTTATTAAGACAGTTGTTTCCCATTGATCTCTTGTCTTTTGCATTAACATTGGTCTCCTCTAAGGTCACAGAGTGTGTCAGCCAGAGATGCAGAGATGACAGTGACAGCATGTCTGTGTGTGTGTGTGTGTGTGTGTGTGTGTGTGTGTGTGTGTGTGTGTGTGTGTGTGTGTGTGTGTGTGTCACACATGGACCTCATGCTGGTGTCCAGCCTGGAGGCCATCACAGAGTTCTGCCAGAACAAGTTGTGTTACTTGTGCGACTACACACATTGTATGTGAAAAGGTCACCGAGCCATCCCTGGAGGTATGGCCGGGAGACCCTGTTGTTTATAGACTGACAGTGTGTGTCAGAGCCCTGGCATTTTCCGTCCAGGCGGCCCACCTTAAACGCTATATAGATAATGCAGACACATGTTAAGTATATATTTCATTTTGTTTGATTACACATATTGAAACAAGTTTTAATCAGGTTGGTACAGTTATTTGGTTCAGGTTATTTCTTAGTTGCACTGCGGCATGTGACAATAATTAAAAGCTAGACTTTTGCTATTAGCAGTGGCTCATTTTACCTGAATTCTTGACTCTCTCCCTTCCTGATTATGTCCCTTCATCTATTTTCGTACTGCATTAATTTCATCTCCCTCACTTCTCCACAGCTGGTGCCTGCAGCAGCAGCCTACAGTGACTGTGAGGTTACTAGTTGTTGTTGGTACTACAGCTAACATGTCTGTTAATCTGACACATTTTGCTTCATCTATTTTTAGTTTTTATTGTTTTTTCTCAGATTTTCAGCTCCACCTTCTTCCACATTAAACCTTTTCTGCAACCTGTGTTAGTGCACAGTGCAGGCAGGGTAGAGGCCGTTCGTATTAAGAGATCAGATTGGAGAATACATTGTCACTAATAAAAATGAGCCAATGAGCTGCTGTCAGTGCTTGTACGGCCGGTGCACAGCGGGCCGGGCCAATGGCCCAAAAGTTTGTCAGCCCACCGGGAAAATGCCCGGTGGATCCACAGGCTACAATACTAATACCAAAGTGTTTTTAAATATGCACCATATCATGAATATTTTAACTGAATTAATCCCAGAATCCATGAAAAAAAAAACCCAGAAACTATAAAAATTTATATTTTCAAGCTTTTCCTTGTTTTGTGAACTGCACTAAGCTGAAATCCTCTGACTGCGCTACATTGTGCCCTTTTCAAATTGCCAGTCATGCGTAATAGCCTTTGTGTAATGTATTATGTCCATTAACATGAGAGTGCTACATCAGTATCCCTCTTCCTTTCTGTCTTCGGTGTAATCATGATGGTTCTGCTGCAGAAAATTACCTTGTTTTTCTTTTGTTACTGTTTTCTGGCACCATGTTGTGAGTACCTCAGCCTTTATAAACACTGCTCTTAATCACCACATTTTAACATGAGCTGTAATATTCAGATAGGTGTCAAAATAAAGGAAAAACATATACCAACATGTACTTGTAGCTCTGTGGGGAAATTAATTGTCCACTTCTATAGCACAGGGAAGGGTCACTGCAGATCAAAATTAAATAGTTTTGGTCAGATTTATCATGTGATGAAACCTTTCAAAAAGTGGTTCCTTTTTTTGGGGCATTTTTTCCATTATTACTTTACAGAGCACAGAGATTGCCTGTCAGTGGCAGTGACCTGGCAACTTTGTTGACAGCTCGAGGTAAACTGACCCATCCACGGGTCAATACCCCCTGTTAAACCCTGATCCCATAATGTAAAGTGGATTAGTCTATACCTAGAAAATCGTGTCTTTTTCTCAGTACAGGATTTTGAACAGATCTTTTTGAATCAAGTAAAATCTGATTTTTACTGTAAACATCTCTAGAGCAAAGCCTCACTCATATAGCGAGATGCTTGTTTATAGGCAAAATGTTGAAATTAAAAATAAAGCGGTATTTAGTTTTCCCCAAGGTCATGACAGGTGGTGGTGTCCTGAAGCCGTGCTAATGCAAGCAACTGCTGAGGAGATCAGGCAGTGAACACCCAGGCTACATGTAGACTGACAGGGGGGAGGCTGGTGTCAGCATCAGCTATCCTGACCTGGGATGGGGTTTCACCTCCAGGGCCAAAGAGGGGTCAGTGCGTCCAGGTCCAAGAAGTTTCCATCGTCAAGCAACATTTTTGTGCTAACAGATGGCTTCAATTGCATGTGTATAATTTTTGTTGACAGCTTCTACTTGCCCTACTGTTGATTTGTGGTCTGTTTCCAGACCTACAGACCTTTAGCAATATCATCAGTGGTACACATGCACCTACAGAACCAGGGTGTCCCATGCTTTGGGGCCTGGAGAGAGGCTAGTTTGAGGTTGTCTCTGCCCACCCACCTCTCCACTGTGTTAAAACCATGCAGCTCTCATAGAAAACTTGTGTAGATTTAACACATAAACCACCATAATTATTAATTAATCTGTTCATCATTTGGAATATGTCTATGTATATTTCTTTTTTTGTTGTATGATGTTACTTTGGCCCCATTTTCTCTTTTACAGATGGCACACCAGTTCCTCAAACAGGGATTTTGGCCATCCATCTTATGCCAAACAGTTAGCTGGCTGCAGCGTCTTCATGGATCAATTTTCAAACTTTGCCAAAGTGTGGAAATGAAAGGTATTTAAAGGTATTCTATAAACCTTTTGACTCTTGGTAATGTCATCAAACGATGTTTTTGCTAGGACAATCTGTTTTCTTTGTATCAAACATAATGAGACCAGAGCACAACATGATCCCAATCCTGATGTTGGCCTTGTGCTGTTCCTCAGACTGACAGTTTGTGGCAGTAATGTGCCAAGAAATCTAATCATATATAATTATAAGGAGGTGAGGAAGCCAATAACTGGATGCAAACAATGCATGACTTTTAAAAAGTCAACTTTACAGTGTGTCTCATGTATGTTAAAGCTGCTTACATGCAAATCATGGAGATTATTGACTTTTGTCTACTTATTTCAAACACGGGGGAGTTTTAATGACATCAGGTACCACATTAACAGCACCAAAGTCTGAACAATAGGAATAAGGGTGCTAATAGTATAACAGGGCCACTAGAGGTAACAAGCTGGGATTTTGATGACACTTGTGCATCACTAGTATGTCTTTTGTTGGACACAGTCCAAAAAAAAGACTGCCAAACTAGTGTGAACAAATATCCAGCCAGTGCTGACAAGATCAAACAAGTGTAGGAAACTAAAATGTACAATAAGGAATTAAGGATGAGGTTAAGGAACAGTTTAAATTGTTTAAAAGTGCAGAACAACAACACATTTAACTGTACAGTGCAAGAAATTTAAAGAAACCCCAAATGTTGTTATGCTGTTTTTTTGTTTATCACCTATCTGTATGTTCCTGCATTTAATCTACATGTATGAGCAGGAAAAATGAATAACAATAAAGTCAAGGAGTCCGTGAATGTCTATAGTATACTGTTTCCTGCTCATGATGAATAGTAAGCGAGTGTGCCCCACAGTACCTGTTTATTTATACCCTTAACCTTAATCTGGAGTGTCCTTCACTGCTGCGAGTGTGACTTCATGCAGAGTAACACTCAGTAGCGCAGATGGAGAAGACACCGTTTGGAAAAGAGCCAGGCTCGGTTTTTGATTTTCCCCATAATTAAGAGTCTAATTTCTCATCATTCTGTTCACTTTTGAGTGGATAAAGAAGTGATTGTGTTGTACATCGCATCATATTTAGTGGAACAAATTTACTTCGCTGCTGCTTCTCCTTGAATTTAAAATGTAGCATGTCACACAAAGAGAATCAGCTCCCATCTTTGCAGATTAAAGACAGATGCAGCAAATCTGGGAAAAACTCAATCTAAAAAAGAAAAGTCTGCATTGCTAATACTGTCCATGCACACCCTGTGTAATGTAGAAAAAATAGTACACAGATGGAAGTATACACACACAAACACACATGTAGGGACAGATACACACAGCTGCATCACCCAACAACAATTACCACAGCTGTGACCTCACACTTCCAGGTCAGTAATTCCCACAAAATGGACAAAAAGGAACTTGTCCTGGAATCTCAGCTCCCAATTATTCTGCACTGAGCTCTCCGGGTGCACAATGCTGCAGGTGAGAAGTTGGACATGGTTCTGTCACAGCTTGGCAGAGGCACAATGGAGCCCTGTGGCATCGCCTGGAACGGCTGCAAGGCCATTCACAGAAGAACTGCTCAGCTAGAACTACTTTAGAAACAGGGCTTTTAAGAACAGACAGCTTCATTCGAGGTTTCTTGATATCAGTTTATTTCACTGCATTTGTAACAAATGGCCAAAGGAAGATATTTAAACTTTAAAATGAGGTAAGTCTATGTATCTAACAATCCCTGGAAGCCAAAAGCTTGACTGCTCTTAATGCTTGTTTCAGAGAGTTACTTTCTACTCTTAGATGTGCACGAACTCAGATAAGAGCGAATAAATATATTGCTAACATCGTTATCTCAGGTATCTCACAAATCTCTCTCTGAGTACAGCAGGAAACCTAACTGCTGTTCATCCTTCTGTTTTTAAAGCACAGCCAATGAGATGAAAGCTGGTGTAAAGGGAGGGTGACCTGAAAGCAGGAGGAACTCATTTCAGATTGTTAATGGTTAAGATGTACACCCAGGATTATTTCACCTTTGAATCATGCACAGTTAGTGTTATAAAGTCACAGTAACAAATTATGATGTAGACTTCAGGGATTACCTGTGCTGAGAATGCCAGAATAAATGTGGGACAAACAACCTTTTTCTGTTGCCCTTTAAAAACATATGTATGCTCATTTCTGCTAAAACATTTTTGCAAATATACAGTGTTTTAAAAGCCCTTAAATCAAGTCATTCTCCTGCATTTAAATTTGCTCCAAAGCATTTTTTCCTTTTTATTTATGTGTTTTCTTTTAGATTGTTCAGTAATAAAAAATACAATAGCAGAATCTAATTGTTAAGTAATATTCCAACACAATCAATACATTGTTCTGAACTTTAAGCCACAGAAACAATACTGTTTCCTTCACTGCAAATACACAAAAAACCCAACAAACCAAAAAAACAATAGAATGAACAGAGAGAGGTGTACTTCAGAGAGATACAAAACCTGATTTCCACAAAGTTTCAAGTGAGACAGATCAAAGGATCAAAGCAACTACAAACAAAGAAAGTCAGAGAAAGGTTAGCTGAAGAAGAGAAAAGAAAGGAGTAGGAGAGATACTGTAGGAGGGCTGTCTTTACAGAACATAGCAACAGTATTTGTTGTTGCAGAGAACAGCAAAGGTCAACAACAGAGCCCTGCATTGATTCCACATACATGGTAGGGTCAGAAATTATCATGGGAGCTCTGCCTCTGGGCAGTTTCCAATCATTCTGTTTTTCATAATCTGTGGAAAACCCTCCCTGCTTTTTACAGTTCAATGACCACTCGTCTGTGCAGCAATTACAGTGCCCTCTTTGCACCGTGACAGTTCAATGCCATGTACAAGTGATCTAATGGGATTTGGTTTCCCCACTGCTTTAAGCACACTGGATATTTTATACCGAGGTGCGTTGTGATTGCACTAGTTTGGTGAAAGCAACAGAACAACAATAAATACAAGTAGCTTTGTACAGATCTATGTGATGTTTCAAGAGTTCTGTTACCCCACTGTACCCTATCAGAGGTGTTAACAGTTATTTGGCCACTAATTGTGATGGCCTGTTTCTGCATACAACACTCAATTGATAAACCCCAGGGGCACGTGAAGATGACTTACTGGGTCAAATGCAGCCTGCAGACAGAGCAAGAGATGCACCAACGCATACACACAAACACGCAAACGTGCAGAGCATGCACAAAGTGGAAACAGACGGCGCTAAAAATAAACCATCTGAAATATTTAACTTACTGACCCAGAAAACAACCTCAGCATAATCTAATGTTTGCACAAGCAGAGGACACAACATGGAGCCATGATATCATTGGGGCCAGTGGGCTATTTCTTATTATGAAAAGCACAGTATATTTAATAGTATGCATCACAGGTAAATGCACTGAAGTCACATGCAAACAAAGCATGTCTATCAATTATTTAAGTTTGGTAAAATCATGCAGTGAATGATTAAATCAGGTATTTGTTGTAAAATGTTCTTCAGAGGGTCGTCTAGTGATTAACATTAAAGGATATTGCATCCCTACAAAGTCACATTCAACTATTCATAAAGCACTTTTTATATATACAACACACATGCACTGACACACGGAGTAAACTTTAGGAATTTCAGTATTTTGCCCGAAGACACATCGACATGAGGACTGAATGAGCTAGAAATAGAACTACCAAACTTCGGACTTGAGGATGACCGCTCTCCCAAGCCATAACTACTCCTACATTCTTGAAATAAAGGAGAATAGAATAAAGTACAAATTGCCAAAATCAGGGCATAGTGTTATGACTTTACACCCCTAGAACGGCTCAACCTGAAGAAAATGCACTCTACATTTATCATGATTCAGTCTGCATCTTCAAATGCTAAAAAAAAGGATACAGCGGCATAAAATCCATAAACTTGCCCACTAGTTTCTGTATTGTGCATTTTAAAGTCTTAACATTAGTGTTCTGACTGAAGCTGTATTTGGAGCTAGACGCGTTAGACTGGAGTTGCAGTTCTAAGTTCGCTAATGTTAATGAGTTGGATTAGTAACCTGCACCTAGAGACTGTGCAGGTGCATGGTTATGTAGGTTAAGTATGTCTTCTAATTAGTGCTAGGTAACAGACTAATCAAATACTTGGGAGGAAGTTAAAGTACCCAGAGAGAACCCACGCAAACTCCACACAGAAAGGCCCTGCTGAGATGGTAAAGTCGAACTCAGGACCTTCTTGCTGTGAGGTAACAGTGGTAGTCACCATGCCACTGTGCTGCCCTTAGTCTTACTATTTGTCAAATAATTATGTAAAAACACCAAAGAGAGATTGGAGCAGTCCAGTTCAATGACTTCAGCCAGCGTCTTGAGTCTTATGTCATTAGTAGTTATTAGCATTTTATTAGTATTAGTTCATTAGTAGTAGTTTTTAGGTTCAAATTTCTTTTATTTCTCAAACTTAAACAAAAACTGTGGTATCACTGAGAGTTAAAATGGCTCCAATTCTTTGCACATGAAGTGCTAATAAAAAGCCAGGGAGGCCGACAGTGACCCCTGATTATTTTAGGGACAGCAGCTTTAATGAATGGAGTAACAGCTTGGAGCTGGAACTGGATTAGAAAAGGTACGACCTAGCGGACAGCCAGCGCATACAAGGATAACGGGTACAGTCTAGTGTAAAAAATAAAATGATATAAAAATGTAACTACTGTGCAGTTGTTATGAAGGATGAAACTATCCATAAAACCAAAAACCGTTTTTATGCTAGGCTGATTTTAATGCTTTAAATCTAAATTTCCTGCACAGCTAGTCTGAAGCACCCACTGTTTTACTGTACATGTACAATAACAATATGAAGCTATTCTATCGTATGTTGGTCTCTGTGACACTTAATTCAGTTTTACACCCAGCCTCAACTGCCCATTAGTACCTTTGCACTGGTTTCCTTTTAAACACTCCATGTGCATAGTCACATGTGTGCTTTAGAAGCACTCCACAAGAGAAAAAAGGTAAATTAATCACTGACACAGTCAATGCCTGTGCCATAATGCAACACCTTAATTGAATCCCCCTTATGAAAAAACATCTGTAATCCCACAGGGCCTGTCCATGATGTGAAAGTTCGCTGGAAGAATAAAATCAAATGAAGTAAAAGTCAAAGTTTGTCAGCAACCCCGACATAGCTTTCTTGGGTTGGTCAGGCTGACGAAGAGGACGCAGTGATTGGCATGGCCTCCTGTCCTGCTTGCAGCTAAACAGCTATGTCCATATTCAGCAACGATATTGGCCTCTAACCCTCGGTCCAGATGCCATTACCATTTTAGAGTCACACCGAGCGTCCGGGCTGGTGCACAACACTATCAATATTAATGTTCTGTGACTGAGGCGGCTTTGGAAGAACTTTCTCCCACATCAATATTGATGGTGTTGCCATACATTGGAGTCAGGGCCCTTTTTAAGGATTTATAAGACGAATGCTGAGTGGGGGGCTGCTGTCTGTGTGAGAAGGGGAGCGAAGCCGTTTTTGGTCGGCACCTCAATGATGTACATTTTCCTGCCGTTCAGAGCAATTTCCGTGGGAGAGGGGTGACTCCAACCCACGCTTGATGAGATCTGAGTGGAGAGGGGTTGTGCTGAGACAGATCCAATTCCCTCGCAATGCTTTGCCGGAGATGATGGTTGTGGGGAAAAAAATGAAAGTTTCATTTCAGGGGATCTGGGAATGCTAAATTGGGGTCTGTTGATTCTGGAAATGGAGGTATTGCTTTTGGGACATCTTCACAAACAGTCCACTGTTGGGCCACACACGTAGACACAGATCCAATTTATTACAATATTAGTTTTGGAGATGCATTGCTCTACACGGTATATCAAGTGTCCGGAGGGTGTGCTCAGTAAAGAGTTTCAGGCCTGGCCCTTTTCATGCATGCAGATATAAATCACAGAAAGACAGAACAAGTGAGGAAATTAATGAAAGTAAAAATGAACTTTGACTTTGTCTTGTTCTCATAAACCATTTACACAGCATACACTGGTGGTTGAGATTTTCAGCTGCATTTGTCGAGCTCCGTGAAAATACAGGTTACAAAAGTCAAAGCTTTTTTGTAGTGACATAGCAGCCGAACAAGTAAAAATGAACATGTAACTCATGATTAGATACAAGACAGCCCTACTGTATTACCGCCTTATTAGGTCAAGTTATGTATAAAACAATGTTAGCTTTAATTTTGGTTGTTTTTCTTTAACTTTTTTTTTTTTACAATTTTAGTCCAGTATATTTAATTATCATGTAGCTTAAAGTACCTCCTCAGGGAAATGTCTAGCTCTTTAGACGCTAACTGCTTTGATCGTCACTTATCCCTCGTGTTGTCATTTAGGTGTTTAGAGCTTTTAGCTACAGATGACGCCACAATGAGACTGATGCGACTGAACAAAATACTATAGTTGGGGGGACATAAAAGCAGACAATAAGAAAGTCATTAAAGGGCTTAACAGATTTTCTTTTTCCTCTTTCAGCTGGTCCCTTTAGGGAGTCTCTATCACAGCAGCCTTCTGCTTTTGCTGCTTCACTACATCAATGAAACCTTTCTTTCTCTTTTTTCCTCCTGTTAGGATGCCTGGGTCGTCTACCCAGGGCTTTTGAGTTATATTATTTATACTGTCTAGTTTTTTGGTTTCTTTGAGTTCTATCTAATGGCTTATGTCTCTGTCTTCTTTAGTTGCTCTGTCTCCCCTATCACCTGCATCCCCTTGTCTAGTTTGCGTCTATGTGTATCTTTAGTTCCTATATCC
>NW_005187539.1:1574032-1582477 GCF_000239375.1 Pundamilia nyererei | reverse complement strand
GTCGCGATCTACCGTTTATTTTGCTGTGTGTTCTGTCAATCTGCCGGTGTTAGTTTATTTTTGATCTTTTTCCAGTTATGTTATGTTTGAGTTGAGTTCAGCATTAAAGCTGTTTTCGTTTAAGTTCTGTCTCCGGAGTCTGCACTTTGGGTCCAATTACTGCCTGCACACAGCCTCACCTAACACCTCCTGCCTGACGGCTCCAAGTTCCACATCCTTCATCCAATATATCCACTGTCTCTCCTCTGCACATTTCCAAACCATCCGAGCTTCATCTTTCTAACTTTCTCTCCAAAATACTCAACAACTCTTTCGCACATCGTCATGGTACGGCTCATTAACTTTATCCCTGTATAGTTACTACAGCTCTGCACGTCACACTCATTCTTGAAAATTCAGTTCTCTATTCACAATCCATGATTGTATTAACCAACCTGGTTAAAACATCCACCGCTCTCGCCTATACCTGCACAGGTATGTCATAGCTGCTTCAGAGCCGTCCTCACTTCCTCCTTACTTATCGTCTGCATTTCCTTATTCAGTGAGTGTCCTCCACACGTCCTCCTTGTGCTGTCATTTTTTTTTCATTGATGAGCTCCTCGAGGTATTCCTTCCCCATTCTCAGCACACTCTCCTCACTTGCTCGTACATTTCCATATCTATCCTTAATCACTCTAACATCCTTTCCAACTCAATCTCTCCGTCTGTCTAGCCAATTGATACATAGTGGCCAGTGTCACATATACCACCTTTCTCTTTTTTGCTATATGCCTGGTGTCCCAGTAATCCTGTCTACTTTCTTCTTCTCCCTGAATATACCACTTTTTAAATTTCTTACTTCTTCCTTTGAATACTTTCTTGTACTTCATCATTCCATCACCAAGTCACCTTGTCTTCTTTCCTTTGTCAAGAGGATGCACCAAATACCTTGTGGGCAGGTGTACTTTCTCAGTCATCTGGTAACACTTGCCTAACACCTAAAGCTTGTCTCAATTCCTCCCTGAAATTTGAACAACATTCATCTCTCTTCAACTTAAAAACATTTTATCCTTGCTTATTGCTTCATTCGCTTCCTCGTCTTTATTTCAAAAGCCATCCTACAGCCTACCATGTGATGGTGCATAGCTACACTCTCCCCTGACACCACCTTGCAATCTTTTTCAGATTGCACCTTCTGCATAGTAGGTAGTCCCAGCTGTGATTACCTTTCTTCACTCTTACACGTTACTCTATGTTCCTTCCTCTTCTTGAAATATGTGTTTACCACAGCCATTTCCATTCTTTTAGCAAACTCCACCACTGACTGTTCGTCCACATTTCCTTCCTTAACACCATACCTGCCCCACATTCCATTATATTAGTCATCTCTCTCACTATGGCAGTCATGGTTCCTACATTTTAATTCCCTCCTCTAATCAACGCATTTCTTCCTTTTCTGCTTTCTCACTGCCTCCTCATATCCCTCCCCCTTTTTGGCCAACAGTAGCACAGTTTCCACCAGCACCCTGTTGGCGAACAACACCTGAGGCTGTTGTTGTTAACCTGAAACCCTGACCGATGGTATGAACTTTTGTGGTAATTCATATATTTGCTTTGGCAAACATTTTCTGCCAGATACCTTCCCAGATGCTATCTTCCCTTAACCACACCAGAACTACAAGGTACACAAGGATTACGTTCAGTGACCACAACAATCTGCTAGTAATCAAACAATCACAACAAGTTATTTAGTGCAGCACCCTATTTGCACCCGATTTCACTCACAAATATACAGAAACCTTTGCAACATCTCACCAAAGGTTGCCCGGGGTGTCACTGACTGGTCTCTAGGCCTGCGCAACTGAGAGTTTACTGATGAATTTGTGGGATCAGTTACCAGTTTAAAGTATTACTGAATATAATATGATTGAGCTAACAGGTCACATCCATATGAGTGTGTAGTGTCCTCTGGTTTCCCAGGAAGTGTCACTTCTCTTTCAACATGCCAGGTTTCCAATATTAGCATTCTTTACAAAGGGACTTCAGCATAAAATAGTTGGATTCATGGGGTCTATATTCAATTTTCTACACAGTTTAAGATAGATCCAATGGATTTTCTTTTGTCTGACTGCTCGTTTTCTTCTGTTCTTTTCAGCTTTTCTAGTTTTTTTTTTTTTTCTTTTAAAATCACCCTGAATGGCTTTGTTTGTCTGGTAAGAGTTGCAAATAAATCAAGTCGAAGATCATTTCTGCCTCCAAGTGTGTGTCCTCCACCACTCAGCCAGTCCTTACACTGATTTATACTGTCTGGGCAGTCATAAAAACCCATAGCTATTGTAGCAATGAGTAGCAGAAGAAAACAACAAACTTTTAGTATTTTAATTGTAGGCGTCTTAACATAACTAAAACACATATTAGAAATGGTTTCAGACAAACAAATGATTGCTCCACTGACTAATCAATAAAGCCCCAGACTGCAGTGACTCCATTTGCCTCACACCACCAGTCCACCACATTACTCAATCTAAAAATGTGCAAAATAAAAGAGTCAACATTTTAAGGTCGACTATGGTGGCGGGTCTAACTGAGGAACAGCAGTCTCACCACATCCATCAGGTTATTGATCCCTCAAAGAATAGACTCTCTCGGTGTCAAATGTTCACCTTCCCTCCAGACAACAGAGAATGAACATGTTGCAGCACAAAAAGCCTCACCACGCCGACAAGAGAGGGGTCACAGATATGAGTCGACCACTCCCACCGCCCCCCACACTCTTAACTTAATACCCGCTTTATTTTGCCAGTAAGTGGCACCTCTTTGGGGAGACAAAGAGTGACCTCAATTCAATCTGACATCCCACCTATCGATCTGCACTGCCGTATTCTCCAGAGATGGACGTCTGGCTTGCTCTTGTGCTGCTAACATTCACATTTAGCAACAAGACGAAATGTGCCTTTTTATTAAACAAAATCCCTCCAGATGTCTCACCTCATCTACCAAAGACTAAATTATACACACACACACACACACTGCCCTATATTCATCGGCCTTTCTCCTCCCACGTAGGGCACTGTTCATCTTCAGTGGGGCCCTTTTGTTAAATTGAAAGTGTGTCATAACAAATGGCGAAGGTGTCTGGCTTAAATGTATGTGACTGGGGCCGATGTCATCTCTGTCAAAGGAGCATCCCTAGTATTTTTAACAAGGTGGGACCGTGACATGGACACAGGACAATTACTGTCAGAGCGCACAGGGTGATGAATCTGCTGCCTTATTGTGTTTGTCATGTCGACCTCTGGCTGGGACCTGATTGGTGTGGCCACTTACCTACAAACAAGTCAGATGGATACATTGTTTCTGTGTATGTGTGAATGTAAATATAGTGTGGCACTGACACTGAATTGACTCTCACTTGGTTTTAGGTGAAAAAAATCTTGAAGTGAAGTTAAAAGGTTATACAATTAAATAATTGGTTGATATAATAAAGATGTTTTGAAAAGAGAAACCACAGAAAATAAGTGAAACAAATACCAGATTAACGCTGAATAGTCCCCCTAAAAAACTGTTTAAATTAGTCAATTAGTGACTAGCCGTGTCTCAAAATGCATTCTTGCATCCATAGCCATGTGTGTGTTATAGACTGCACATGAAAGATGGATGTAAACACGATGAGATGACCCACTGGTTTATGTTTATCTTGCAAATTTTAACCAGTCACATTAAAAATAATGTTTTTACAGGACTCTTTAGAGCCAGCTTCAGCAGCAATAAGTTGAACTATTCATTTTCTGTATGCACTGCTCCAATGATGTGCCATCACAACATTTCAAGCAATTTGGTCTGGACCTTGACTGCATCATAACAACACCTTGATTCTGTGCATTTTCAGCAATTCTGTTGTCTAAGCTGTTGCTTCTAATATTTGGGTCAACTTTAACTGTTGGACCTATGGCCTAACATTTGAATCCAGAAAACGTTGGTATACAGATGAATTTGTGGTTGACTCAATGGCTGTAAGGTGCCCAGGACTTGTGGCTGCAAAACAAGCCAAAATCAAAACCATTCCACCTCCGTGCTTGAAGGTTGTGTGAGGTGTTTGTGCTAGAGGTGCTGATGTGTTGTGATTGGTTTTTGCCAACAATGGCACTGTGCATTATGACCAAACATCACCACTTTTGTCTCATCTGTCCAAAAGACGTTACTCCACAGGTCTTGTGGTTAATTTACAAATCTTCACCATGCTGCCATGTTCAAGAGAAGAGGCGTCCTCCTGGTCAGCCTTCTTACTTACAAGGAGAATTCTTCTTGTTCCGTCCTTTCCTGATTGTGCAGTCATGAACTTTAAAATTGAACTCAAGTAGAGTCTGAGATATAGCTCTTAGGTTTTTGTGGTATTGTGTTAACACCCATGTAAATGCTCCAGACGAGTGCACTCACAAAATTCTATTCTTATAACTTGCTGATAATCAGTTGATCAAATGCTTTGATTGTCAGTGCCTGGCTGCTACTTACCCCCATTGTGGCAACAGTGAGGGTACTTAGCTTTTCACAGGGCTGCAGAACAGTTCTGTGAAAAACTTTTCACAACAGTCATTTGAAGGTGTTTTAATTCTACACGCAGAAACTTCATCAATTTTTAATGTAGTTTTTTTTCGTGCTGCCAACCAAGGCTACTGTACATAAAGTGCACTTTAAGTACCGGCATGTGCACTCATAGTATAACGTTGTTACCCTCATTGAGTTCCATCTGGGCTTTGCAGTGCAAAAGAAGGGACCACTAACCAATTTTAACCTAGTAGAAGTAGGGTATATCGTCAGCACCAGTGATGATGTTAGCTAGAGTTTAGTACTACAAAGGCAAGTTGATAGAAGTTGCAAATGTTCAGCAGCTGCAATCTAACACTGCAACTGTCGTATCTGGTAGGATTAAAACTGAGCAATGCTTTCTTTCCAAAAATTCACACATTAGTCACTACTACACGTAGTGCACTACATGAATGTACTGTGCTAAAAGGGACACAAACTGTTTATAGAATATTTTCAGCTGTTCTGTTCAAAGGAAAAACTAAGTCTTTACATATTAGCCTATAAAGTAGACCAACTGTAGTATTCAGAAATTTCTAATATCCCAAGTAATTTAACTTCAGAGTAAAAAAAAAAAGGACTGTAATTGCTGCAGCTGGCTCTGGAGGTTGTGATATTTACTGGCTCTGATTTGTATCTTGAAGCAACGTATTTTGCTTTTATGGTTTATGCTGGGCCTAGTGTTTGCCATAAATGGCAGGTGTGCAAAATTGAAGTGCAAAAGTAATTCAGCTCCTGCCATTCAAAGGAGCTCTGTCAGTTTGATTTACCTGTGCACATAAACATTCACACATACACACACACCTTTTGGCCACATGTGTTTTTTATATTCATATGGTGAGGGAACGAAAAAAATGTGCAGCTCCAAAATGGAGGTTGAAGGGTCATGGTGTTTGGCCAGGAGTGACAGCTCTGAAATGAAGGCATAAGTCAATCGGCTACTCTCCATACACACACACAAACGCACACACACGGGTTGGGGTGGGAGGTGAGATGGCGGCGGGTGGTTAGGGTAGAGGGCGGAGATTGAAGGATTGAAGAGGGAGGTGGAGGAGGGGAGGTTGGGTGTAAAGGGCACAAGGTTACCATGTGGGGGAGTGTGTTTTGTGTGAGCCCTTGTGTTTTTGCGGTGGGAAGAAGAGAACTTGACATGTTAAAGTTACAAGCCGTTTTTGCTCTATTTTTCTTTTCTCTCCTCTTTGTCTGATGTGAACACTGAGAGCTGACCAGCAGCTATATGTGCTCAAACCTGAGCACATGTGCAGCCACACACGTGCATACACCTGGTGACACACCTTGAACCCAAAGGTCAAAGACCATGTGTGCTCTGGGTCACAGTTTTTGTTTACTTTCTGTCATGCATCAACCAGGCCTCTATCAACATTTGAGCTGCTTCCTAACACGAGCACACAAAATCCCCTATTTATTTTAAAATCACTGATTGATCCACAGTATTGATTGGTGTCTCTTTCCCTCCTTGAATCAAAGTATTTTATGTATAATTGACCAGTCAATGGATTTACCCTAAATTCTTTGAGGTGACAGATAATGTTTTATTTGTGTGTGTTGTCAAAACTTAAACATCTGATCTTTTGCTATGGTAGGATATAATGCAAAGTCAGCATATGGATGTATTAGAATCAAAAGATTACCATTTGTGTCTGGATTGTACAAGACATGGGCCAAGCATTATAAATAAAATAAAGAACAGACCTCAAGCTTTTAAAGCATCAGTTCATCTGTTTATGAAAAAAATGAAACCACCTGGAAATTCCAAAACCTGAAGTTGACTCAAATGTCTGCTAGCAGATGGCTTAAAAAGAGGTTCTTTTCATGGACTCCCATGTTGAAATGCTCATTCTGTTACATCAGAAATAAATTTTCTTTCTAGTGTACATTTCATAACAACTGGTGAATTAAATCTTTGTGTGCTTAAAATATTTTATGTTTTATAAAAGTTGCTTTACCAAAGGTTTGACTGATTTGACTGACAGGTGATTGAAGCTGGTAGCTCTCTGATGGCTTTACCTGTGCTAATTGATCCTGGACTTCTTAGCTGAGTTTTTAACAAATAATGACTCGCTGCACACTTACCTGTACAGCAACCCATCTAATAACCTCGCTCTTCTGCTTTGGTGAAATTCTAGGATTTTATTATTTTGTTCTTAGCACTAATTAGCAGGTAATTATGTCAGGCTTACTAGCATAATTGATTATTTGGTATTCATCTTCTTGTTGCTTTTAGCGCCAAAAAATCAGTTAAGTAAGATCAAACATTAAAATGGTCAGTTTAGATACATCAGATGCATAAAACTGACAATTTCCCATCTTTAAGACAGTCTCTGTCAGCTCAGTTATATGAGGCAGATATATGATGGTCATACAGCTTTGTAAAACAGGTGAAACCTAGTTGATTACATGCAAATAAAAGGCTTTCCCATGTTGCATTGTCTATGCATAGACAATGTGAACAATTAATTCTTTGTTTTTTTTCATAGGAGTGGTAATGTCCTGCTGCTTTGATGAGATATGGATAGATAAAAGCTATTTTCAGCCTCTATTTGGCAGGGGCATTGGAGAGCAGAGATGGATGCACAAGGCAGAATGACCTGCAGCTTTACAGCTCATGGGTCATCTGCTCAACCAAGTGACTTATTTTACCCTGAAACAATGAAGATGTAAGGTTTAGGCAAGAAATATCCAATCACTAATAAGCTAAGATTTATTTTCTGCAGGTCTCTACCTAAGAGCCACAGTGCCAAGATAATTATGATATATTCTAAAGCTTTTGTCTACTCACATTAAGATTTCTTTTCACTTGACAACTAGAAAATTACAAACAAACAAAATGTTCTGAATTATGACAGATTAAATCTGTGCCTCTGAGTCCATTTTTTGCATAGAAATGATAACTGAAGGGTCACCAAAGGACCCAAAGGAATTAAAAAAATGTTTAAAAAATTTTAATATTTACTTCTTTGTAAGATTTTCTGTTAAATTGCATTATTAGGAGCTAGTGTTCCTCAAACTTAAAGAGCTCAGGGGACAAAAAAAAGCTTAATGCAGAATGGCTTGCATTTTTTCTTATGCATTTACTTTAAGATGATAGTAAAAGACATTAGAAAAGTTAGTGTGAACAAAACAATTTTATTTTAATTAACGGATAATCCATATTTCCAAACAAAAGTAGAGGGGATAAAAACAATTCATAGAAACTTTCTGTCAATTTATTCACCAACAAACAGCTTTCTACAGTCCAAGGTGGCTTTTTCAGTATCAACACTGGTGGTTGACACTAGGGTGCCGTGCTGGACATGCAAGACAAGTTGTCAAACAATAAAAACCAACTTAAAATAGTCCTAAGCTAAGTCACAGTCATAAGTCCATTGGGGATAATATTGTAACATAGACTGAGGTTTTCAGAGGTTAGTGATACATTACTTTATGGTATCGGTACGATAAGCTCAAATGACATGAATCGAGGGGGTTTCCCTACACAACAATATCACCAGGATATCGAAAGAGCTTGCATGAGGTCTAAAAACAGAAAGTGCGAAAGATGTCAAAATGGTTCAGTTGTGCCTTCTCCCAGCAAAGGGAAATCAGAGCAATCTTTATTCATCTTATATTGGGCCTCAGTGCAGCCGCTCAGTTAATCCTTAGTCTTTTGATTGGCTGACCCTCATCAACAAAGGTTTGAACAGCAGGTGTGTAGGACTTGTGTTCTCACAGCCAGAGCTCTATCTGAGATAACCATATTAGAAATTTACTGATTAAACAGAGTGAAGAGGAGGAAAAGACTTTCTGATTTGAACTGTCTGAAGCCCGGGCTTTTGGCTCACAGGAAGTACATATACAAATTCAAATTATATATATATATAT
>NW_005187539.1:1548406-1574012 GCF_000239375.1 Pundamilia nyererei | reverse complement strand
TGTGTGTGTGTGTGTGTGTGTGTGTGTGTGTGTGTGTGTGTGTGTGTGTGTATAATAAGAAAAAGCAGAAGGGATTCTGCATTAACTCAATTAAAATATTTGGATTGTGCATGACTCTTCAATGACATGTTGCACATCACATTTTAACTTCATGCAAACTCATTTCCAATCCTGACAGGACATAATACCTGTTATAACAGGTAACGAGAGATTATGGCACAGTCATAAGATAAATGCTCAGTGACAGAATCTTTGTTCTAAGGCAAGTACAGCTACTTTTGTAAAAGCCCATACCACCCTCCCACTCCCCTGTCTAAAGGGTCCAATACTGACAAAAAAAAAAAAAGTAATAACAATAAGGAGGATGAGCTTTGCCACCCCGATGTTAACACCATGGGTCTTTTGAGTAAGAAAAAATATACTTCAGTCAAATAGGGTAAGGGTAGAAACAATCTACCAGTGCTGTGATTCTGCAGATTCAAACTGACTACTTTTCAATGCAAGTGCCTACGCTTTTATTTGTATTCATTACAAACTCCTTCTCGCCTCTGAGACCCCACAACAAGTCAAATTATAGACAAACCAAACTTTTCTTTTAATAGCCAACACTATCACAAAAATACTCCAAACCGTATGATTTGTCAGCTTTGGCACAGGCTGCTGATAAGTGTAAAATTTGCTGGGTTTGTCTTTTTGTTCTGATATTGACATGCCCGTCTGCCCACCCTCTGAACCTGAGCTTCCCCAATTGAACCCTAATATGCCTTAGATGTCTATGAATCGATGATATACTGTACATATGGACACAATCATGGGTTTTCTCTCCATATAAACAGTGCTAATACAAACACACAATAAAACATCCTCTGCAAAAGTTCAAGACATTTTGGCATTTGTCTTTTTTTAATGGCTTCTGGTTTTCTCTTTTTAAAAATTGGTATATTTACAACAGGCTTTGTGCTCTTGGCTGTCCCATTGGTAAAGCCCTTGCTCAGTATTCTCCATGCTCGTACGCAGATGCTAGCACACAGTTTCCGTATGTGTAGGTGTATCACCGAAAATGAAGCAAATGCTCGCTGAAATTGTTTGCATGGTTTTTGAGAATGACATCTGAAGTGAGTCCAACAGACCTGCTGGTGAACTGCGCAATAACCCATTCTACCAACCTGTCCATCTCACGCCACATCTCAAATGTAGACTCGGCTGAGGAGCTGCAACGGGCCACAAAGTCTCTGTATTAGCGATAGTGAAAGCTAGCCTGGCTTGTGTAACTGGGATGATGGTGTATCAATGTTGGTGTTTAAAGCGGAATGGTGAGGGAGATACTTCTTCTTGGGAAGCTGAGAAGTTGAACGCAGACAATGAAGGGAAGGAGAGATGGATTGATGAGCAGTCAGGTCAGCCTTCAACCGTAATTTCCCCCGTAGCTTCTCCTTGGTCTGTCCTTCCACTTCAGGGCCCATTCTCATTGTAGTGGAGAGAGATCGGTCGCTCTCGCTGTACTGTGGGCATGTAGGGCCAGTTGTAGCTGGAGCCTGAGAGCAGCATGTCACGGAGGAGCGTCTCAATTGGAGTCTTGCCGACGAGGCGCACAAAAAACAGCTGTTCGATGACTGGAGAGGAGACAATGCGCAGGGACGGCAGGCGGAGGAGGAGGCGTCCAAAGCGGTTCGGCTGGCTGGGGTACTGGTTTCTTACATACTCCTCCAGAGCACACTGAGACTTCTCCTGGATGCTCTCCACGTGGGCGACGTCTGACAAGCCCATGGCGTCTAGTAGAAAGGAATACAAAGTGAAGATTTAGAACTGATATAAGCATTTATCCAACTTAAGCAGTAGTCTTTTTGTGAGAATGACTGTATGACATTAAGGTGAGTTTTGTGACACACTGACTTTCATTTAATTTTAGGCCAACCAGAGTAGTTGTGGGCTGCTTTGCATTTGCTAGGTTAGACTGATGGGTCAGAGGGGTTTGCGGCTACATTATAGCTTACTGTGTAGATTTTCTGTTGAAGGATAAATCAGGTGTTAGCCATGGAATAATAACCAGTGTTCTGCGGGTTCCAGTATGTCATGTGTCAAAACGTAAGTCAGAATTGCAGGACGAGGAATAACTGCATAAGAAAAATGACTTCTCATACCATATTTTGGTTACTAATGTTCTGGATTAATGTTATGTTAGGCTAATACTGTTTGGCATATGGTGAAATTTGTTCTTAGTGAAAGAAGCTTCAATTGTGCAAGATTTTAACAAAACCTTTTAGTATGTGGCAGAGTGGTGTCTTCACCTAATACTTATTCATTGCCAGAAAGAACCAGGATGTAACAGGGCATTTTCCTTTCAGAGAAATCTGGCTACAACTTGACAAAATCAAGGTTGTCACAGCGGAGATCTACTTCCACCCCTGTGGTCTGTGTTCACTTTCTCCTCAGCTGGGGAGACACTTTCTGCCTTCTAACTCCTTCTACCTCTCGTCTCACCGGCCCCCACCTTGGGCAAGAGTCTCGCACAACCAAGAGTGTGTAACGCAGCACGCGGTGCTTTTCACACCCTGTGTGTGGAGCGGAGATCACAGGGGATTTTGCAAAGCAGGTCAGAGATGTGTGAACTCAAAACAAAGACGCATTCTACTGTACTCTGCCACATACTGTACGAGAAGTGGGAGTGCTCTTTGACCCTGCCCCCTGCGTGAACCCACATATTGAAGGCAGGTATTCGATGAGGGTTATTTATTCTCAAGCTTAGTCTTTCGGTTAAAAGGCGTTGGCCCGTGAGTTTTAACCCGTCACCCTGCATCACAGGTCTCCTTTGTCTTCTCACACTTTGATCTGTCCCCTGTGTAAAACCCTGCCTCAGTTCCACAAAAAAATAATTAATTCACCTCATATTTTAATCAAGCATGTCAATCCCTCCCCACCCGCCCAGCAGCCGCTATTCTCATCATTCCGGGTGAATAATTGTTCCCACTTTGGTTGTATTTCCATCCACTCGGGAGGCAGATGGACTGCGTTTTTGTCAGCCCGACCATTTTGGAGTCCTTCGTGACAAGGCAGTCACTGCCCGGTCGGGATTAGCGAAGCTGTCTGTGTGACTGAAACCACTTCGTGTGCTGAAGCGACAGCTCTGTGGGTGCCCTTCTACGCCAAGTGCCGTGTTCTTTTGTCTGATCCTTGGGCACTCACCGGGTCATTGGGGGTGAAGGATCAGGGTGGCAGGACTGAGATGCCCGCTCTCTGATGTAGCTTGATCGGACTGGGCTTCACAGGGGGAGTGGTGGGAGGGGACTCAGAGGGAGGTGGGAGACAATTGGTGTTTGTCTGAGCTTGTTAGGTCATCCTACCAGGTCTGCAAGAGTCAGATTTATTAACAGGTCTATTTACGCTGTGTGCATGTTTACATCAAATTCAGGATTTGATCATTAAAGTGTGAATATTTCACAAAGACATACAATATCCTGTTCGAGGGTCTTGCCAAGATGTGCAGCTTTTTAATGTGTATACATGTGCTTCTGCGCATATAGGGAGGTCACATGGGATGCTTAGGGCTATAGGGGTTATGTAGGTCATGGCGAATCCTCCTTCTCACTGAAATGCACCATACATAATTCAACTCCTGTGGTGGGGGCAGGGGTCCTGGGGCTTGGGTTGTGCTGGTCTTGGAGTTTAGGGTTTGGGGAGCGTTGGGAGGAGGGGTGGATGACTGGTTTTAATAATAGATGGGATCATGAAGGCGAGATGGCTGATGAAAACAGGCAAAAGAAGGGAGAGGAGGATCCTTGGCTACCTACATACAGAGAGCTTGGTGAAGATGCTCAGTAGGCAGAGAGTGAATCTGACAAGCCATGCAAGATGGGAAAGGGGGGGAAAAGCAGTAAAATAACACAGACGATAGACATCTCAGTGTTGGCTTCTTCACCATCCATTTCCCCCTGGGTCACAAAGCATGATCTCTCTCTGAAATATCCCAGATGTGACAGTATTTTGGCTGACACTGGAGCCCAGTGACTGTTGGGATAAACCTCAACAGGCTTTGTGTATAAGCAGGATCAAAACAATGCAGATGCCAGGGGTTTTGCCAAGAAGTAAAACTATTATATTTTGATTTAATTCTCTCTGTCACTCAGCGGGGAGGACATATTGCCACATAATGTAAGGTTGTGAGGCTCAAGAGCCCTGTTTTTCTAAGCTTTGGATGCAAACCGACAAATCTATTCTAGCATAAAGGCATTTTCTTTGTTGTCGAGTACTGTACTGTGTATAATAAGGGGTTTATAACACTGGATTTTTGGGTCCAAATAGTAGGAATGCAACAATACAATATAATGAATCTGTTGTTTCTTGAACTTTATATAAACAGATTCTTTTTGCTACTGTAAATTAAGAAATAAATTGCTTTTCAAAGAGTCGTTCCCACAAATGGACAGAATTCAAAATACAAATGCAAAGTTTATAGTGAAAGCTTATTCTTATGTTCAGCAAAACAAAGAGGTTCAAGTGACGCACGAGCAGCTCACGGGGTCAAGAGCTGCCTTTTACAGTATGACAAAGTGATCAAATTACAGTCAAATTCATGGAGGGCAGAGACCATGACTGACTAACAGCAGCATTTACATATGGAGCCAATGAGACACAATCTACTGCAGCATTAGAGGTCACCTCTCAGTCAGCCATAGTACTGGTTTCCATTCAAATGCACCTCAGACAAGGTGTATGTCGTACAGGGGTTTGTGTTAACAAACCTTTTGTTTCTTTCTTAAAGCTTGTATTTGCAACTTTTAGGATGAATCTGAGCATTTTTTTTAATATCACCTATGGGTAGCAGGTATAGGTAGCACCTTTGCACAGCATTTTAATGATTTATAGTTGTCATTTAAATTAATCTACACCACTATTATGTTGTCATGACAAAAATATAATGGAATCCTTATGTGCTGTTTTATTCTTTTCACTGGTCGTTTTTCTCTCTGCTTAAGAACATCGTGATCAAATGTTTGCCTTGGCTGTGTTTAAATGTGTGTAATAACCCTGCTACTGGCCATCTAATTCAGGTTATGTTGTTAACATGATACTGTAAGCTTACATGTTCAGTAAACACAATGCTATCGTGCCAGTAGAAATCAGATTAGCAGGATGCTAATTCCTCCCTTCCTCCCTGAGCAAAACATACTCACAGGACACAGATGGCATCGGTCTTATACCCTCTCAGCTGATCTAAAGGATGATCAGAGGTGCTTTCAACGGTTCAAAGCTCACGCAATGATATGAAATAGTGGCAACTTGGTAATCCAGCTGTTTTTACATTTCTAGAGAATGTGCAAACCATTTCCATATATTACTTTACTTAAGTCTACTTATTTCCCATTTTTTCACTTAAACTCACCAGATGTAAAGAGCACAATGGACTTGAGACAAGAATATTCAGCTGTGTCGACCTGCAGGGCCTTCAGCTTCTCCACCTGCTCTTGGAAGACTCGGATGTGGTCCATGAAGGCCACAACACGCTCTGCTGACATAGGTGATGCGTGCAGGCCGGCCGCTGCCAACAGAGGAGCCACATGAAGCGGCATGGAGCACTGGGCAGCATTTAGAACAAAGAGTTCGCTCCATGACATTCGCAGCAGAGCCACCTAGAAACAAGCGGTATAGGATGATTATTACTTTTGTTCAGATTACCCATGTGGATGACTAATTTGGCTTTGGCCTTTCTGCTTTTAGTTGCAAATATAAAATGAATAAAGGCAAAATGTGTCTGAAGCCTAAAACTGTGACAGCCCTTTTGAGAATTGCTCAGAGTTTGAGCACTTTGAGTGCCCTCCAGTTAGAGTTCAGCAGGCTTCAGACAGCATTTACACCCATCACTGACATGTAACCAGAGAGCAACACATACACATTAATCCAGAGCGAAGAAGGACACAGGGTATATTTAACATTCGGTCATTTAAACCACCACATATCACCTGGAGATGATATGAATTTGGTAACATTATCCAATACTTAATGCAAATTACATACAAGAGCTTCATTCATTCAAACAGGTACCTATTCACTACAGAATAGGGAAGCACACAGAAACGGTGGAATGACAGAACATTCCTGACACGCCTACCCGTCAGAAATTAGACAGCTAGTCTGATGAGGTGTTTATTGTTACTTTTAAAAGATTGGAAAGGATACAAGAGGGTGAGAAAGCATGCACTGTGACAGGTAGAAGAGGATTAAACTTTTCTTATGTAACAGAAACATGTTTGGAGATGTGGTTAAACATTAAAAAAATAATTAGAATTTATTGAGGTGACCCAACAAGTTGTCATCCTAGGGCATCAAATACTGCTGCTCTATCAGATTTGGCCGGTATAACCGAGATAAGCACAGAGTGTCCTTTAGCATCTGTGCCCTCTGCACCAGCCGCAGTAACACTGAATGGCGAGTGTCAATAGTTCTCCTTGCAAAAGCTACAAAGTCCACAAAGTAGGAGGTTAAAGGGGCGATGGAGCAAGTCACAAGTTTGTCTGCCAGGAGAATAGAGTTTGTGTCCCATTTGGGGATTTCTATCTTTACTTCTTTTTTACTGGTTAGGTTTAGACTTGAAGTTCTACTTTGCATGTTTCCCACCACTAACTTTGGATGCTGGAAAAGTTACACATATAGTTTTAAATGTGATCCAAAGGGGTCCTTTACACATGTGGAATTCCTTCTCTCACCCCAACCGGTCGCAGCAGATGGCCCCGCCCCTCCCTGAGCCTGGTTCTGCCAGAGGTTTCTTCCTGTTAAAAGGGAGTTTTTCCTTCCCACTGTCGCCAAAGTGCTTGCTCATAGGGGGTCATATGATTGTTGGGTTTTTCTCTGTATCTATGAAGCGCCTTGAGGCAACTTTTGTTGTGATTTGGCGCTATATAAATAAAATTGAATTGAATAGAATTGAATTGAACAGTGACAGACCTGCACACACAGATGCCAAAGGGCACCCGCTGTGTATCTCTGAGACAGTGTTTGACACAATATCAGCGCTTTGATATTGAAAAGAGAAAACCTACATGGATTTTGATAACATGTCTAAAAAGAGTGGGGTTTGCAGAAAACACCTGAGTGCATGCTGACATTACAGGTCAGAAATATTCAACATGTGAACTTGACATTAATGATATGTTAATGATTTGGTGCAGATACAGCGGACATATTTGTGATGACTATGTCTGTCAGAGGTGCATGTGAATATTTATAGGTCAGGGGACTACTCTGTGCCAAGACTTTATAGCTGATATAAATCTATATATGCATGATTGATGTCAGGTCGATCTGAACCAAATGTTGGGAGTTGAGGTTTGTGCCAAAACAGATGTGCTGCGACATGATGGTTAACAAAAGAGGAATAAAAATATTAATGTGTTTTTCAAATATTTATTAGCTTAGTTCTGTTCAAAATGTAAGTGGGGATGACATTTTATGAATTTTTAGCCAGTAGCTTGAAAATAGTGTTTTGAACTATGAGTTATTACTTTACTTTTTTTGTTTTCTGGCATTTTTCTGTGCATGATCTATTAAGGAACAATTTACCATTGTAGAACTATATATATATATATCTATATATCTACATAGATATATATATAGATATATAGATATAAAATTATTTTCTTATTGCGAGTTAGATGAAAAGAAATACAGATACCGCTCTCATGTTTGTGTGACTTAATCCAATATAAAGACTGAAAACAGTAGAAAGCAGTTAGCCTGGCCTGGTCTCATTCTCATTAGGTTTGGTCTACTCTGGTCATTCTTCACACTCACCTGATCCATGAGCTGCAGATCAGGAAAGAAGGGGATGTTCTTGGCCCACTCCACAGCGCTGAACAGCAGCCTGGCCGCCAGCTCGCAGATGTTCTCGATACCCATGAGGTTGTTCCCCTGCATGCACTGAGCCCCGTAGCGAGACGTTGGGTACGGCTCAGCGCGAAGCAGCAGAGAGATGAAGCCCGACAGGTAGGGTTGGCCGTTGTACGGGTCGGTGCCATTGGTCAGGTACTGCCCTGGACTGCTCTGGGAGTTTGATGTACGTCCTCGTTGTACTGCTGTTTGAAAACAAAGAAGAGGATGAGTTGAACTTTTATCTGGGTGAACCTGAGACTTTTTAACAGTGCTTCAGCATTTTTATTTAATTACACAAGTCATTAAGGACTAAATGGGACTGGAGCACACTAATATAAACTCATATCTGTGTTCCAGATCCACTGTTTCCTCTGGAAGCAGGCCGCTGCATGTTTCTGGAAGACAGGCCAAGAACTGCGTTTTTTGCAATCTTCCATCAGTTTGTTAAGAAACTTTTATCATTTAGCAAGCTTGTTATAGTAGTTTACAGAATTACTACATCCAAAGGGGCGCTGCACGGTCAGGGTCCTAAAACCTGCAGGAGTAACAGAAGGGAGACGCGACGAAGACAGAGAAGAAAGAAGCAAATTGAGCATGTCAAATGTGCCGGGTGATCGGGGGGGCAGGATGGGGGTTAAGGGTTGAAAAGTGTAGCAACACAACATTTCTCGTACCCCTAAAAGTGTCAGCGCTCGTCTTTTCAGCAAAGGGATGGAAAGTGGCCAGGCCAAGGCTATTCTACAGTGCTGTTGTGCCTCAATGAGTAACGACAAGCAGCAGCTGGTAAAAATATAACACTTCTTCACACCTACATATGTTATGCACTCACACATGCATACACACTCATGGATACGTACGGTAACACCCCCGCCCTCAGTCCCTGCACTGGCAAATGGCCCAGCCTGAGGTGAAAGGGGCACGCAGAGGCCAAGCTCTTGCACACACACATACACACAAAGCCCTAACCTCCACCCCCACCCCCCTCTGGTATGGAGCAATGATGATGCGGCGAGTGCTCAAAGGCCCATTTGGAAAACACCTGTTCAGTCATCCACTGTCTGACTAATAACTCCATCTACAGTTACACAGAGCCAGCGAGAAAGGCAAGCGAGAGGAGAGACGCAATGAAAATGCAAAGAGGGGTTGAAAAAATGAGGCAAAAGGCTGAAATGGTGAGATAAGGTGGAGAAAGAGTGAGTGGAAGGTGATAAGTTGAGAAAAGGGAGATGGGGGCGATGCGAGGTCTGGGGAAGAGTGGAGCGATGGAAAGAGAGAGAAGGTGCAGAGTTCAATGTGCTTGAATACAGCCCGAGATGGGGCTTCAGATAGAAAGCTGTGGTTTACATAAAGAGACAGGTGGAGGGAGGGGGTGAAAGAAAAGGGAGGACGAAGGGCTTGGAAAATGGTTTTTAACTCTCCATCACCTGTCACCTCACACACAGCAGCTGTGCCAATTGAACGCACCATGGCACGTCTGAAAAACGAGAGGTCAAATCACTCATAAGTTATAAAAATGCCTTTAATTCTAGCCTGTCCTTTTAACAGAAAAAAATACCTCTGCACAAAAGGTGTTGACCTCAAAGTACTAGTTTTCCTTGTGAACTTGTGTCAACCCGTGTGCCCGAAAAAAGAATGTGATCTCTTCTGGCAAACAGCGCAGTCTCACTTTGCTGAGCTATGAAGAGGTTTTGCCTGTCTCAAAGACAATGTTGCACAACGGGACATTCCTCGTCGCTTGCACTCCAGCGGCTCCTGTCTCGCTTTGCAAAAGATGGCTGTCAGATTAGCCACATGCATCTGTCTTTGCAGGATTTCACAAACAAGGGAAAATAAAACTGCACTCTGAGCAGCAGGAGTGAAAGTGCTCCGAGAGCAAGTCGTTGCAATTTCCACAGAGATTACCTGGCCAAATATGGTTTTTTGTCACTCTGAGGTGCTTTAAGTGTGAAGTGAAAGACTGCTAAATCATACACTGCTGATCCTTTCAGTCAGACATTTTATTGTAATACAGGCTTGTGAATGATTTTCCAGATTAGAGAAAATGTTGCTTATAACTCCTCCTTACACAAAGATTTTTTTATTTGCCTTTTTAAAACCATTCAAAATTCCTTAATGAAAAATATATCTGTGTATATATGTATGTATATAATCTGACAGTGAGGTTTTTGCACAGAGACATTTTAGAGAGACACAGGAAACATTGGGGTTCAGGTTGGAATATGTACTTCTCAAAGATTATGAAATCTTTAACTTTGCAATTGAATCAATAACAACATGGTTAAAGGGTGACTCTGATGATGGTAAAGGAGAATGGATCTGAGAAATATGTTCATATTTGCAGTTTACTGGGAGGCTTTCCTGAACTTGTCTTTTGCAAACTTTTTCTCTGTGAAAACATCAGCTGACTTCCTAATTTGTTCACCAAGAACTGTGTTAAATTAAGGTGAATAAAGTTGCTTTCTCTAAAAGCCAAATACAGCTAAAAAGGCTAAAAAGAAATGCTAAAAACTGCACTTTCTCCAGTGACCACATGGGGTTAAGTGAGTCAACCCCACAGAATCCTATAATGAACTTCAGAGATGAAACTAACATGTGGCTAACTTCCTCCTTCATTCCAATGCACAGTAGGTGATTTTTTTAATGTACTGTATACATTTTCTAAAGGCTTAAATGTATGCATTAACTGACTGGCAGTTGCCAACACAGGCAGCTGCTGCTGGTAGCTAACCTTCACTACAGCTAATTCTAAGCACTGAATTTGGACCTCTTGATGGTTTTCGTGTCTTTTGCAGCATAAAAAATAGGATAAAATAAAATAAAACACAATGGCCTTTTACAAAACAGCAGGTGACATGCATCCTTTATTTAGCTTATAGTATAAAAATGCTGTAGCAGATCCCAAAAAGGGCACTTTTAAAAAGACTCTGTCTGGTAACTTCTTTAGGGAGACAGACTCAAAAGGCGCTTTGGTCCATATCTAAGTCAGAGCACTTCTGTGACCTGAATCTGTCACTCTGTCCTGGTTTCATGTAAAAAAAAAATCTTCTACTGCGAACAACCTGGTTTTAACTACTTTTGACTTTCCCCTTTATGCACCGAGTAAATTGTAAAACAGTGCGCCTGAACTCCAAGAGGAATTTATTAAATTCATCACAATTTAAATTGAAAGAAACAGTTTTTTTTAGACCCCGCTGCGCCTTATCAGGGGCAGATCTAGAAGGGTGGCATGGGGTGGCAAGTGCCACCCTAAAATGATCCCTTGCCACCCCAAGTGTCACCCCAGTTTTGCATATGACAGTGTTGTTTATTAAAATAAGATAGCATTAACAGTTTGAGTGTAGTTACAGTCAACAGTGAATAGAAATGCTAAAACTGAATATATTGCATAGTGTTCCCCCCCTGCACCATTAACAAATGGTTCAGCCCATAGCAAGCCATGTTTATGAGACAGAGCGAGTGAGAGAGAGAGTTTTTAGATGTGGCAGATTTGTAACGTTTAGTGTGGAGTGTATACTTAGTGTGTTGTGTTATGTAGTTGTTGTGTTGTGTAGTCGTTGTTTTGTTTTGTGTGTCGGTGAGGGCACTAATGAATGTCACAAAGGCACGTTTGCAATGTAAACACTGTCACTAGAAAACCAGCTGAGTGATACACCTCCTGTTGTCAGGGCTGCAGGTTTATCCCTGTGCTGTTCTCCTGTCTTTTGGTGGACAAACTTATTTTTTACTGGCACACATCATTTGTGGGGCATCTTATTGCGACACCTGATTGTTCTCTCCTTTTAGTTTTAGTAATATTTTACAAATTCCTATACAAAATGAAAAAACAACAGCAGGTGTATTGGCTGCATTTTTAGATAAATAGTTGTATATGTTTACAAAATGTACAGTTTATATTTGCATTTCAAGTTATAAAAAATTTACTCAACATGTCTGTGTGGGGGTTTTTTTTTTGCAGTAAAAAAATACTACTAGGATTTTAAGTTATTTGTGTAATTTCATTTCAGGTCAGTAATACTAATGCAGTATGTCAGTCAAAACAACTAAATTAAGTTGAGCTGAAAAGATACCAAACAAGGCAAGGGAAAAGAATAAAAAAATAAACAATTTGAGGGTGAAATACAAACGTAAACTCAAAAGGAGTCAGAAATTGCCGGTTGTATTTCAGACCTCAGTGGATTAATCCAACAAATCATGAAAAAATTAGGTTTCAATTTTTATTCATGACAGTGCAGATTTCTGACATTTTGTGTAATTTAAGCTGTAACAATGTGACTGTTTTCTGACAACAAACAGTGTAAACCTAAGTTAGACTTGCATTTGTAAATGAACCGCCCCATGTTGTGTAGCTCTCTGGATTTTATACTTATTGGGCTACATATTTATTTATCACACAGGCTGTACAGTACGTAGCATCAAAACTCACATGTTTTATGTAGCTAAAGTGTTTAATTATGTGGGCTACAGACAATAATTAAGTTATAGACTTTATTTATATGAAAAACGTGTTTGCTTACTGCATTTGGATTATTTTAACCATATATAACCACCTGCATAAGTGTATGAAAAAAAGGGCTTCGATTTTGCCACCCCATTTGATTTCTATGCCACCCTAAGAAAATTTCTCTAGATCCGCCCCTGCTCCTTATGTCCCTTATTTGTGAATTCACAGCTATTGATATGTTCTCATATTGATTAGTGGTTAATCCCGCAGATGTTGGTGAATCTACTTGATCCACTTGACTTTTCAAAAGCCTCATTGTGGGGGTCACTCGTGCCTGAGAGGCAGAGCACTTGAGTACGCCTGACTAAAACACATCGCTCTCTGTTTTTACTCGCCTACAGCTGCTGTACAAGACTCTGGAACAGATAAAAAGGAAAGGGCAGAAGGGTGATTGGAGTAAGGTCCAAAGAAATGGAGAGGTAGAAAGGCCAGTGCAGAGACAAAGAGATGTGATATATTTACACGGAGATGGGCCAAGGGAGAGCAAAAGAGACAGAAATGACATTAGATAGAAACAGATGCCCGGGGACAAAAAAAAGGAAACAGAGAATTAAAAGGGGGATGGGAGTATAAGGTCAGATTTGAGTTTGTGCCATAATCTGTTTCCGGCTTTTTAATTGGTGGACTGTGCTTGACCTTAATGCAATTGACTGAGCTTGTCAGATAGTAACTTTAAAAAGATAAACAGTTTTTGTTTTTTTCTCTTAAATAAAATTAATCTGAATCCAAATTGAGGGCAGAGAAAGCAGTTAAAAAGGCAAATACATCCCTAAAACCCCAAACAAAACAGCATCCTGTGTAGGTAGGCCATGAAATGAGGGCAAAAGAATGAGGGAGAGGAGGAAAGTGCATGCAAACAGAGGTACCATGGGACATTTCAGCTGCGACTTTCAAAATGCCACTTCAGCAAATGGCAGCTGGCAGAGAGCACAGTTCGCTGCCTGGCTGCCCTGGATTAGCCTCTGGGTCAGACTGTTAGTGGAATTACAGCAGCTAAATACAATTAAGGCCTATCAACATTTGGACTAAAAGGTCACAGTGCCGGGGCAACACAGACGCATTATAGATTTGTCTCAGTCTAATAGCTGCATTTAATAAGTAGCTTTTCCATTTCTAAAACTTCCACTGGCAAGCAAACAATAAACACGTTTCCCAAAATGAAACTGCGTCCCTGAGTCATGTCACAGAGAGAGGTCACGTGTGTGTTTGTGTCCGTGAGGCGTTCGAAACTCCTGCAATTAAAGCAAAGTTTAAAAAAAAGAAATAATTAAATGTTTAGCTGTGACGCCAAATCTCATCTGACAGAAATGCATCTGGGCAGTTTAAAATAAGGATTTTATATGCTTCAGCACATGAACATGTGTGACCGAGCAGAAAAAGGAATGTTTTATTTTTTTCGCCCAAATTTGACCTGAGGTCAGTGAAGCGAAGACAGGGGTTTTTTTCAACTTTCATTTGGAATTCATTCTCAGTTCTCGGTCTTGGAGCTTGTAAGCACTGCTATTAATCTTTTGGCTTTTTTTTTTTTCATTCATATTTTTTAAGAAAAACTTGAGTCAGCTATTTCTATAATGATTACACTGTAGCTCGGGGTTTTGTGCTAATTCTTCCAAAGAATGACCTTTATGTGGTATCTACAAATATTGTGCTGTGTGGTCCATGGTTCACTCACCTAGCCCATGGAGTGGTATTGTTCAATAGCAGGCTCTTATTTTTTTATTCCTTCTGTTTATCTCACAGAAATATTTTAGCTACCACAAACACCATGAAGCACTTTATCCAGCACTTCAGGAAATCACAAAACAGTTCTTTATTAAAATGACCGTGACACAAAATTTTAGAACAACAGTGGATTTCACAGCTGTCAGTGAACCTATTTACATTTATTGGACCTAAAGAGCGGCTTCCCTCAGCTCCGATGAGCTGTGTGACTTTTACGGGTCGTTGTTTCAATGTGTCAGCCCACAGCTTTACTATTTTGGTTTGCTTGTACTCCTCTATCTTCCATTTTGTATACATAATGATGTTAACCTTTGATAACAGTGCATGCACCCTGTCAGGCATGAAAAAGTTAGCAGACAGCAAGGAAATACAGTGGAGCATTTGGTAGTTAAAGACAGATTTTACTCTCAGGAGCTGGTGAAGGGCAGAGTTAAAAGGAGAGACTTTTATTCATAAGAAACAAACATGAATGCTAATGTTGCTAAATTCCATAAGCTGGAAGTAACTTTATCTAAGGTTCAGGAGCAGGACCACGCCTCAAACGCAAGCCTTCCTGCCATGCGTCTATAAATGCCTACCTGTTGTACACACCTTTTTTTTTTCATTTCCGTGCCCCCTCCCTCTCTCTCGGGGACGAGGCTTCCAAAATCGAAGAAACTGCAGCACGCATGTCACTGATCCTCACCAATCCAATATTCACTATCAAAATGTGTGAAGGCCTGTTCCTTCCTCGTGAAATAGATATGTTAGTCTTGTGATTGCAACACGTTTAAGCTGGCTCAGGTTGTAAAAATATCAGTTACTAATTGCCAGGGTAGTATGCAAACTAAATGCAGGTGTCTGTACCCTGCAGTGCAGTCATGGCTGACTGCAACACTTGAAAGCGATCTTAAGCCTCCTGCACTTCACTGTTTGGTTTTACAAAGCTCTATATAAATGAATGCAACACTTCAAAGAGAAATCAAATGTAGACAAATGAAAAGTTGGTCGATAATAGTATTTCTTCACTCAACTTCACTACCCTTTTTTTGGTTCCATCTTAAGAGAAATGTTTTGAGAACAAACCACCTGCACGCTGTAGGAGGACTGGCTGTGTCCCCAGTTGTCTGTCAAACATCATGAAGGAGCTGAGGTATGCAGCGAACGTGAGAGACACAACAGAACGGGAGCGCAGAAAAACCGGAGGCAGTGCAGGAGCGGCAGAGAAGTGAGGTGACACAGACAGAGAGAGACAAGAGACGTGGAGGGATGAGAGGAGCTTTGCGTGAGGAAGTTTGGTAGCTTTGCTGCATCGCCGAGGTTGCCTCATTCTTTCTCTCAGACTTTGATGAGGCAGTTCCTAAATTAATTAGCAAAGTGAATTCAGCCCAGTGGGTCTGATTCATGTTACACTTATTTACACTTCCACACGCCCCTCCTCTTGACTTTATTTACCACACAGCGAGCCACAGCAGGACTAAGATGTCCCTCTTGAATTATTATCATGTAAAGGTGCATTTGTTTATGGCGCATTAGAGCTTCATCTCCAACTTTTATTGGTATGGCTATAAATACTTCTACTACACTTCTACCCAACGGGCATGAATAAGATCATCGGCTAAGCCCCTAAAATATAAATGTTCATGGCTTCCCAGTAGTGCTATGTTAGGGAACACATGTGTGGCAGATTAAAGGAGAAGGCTGTTGGGGTGTTCACATCGCACAGACTGACATATTTAATGACTCTTTCTCGACTGTGCATTAGTACAAGTGACCTGAGTGACACATGAAAACAGGTTGAGCTACTTCAGTTGCAAGCAAAACAGTTCAGAGTCAGTTTGCTGGAGTGACTGAGTGAATGGACCAGAAAGGTCACATTATGTTTGCTGTTGTTGCATTGGTGATTCTGTGGGATGAGCAAGAAATGGCATACGAATACCTTTCCATCAGTAGTACACAGCAATACAACGCCTTAGCACTGGAGATAATACTATAGGCACAATTGTAACACCTTATAATATATTTTGCTCATAAACTGCCTATAAAAGATGAATGTAGTAGTGATGGGATTTCCGGCTCTTTTTAGAGAACCGGCTCTTTCGGTTCGGCTCACTAAAAAGAGCCGGCTCTTTCGGCTCCGAACCAGCTCTTCAGGTTGTTTTGTTGCTTTAATTAATTTATTATTAACAATAATATAAAATTATGCACAAAAGGAATTACTAATGTAAAAAAAAAAAGTTGTTATATTTATATATGTTTATATATAAATATATGACGTGGCCCATAGAGACAAAACACGTACAAACTCCAAAACGCATTTCTAGCATTTCTAGCATAAGTGACCTAGGTAGCGCTGAACTTCCAAAACAGAGCTACCTAGATCACTTAAATTACACAATTGAAAGCATGAAAGCATATGTGTATCGTTTGTGTATTTATACACAAGCATTCATATATAGTCAAATTTTTTTTTAAAAAGGTCATTTACCTGTTACTACCACACACCAAATCCGGTCGTTGATACTTGCTGGCTTGTGTAGCCACTAGGTAACAAAAGTTCAACACTGCCGCTAGCATCCTGGAGCACTTCTGTTGTCTTTTCTACATGTTTTGAGTTTTTATGTGCTTCTGAGTTTTTACGTGTTTTGGAGTTTGTACGTGCTCCAGGGTTTGTACGTGATTTGAAGTTTGTATGTGCTTTGTCTGTAGGGGCCACTGTAAATATACTTTTATTTATTCACTTCACATAAAATGTAATAAATAAATCATATAATACAAAAACCAACTATTCACATTTCAACTTTTAACTATTTAAGTTTTCAGCTTTTTCCTTTTACAAATTTAAAGTGAAACAACACAAAACACTGCAAACCACAACACAATTAAATGTAAATTATAATATGAAAACTAAAAGAACATGCATATTCTCTGTCATATGGACCTGCATGAATAAACTTTCTGAATCCTTTATCATCTGCAACTGAAAATAGTTGTGGATCATCACTATACCTTGTTGTCCCTGGCTCTCTTTCTCTCTCTCTCCCTCCCGCTCTGTTCCTGTGCAACTGAGTGTAACTACCGCCCCTCCCCCCTCTTCCCAGCGTAAAGCACAAGGCTCACCTGCGGAGTGAAGCGGAAATAAGTGCGAGAGAGAGGGTGAGAGACAGAAAAAAAAAAACCACAGCTTGCGATAAGGAGCCGGCTCGCGTCATTCACGTCAAAGACCCGGCTCTAAGAGCCATTTCATTCGCGACCGACCCATCACTAGAATGTAGCCGCCGTGCATCACCCATTGGTTTATGAAGCTAACTTTTGAAGCCTTAACACTCAGATTTTGGTCAGGACCACATTCGATTTTAAAGAAAATCTTAGAATCCGTGTTCCACTCACCAAAAGTGGAACACGGATTTATCCTTAAGCTTTTAATATAATTACCACACAGCAGGTCATATGAATTCATTGCATTAAAAATGCTTCAAAAGGCACCAAGTAGAGAAGTGACTCACACAGAGTAGAGAGGCGACTCAAATTAGCAGTCGAACCATGACAGGCATCTGCATATGTCGTCACTCACCCATCAGTCAAATCAGACGCACTCCTAATATTCAAACTTGACTGGAGTTTAAAAGGGTGAGCTATTAAAAAATATCCCCTTACAATATTTCTGAGAGGGGAAATTAGCTATAGTGCCGAAAAACAGCTGTAAACATCCTTTTTCTGCTTTGAAGTTGGACTTTATAACCTTCTATGCCATGGTGTTGCCCTCAGGCAGCAAACCAAATTTTTGGTGATCATACTATCCCCATGTATTTATTTATTTTGTGACACAAAACACTTCAGTGTTCAGTAAAATGATGAGTAGCAGACGGTTTGACCTTTGACATTGGGGTGGAGCAATTATTTCAGGAGTCAAATGTGCATGTGACAGAATGCTAGCGACTGCTAAGAACAAAATCTTTTTTTGTATGTTTAACTTGAGCTAAGCATATTTTAAAAAACACATGCAAGTTCAAGAAAATGTGAGGAAGTATTTTTAGTTAGTTAGGACAGTTTTCTTTGGGCAATAATAGTAAAGCAGTGGTTCTATATTTTGGTCCTCGGGACAGCTTGTTTTAGGTTTTTAGGTGTTTCAGTACTGCAAAACACCGGATTTAGACAGCTGTAGCACATAATACCCAGTTGGTTATTTGAATCAGGTGTGTTGGAGCAGGGATTGGGACGTGATGGGATGTGTAAGCGATCAAATCATGCACTAAAATGAGCATGTAAAAAGTTGCAGGAAATGAGGGCAAGAACAGGAAAGAATTTGATTGGACAGTAAGGGTCACTCCCTTTGTGAGGACAGGAAACTGGATGAGAGTGACAGCAGGTACGAGAGGATCGCAGAATCAGAATCAAGATTTTATGAAGGGAGATGTAAGGTACCAGGATGTAACGGTACTCCAAATGTCAAATGACAGAAACGTGACATCCACCTCTGTTTCATAGAGTTCCAAACATTTTTTTAAACATATATAAACAAGGAGCACCAAGTACCCCAAAAGTAGGGTGACGTGTTTTTTTTCTCTGTAAAACTAAAATTCATGGCGTAGAATAGGAATCTATGGGAAATTACTTTCTTTTTGTTACCGGTCTCAACTGGCTAACTGAGGAACTGCAGTATTTGGCACTTTTGCATTTGCTTCATTTTTCAACCCTGGAGAAAACTGTGTGGTTTTGCCATTTGACTGGTAGTCATTTTCCTCTGAGAGCTCTCTGGTAATGACTTAGCTCATGAGTCTAGTTACAGGGGTTAAGTGTTTAAATTTGTCGATAGCCAAACAACTGGGATACGTAAAGATTTTTAGTGCCAAAATTAGGCCAAACTGCAGTGTTTTGGTGTTAAATTGCCTGCTCGCTGTGGAGGATGGATTAGTTAATACCGTGTTAGACTTTAGCACTCCAGCAGGGTATTTATTCACCGTAGAGGCCCCTGACGGTTCACACTTTTGGACTTTGACTTCAGCCTGTGTGTTATTAATGTTTTAGATTTGGTTGACCTATATTTTTCACTGCTGTTGGCATTTTGTGGGTCAGAGGAGGCAGCAGTCTCCCCACCGAGCATGTTCAGTTTGGGTATTACAGATTCTTGTGCTACAAATGGATGTTGAGACTATTTACTATCACTAGACTCCAAAAGCTGTGCGTGTGTCCACAAATGTTGCGTGCATACAGCTGATTCAAGACACATACAAGAGACCAGATGACCTTATCACTGTGTATGAATGAATTAATCAGAGCAGTAAACTCCCACGTGTCTTTTCCGTCCTCACTAAAGTCAGTGGCTCGTCCTTGCAGCGTGTTTCAAAATTAAAACATTCACTCTGGTTCAAAGGAACTGTCAGGCTGATTCTTTTTGCCTCTCTGCTTCCTAGTCATCCTAGAAACTGCACTGACAGAGGAACAAGTGGAGGTTCTATGTAGCTGCCTGGTGAGACAATGACACTAACGCTGCCAAGGTTTTAGGGGCTTGACTCCTACTGAAGCCAGCAGTGAAATGTTTGCTGTCATGCTGCTGAAAGGTGCCCTGGTTAAGAGTCTCCAACAAATGATATTATGTTCAACACAGCAGTCTACAGAAAGAGGTCAAATGTCCCCTTTGGGAAACAAATACCACTCACTTGAAAGCAAAGAATTTCAGAATCTGCCACAATCCACTCATAAAACTTTTAGCACGACTTCTCAGGCAGATCAATATTTATTTATTGTAGCAGAAATATCATGAAGCGCTGTCATTGATGAACTTGAAGCATGCGTTCTCTTGCTTCTACATGAGGCGGAATGACGAGAAGATGAAAACTAGGTTAATCACCAACTCTCCTCTGCTATCCAAAAACATAATCTTCCCATATCCTAATACTCCATCTGTGGATGAAGCCGGTGAACCATGTTATATAATAATTGCATAACATGTCCTAGCCAACTGCACCCACATATGACCTACATGCTATCACCGAGCACATTTGAAGGGAAGTGAAAAGGCTTCTAAATAATTAACAGAATGACAAATCAGCTCAACAAACTACATCTTCATGCACATCTGCTGCTTTATTTTAAAAGTATCGTCAAACTTTGGAATTTAGCAGATGTCTTGTGTAAATCATAATTTAAAAATGTGCATCTGTTTGAAAACTTTAGCCTGTTGAAAAAATATGAAGAAAACACTATTTATATATGCTCTCTACGGTGAGAGAGAACATATGATTTAAAAGTCGTTAAACTTTTTCTTTAACACCCATCATCTTTAACTTCTAGGCTGGTTAATGTGCGATTGAATAATAAAGTTAGACGTCAGGATTTATTTTTTATTTTTTAATGTTTATGAAAAATCGTGTTTACGCAGTTTAGCTGTTTTTAACGCCCCTGAAATGTCTAATTCACTTCTATTTCCTTCTGTATTTGGAAATCGTCCTGCCATTAAAATCACAGTAAAAAAATTCCCCGACAATGAATATGCTTTAGCAAATATGGTCCTAACTAGACAAATGATCGCTGATAAACAGAAGTCTGTCGACAAAGAGGATTTAAAGACAGCGATTAATCCAACTGACCCCAAATGGACCAACAGATGAGCTCATCCAGTGTAAGTTGACCTACTCCACATTTAAGCCTTTTGCACACAACTAAAAACCAACACTGCAGAAATGGTCAATATAAACAAGTAAATGAGCGACTGCCTTCAAAATGAGACCTTTCGTGATTTTTTTCACACTCTTTCTTCAGTCGACTGATATTTTCAGGTTTTATTTAAATGAGAAACATTTTTTTTAACTTTTGGTTTTTGCCCGACTGAATTAGAAGAATCTATTTGTGCCAAAAGACAAAAAAAAACCTGTGATTTCTACAGATGATGAGAAAATGCTTAATTTTAATGTCTCCGCCTCGCCAAGAAATATTCTTAAAAAATGGCTGTAAAACAGTTCATTTCCCATAAACGCCTTCTAAGATGTTACGCTTAAATTATTAATATTTTGCTTTCTTGTAACGTATTTATTTCACTATATTTTCGTGCAAACTGTGACCAAAACTCCCTTTCACTGATGTCTTTTCAGCTCTTTAACATTTTCCTTCTTACAGACTGAATCAGAAGGACTGGCTATTCTCCACGCAGCGGCGCGTCAGGAGATTTCCTCGGGTTCATTCAGTCGGAATGGAGCATGACTGAGTTGGTGTGGCTTGCGGGTACTTAACATGAGGTAATACTGTGTGTACAGTGAACACACACATACACTGCCAGAGGCACAGACTTCAATCACACTAACCCTTGAGGGATCATCTCCTCTCAGCTCGTCTCTAAGGAGAGCGGGTTATTTCCAACGTCTTTGTCTGCTATTTACATTTTGGCTGTGGCAAAAGGCGGCGGGGTCTGTCCTTCAACTTCCACTGCCTAGTGCCTTTGGAGGACTGCTCACGGTGACGCAGCTGCTGACCTTATTCTGTCCTCTGAGAGGGAAAATAAAAAACGGCGAAGTGTGACATCTTCATTAAAGTCTCTTGAGGACCGCTGAAGTCACGCCACTTTTTCACTCGGTATAATTAAAACCTAACTGCTCATATCTCACCTGTTCGCAAATGGCTTATGTGCACAGTTTGTGTAACATCGTGCGTAATAGTAATATGACATTTCCATTATAGTGATCGGTCAAATTAAAAGTACCCCGTTCTTCTTTTTCTTTATTTTCTTTCCAAAATGCAGAAACTACTTTAATGAATCTATAACTCAACCAGAAGAGATGCTGGTTCTTATTTTAAATATGCACAATCTCATGCTTCCTGATTCGATGCAGCGCTACCCAATGACAATACATAAGGGAAAGCTCTTGTCCAGCACGTTTGCTCCGCTCCTCTTTGGCACTAACTGACCCGTTGTTAATCCAACACAATGCAACAAATGTAGCGGCATCCTCTTATAGCGGCTCGGGGTGTCGGTGTGCAAACTGCATAATTAAAACTGCGAGACAAAGGGAGGATTTCACGGAACAGAGAGCGCTGGGATGAATGGTTCAGATTCAGTAAAAATAAAGTGAAGTGTGAGAAGGTCTAAGCATGCTGATTATAATAATAACTAAAAAGTGAAGACGCGTAAACCAGTCAGGGTGCATGCAAAACAAAAGATGGCACGAGGTTTTCTTTTACACACATATCTTTTTGTGTGAGCGTCACATGAATTTAGGTTTGAATGTATTGTTTTCTTGCAGTCAGAGCAAATCTGTCAAAGTGAAGACTGCCTTCGGTTTGTCTATTGATTTCTTTCGCCTGCTTTTGATAGGGGTTCGTCTGCACTCGTGTTTTCTTGTTTCAAATGTGTTTTTAAGAAGTAATGAAACAAGTGAAACAGAGAAACATTTACATCTTTTACGACTGAATTCCAGACTTAATGGCACTCTTGTTTTAAAAACTGAGAATACTGCGCACAACTTTACGCACATAAATACGTTTTGTAAATAAATGTCTGCAGTGTTACAAATACAGTCTGACATCCGAAACACACACACACACACGCAGAGAGAGAGAGAGAGCAGCCAGCCTTACCTTCTCTCCTCATGCCGACTTTGAGGCACTTCTTCAGCCGGCAGTACTGACACTGGTTCCGGTGGTGCTGGTCGATGGGGCAGTCTCGGTTCCCCCGGCAGGTGTAAGTGAGGTTCCGCCTCACAGAACGCTTAAAGAAGCTTTTGCATCCCTCGCAGGTGAACTGACCGTAATGCTTCCCACTGGACTTGTCCCCACACACCATGCAGTCCACGTTGGGGATCTTGTCCCCGGAAAGTGCGTCGTTCCCTGGGGTAGAACCGTTTGGTGTTCCAGGTGCCCCGCCGGGCTCCTGGCCGCATATCTGGAGTTGAGACCCCGGATCTGCAGAAATGTTCTCTGGCCATTGATTTACTACCATTGCCATGCTATCCCAAAACACTTGGTCTTTGTTTAAACCACAGAAGCGGAGTCAGATTGCGTGATAGAGATCCGTCCTGACGTCTCGGGAGAAAAAAACGAGGGAGGGCGAAAAAGCGTGTCCCACTTTCCCCAGAGGTCAGTCTGAGCGTATCAGAACTGTGATTTCTTATTGTCGCCGAAATCTTCCTGTAAACATCTATCAAAGTTTACAGTAAAAGCAAGGTATCAACATGATCGACTCAGAAGTGCAAAGCCTACAACTCCCGATGTTCCTTGCTGCGCAGATATCCATAAACACGTTGTTCTTCAGAGCGTAACCTCTCGGGAAAGTCAGTCCAGTAAGTCAGAGTCTCTGCTGTCAAAATTAAAAGCCGTCTGATTATTTGCTTGCCTCTAGAATTTAAAGTTGGACAAATGAAACTGAATATAGAAGAAAACGTGTTGCCTCATGCGCCTTTCTTCAGCCACAAGCTCAACACTACGTCTAAATTGAATGAAAAGCAGAATTAACACTGACTACATGCTCATATCATTCAATGTGTTTAGTCCCAGCAAGCTTCTGGATAACGCAGCCCATGGAGCGCAAGTCCCGGGGAGCACGCAATCCTTGTTCCTCTTTTTCTTGCGCGCCGAGGTGACGATTTGGAAAGCGACGTCAGTGGGCGCTCTGACATTTATTTACCAACTACACGGGCGAAATATCTCCAGTGTCTTCTGGATGATCGTCAGTGTGGAAGAGTCTAAATAGAAACACCTCGCTGAACAAGCTTTGCCGCTCGACTGTACTATCGCTTTACCCTTCGACTGTCTGAGAGTCAAAGCTACAATTTCGGCAAAGTGTCACTGGCAAGGCTGCCTCCTACGGCTGCCCTCCACTGGCGGCGCTCCATATAAGGTCATAAATCCCAAATAAGGTCGTATCCCCTCCCCTCAGCTGGAGAAGTGAGAGCTTGAGGGCCCGGCGTGATAGGCCCCAAAAGTGTGGTTAAAAAAAGAAAAAAGGAAAAAGGGGCAACCTGATTGGACATCGTATGACTGGATGGGATTGACAGACAGTGGCGCTTGTTGCGATACAAGTACTTTTAAGTGGGCTCCATCAATGTCCAATAGAAATTATAAGCTTACTGTGCATTTTGTGCATTATAATCAATGACCAATAAGCAATTTTAAGAAGTTAATAAAATAGAAGCTGCTGAACACGTGTGGTAGCTTTGTAGATTTCTCTAATAATTTCAAATAGTTTTGTTCTTTAAAAAGATTTTACGTCTTTTAAAGGTTAAACCTTAATGATGGGAGTGAGAGACATTTTAAGTGGCTTACCCGCATAAAAGCCCATTAGTTGTCATTATTTAGATGCTTGAAGGCGAGAGGGCAGTTTTCACATTCCACTCCGGCGGGGCTCAAAGCCCCGTGTTCAACTTAACTCCCAGTTTAAGAAGTGCACAAATGAGCAGACGTCTATGGCATTGCATCTACTTTGGAAACTAATCTTAATGCACATGAGTCTTACAAAGGTTTGAATCCCACAGCGCAAATGCACAACGATGTAGTTTACGGAGGCGGAAGAAATATCGCCTACTAAACTTTTGGAATGAACAATATTTCAGTATTTACAGTTGCCTACGACTTAAAACTAAAGTGAAGTTTCGATTTTTTTTATTAAAATGAAAGTTTTGGATTTAAAAAGCTATTCGACTCGTTAAAGCTTTTTGCCATATTAAAGGAGCATCTTTAAGAATCAGGAAATTGTGTGTTTCTTGAAATCATAAGTTATTTCTTATTATAAGTTAGAACATATTTCTGGTATTTTTCTGGAAATGTTTTTCCCACTAATGAACGACTAGAGGTCATGGTTTGCCAACTGTTTTATCTATACGCCACAGCCTTGTGACCAATCTCAGACCAACTGTCGGCGTGGACGAAACACTCCAGATGGTTCCTGATAAACTGGTCATCACTGAAATCGTGCAGTTTCCTATCCACCAATTAAATACTGTAAAAACAGCGCCGCGGGCAAACTTGCAGAATAATAACTGAATATCTTAAATGCTGGCGGTGTTTGCAAACAGCCCCCGTGTCCTCCACAAAGTCAACAAGAGCAAAAGGTGCCAAAGGTCTCACCAAGCTAAATCGGCCAGCAATGGAGAAAGTGTTGATTTTTCGGGTTTGTTATGTTGTAGTTATAGTCTCTGCCAGCGAACAAAAGCCCATTTCGGTAATTAACAGTGGCAGTGTTGTTCCCTAATGGGAGTTTTCACGCAGCGGGGACCCGATTATTTTCCCAGATATGGTCTTGATTTGTCATGTGTAGGTAATTCCAGCAACACCGCTGCCAGGGGGTCGAGTGTCCCACCGCCCCGTGCTGCATGAGACCGAGGTTTGAAAAGTGATAATGCGTTTAGACACGCTCTCGCACTTCCCCTCTGGACAACACGCAGGGTGTTTTTTGGTTTTGGCTTTTGTTTTTTCTTTCAATAACTAGAGTCTCTGGTTTTCTTACTGTCAGTTTACATGATAGTTGTCTCTGATTTCTGGGAAAATAATTGTTTATCTAATGGAAACGATGAAATTGAATAAACCAGGTTCCTTGTTACATATAAGTCTTTA